>NC_134411.1:68322144-68688811 GCF_038048845.1 Mixophyes fleayi
GCCCATTGTTAGATTGTTTTGTGGGGGCCCAAGGAAACGAAGCACATCAGCCTAAAAAGTGGTACTCCTTGTCGCTGAAGTGCTTGGTTTGTTAAAGTGTGCATGTCCTTTTTAAGATCCATCATAAGGGTGAGTGGGAGGGCCCAAGGATATTCAAGCTACCACCACTTTTCCTTTCAGCTAACGCTGTGTGCCAATGTTACCTACATGTGCTATATACTGTTGTGTGCTTTGCAAAAATCTTAGACACCCATTGATGATGCAGATGACTCAGCACAACATTTTGACATCTGGTGGTAAATGTATCAAAGTGCGAGTTTGCCAGAGTGTTTAAACCGCGGCAAACCGCGAGTTTTAAAAAAAAAAAATGGAAATGTATCAAGCTGCGATTTTGACACTCATGTTCAAAATCGCTGGTCATCTCTGGCGATTTTGAGCGATGTAAACACTTCCGAGTTTAGCTAACTCTCCTGTGTTTGGCAAAGACAACATTGGTAAGTATTTGGGTTTTTTTTATTTTTATTAAATAGATGTGGTAAAAAAGAGGGTGGGTAGTGTATTTATTGTGGGGGTTTTATTTTTAATAAATATATGTGGTGTTTATGAGGGTGTTGTTATTTATTTAACTTTTTTCTTTGTGGAACTACAGGGCCCAGCAAGCCAGGGATGTCAGGGCATGTTGGCACTTGTGGTTCTCCAAGTGCCAACATGCCCTGGCTGCCGTGGGTATGCTGGTGCTTGTAGTTATACAAGCAACAGCATGGCCACAGTTTTTAGGGCAACCTGGCTGGCTGGGACTTGTAGTTCCACAAAAAAAACTGGTGTCAGTTTGTTTTTTTAATACTTTATCACCATATTACCCTACTACCCACAGCCCAGTGGTAGTAGGAAGAGCCCTAGTGCTATCAGCACTGGGCTGGTTCTTTCTAGGGGGGGGGCGCTCGTTTTTTTCAGCGGACCCCACTCCCTATGGAATCCAGCCCAGCGCTGAACAGTCTAGGGTTGGTTAGTCATTATGGCAGGGGGACCCCTGCCGCGCATCCCCCTGCTATAGTGCCGCCAACCCTGGCTGGTTTGCCTAGTGCTGGTAAAGTGAAAATCGGGGGGACCCCATGCAAAATATTTCCCCGATTTTCACGAGACCAGCACTAGTCAGGCAGCACTAGGGTTAAGCATGAATAATGGGGGGACCTCACGCTTTTTTTTTTTTCAACTTTTATCTGTTCTTTAACTTTTTAACACTGCCAGGGCAGTGTAACAGTGATGTGTTGATACAACACGCTGCTATCAAGCAGCGTGTTGTATCTGGCGTGTTTAGAAGCAAACTCTCCTGAGTTTGCTAACTCGCAGCTTCATACATTGTAGACTTGTATAGCTGCAGTGGCAAACAGTGGTGAGTTTGATCTCTGGCGATTTTGCAAGTAGCGATTTTGACATAAGCAGAACTCTGGCGATTTTGTATGAAAACTCAGCTTCATACATCGGCGAGTTTCAACTCTCCCGAGAAAGTTTGATACATTTACCCCCTGGTCTTGTTTACTGTAAAAGTATTGACCAGAATTAGTGACACATCTGCTGTAACTCCATCTGATCCTACTATCAACAATTAACAACCAAAGAATGGTGGAGAATTATTTTAATTTTTTTTGAACGGTATAAAGACAACAGTTTTATTAAGAAAGAACAACATTGCTTGCAGAAGTAATGTAAGCATGGATGTCTAAAAATACCTGTATATGTATTACCTCCCATTTTGCTTCTGTTTCATTAGTATTGCACAAAGTATTTGCAATCTTCACTTTACGTCAAAGGTACCTAACTATATTATAATTTTTCCAAGCTCAGTGATGAACTTGATTTTTGCTGTGAATTACAATGGCTCTTTTTAGTGCAATGTCTGGCACTCTGGATCGGTCTGGATCATCTGTTTACATGGGCAACTCAGATCAGCCTAGGGCTAGTCTGTTCCTAGTCTGTTCCTCCCCTTCCTCTCTCCTTTTCCTGCTACCAGGTATCGGAGCTTAAACTGTTTTATAGTTGCTGCATCTCTGCTCATGGCCTGGCTGTCTCATTAGTAGTGAGCATCACAGTAAATAGTAAATGAGATAATGCAAATGAAAAGTATGTTCTGCTTGCATATCATTCTGTGTCTAGACATTTTCTGTGCTTTTCTGGAGAGCAGAAATCCCAGGGACTTACTGCCAGATATCATAGCTGTCAGCCTTACAAGATTGTGGAATTTCTATGGAAAATGAATGAAAATAGCCACCCTGAAGATAAGTCCAGCAAATAATCTGTCCAGTAATCAGTCTATTCAGCCAATGACTAACTTGTAATGCACCAATGTACATTCTAGGTAAATGAAACTTCACTGAGAGTGATCTACAGTATCACCAATCTTCTGATATGTAGAAGACGGCATATCACATCACTCTCAGTGAAGTTTCATTTACCTGGAATGTACATTGGTACATTACAAGTTAATCATTGGCTGGACAGATTATTGGCTGGACTTATCTTCAATTAATCACACAAGTTCAATTGTTTTTAATATGGCTTTATGTGTATTTGTAATTCAATTTAATATTAGCAGATATGGGTATTGTGTAAGATTTTGAGTTTGTTAGATAGTCCTTAATAAATCTGTGGTGCATTTTATTCAATCTGTGGTACCCCAAGTGCCAGCATGCCCTTGCACCCAGGTCACATTGGGACCTGGAGTGTACCAAGGCAAACTGTAAATAAAACACACACCTTTGTTAAAAATTGCTTTATTTGAAAGAAATAAAAACACCCTCTGTAATACTCACCTACATCCAGGGTCTTCATCTGTATTACATCCGATTATCCATGTTTGGCCAAAAAAAAAACATCCAGAGACTTCCTGCTTGTCAAAACAAATAAAAAAAAAACCAGTACATCCAGGAGACCTTGGATTGACAAAAAAAAATACATCCAGGAACTTCCTAATTGGCAAAAAAAAACAATGTTTCCACAGAGTCCTGTCTTTGTGAAGAAAAAACCCTTTAGAACAACGCCAAACTAGCCTTCTCTGAAAATCTCGGTAATTAGTTAATTATGATGCTAGGGCTATTTATGAAATGGGGATTTACCATGACCTCAGTGCTGTTTCTTAATGATTATGGGCCTGATTCATTAAGGCACTTAGGCAAGAAATTTCTTACTTAAGTCTCCTGGACAAAATCATGTTAAAATGCAAGGGGTGAAAACTAGTTTTCTATTTTGCACATAAGTTAAATACTGGCTGGTTTTGCATGTAGCATGCAGATACTTAATAGCTTATTTGTAAATTGAAATTAAAAGTTGATATTTGTGTGCTACATGAAAAAAACAGACAGTATTTATTTTATGTTCAAAATAGAAAACTAATTTTCACCCCTTGCATTTTAACATGATTTTGTCCAGGAGACTTAAGTAAGAAATTTATTGCCTAAATTCCTTAATGAATCAGGCCCTATATTATTAACTTGTGACAATAACTGAATACATTGTTTTCTGTGGGACTTTATACTGCACATATGTATGGTTCGTGCTCATAATGTGTAAAACATAGTGATCATATAAAAACAATAATCAGCCCACAATAGGATGCAGTTCTTCCTATCAGAATAAACAGTTTTGCATCACATAAGATGTAATATTAAACAGGAGTAGATGCCAAGTGTTGCTCCTCTCCAGTTTGATGACACTCGATTTCTGGTAGATTTCTGTACACCCCTCTGTTACACCAACATGTTTCGAATAACGTCTAATCTTTTTCTAGATGAATTGGGAGTATAGAATTTCCCCCATATTTAAAGTGAGGCTGTCCAATCCATGATTAGAATCACTTAAACCATAAAAACTTAAATTGCTATAAATTTCCCTATGTTATATATCATCATAATTACATCTCATACAAATAAAACACTGTCAGCTTAAAAACATATTAATAATACATAGAAAAACTTTGTTTTCTGTATCAAAAGAACCACCATTATCCTCAGTGTATACCCTTTCAAATATGACACAAATACTATTCCTTTGGTATGTTAAAAGTGTTCTTCATCAATGTCAATGTTGTTGCTCCAATTACCTTGAAGAAGTACCTTCATATGAAACGTTAGCCAACTTTGTCTTATAATCTATAGAAAACTCAGAATTTCAATAATACATTTTATATGATAATATACATTATAAAATAAGTATAACTTATGTCAATACATACATCTATCGCCAACCTCTACTTTGTTTGTACTTATTACCATGTAAACACAATGCCATTCTGCATCTACATATTGTAATATCCTTGAGTTTTCTACTTCAATTAATCAGGATAATTGAATAGTATTTTACATAATCATACTTTTTTGAATATATATGCATGCATACTGCATAATGCATACTGTATGATAATGAGTATAAACAAAGTACCAGTTTAAAATAAAAGCAGGTATTAGGATAACATTTTTTTTAATTTGATATAGGTGATATGTTTGCATTATTATCTTATGTATGTTATTATTTCTGATTAATTATTTTACTATACCATTCTGAAGCCTCATCTCTGTTTCCTCTTATGGATCATATAAGTGTTAATATTGCAAGTCTGCACTTCACATATAATACAAACCTTCAATAAGATCATCAAAAAGCCCTGGCAAGGTGGAGAGTATAGTTATAATTGGCGGGGCACAAGCAAACTGAAAGTAGAGTCATGCGAACCACTAATGCAAAAACAAAAATAAGAGCCCATGTGCGTTACTCCCTGTTTCCAATTGATCATATACGTTTGCAGGAATGATATCTTTAATTTTGTGTAGCTAAAAGTAATATGCTCAATCTGGGATTGCAGAAAGAGCTCTCATATATAATCCAATGACAATTTGTATTCATTGATTATATAATCATATTAACTAATTTAGTAAGTATTTGAAGAAGGTTTTTTCTTGCAACTTTTAACATTAACTGTTAATAATGAGATAGCAAAGTGTGCAATTGAATGCAAAGCATGTAAGTCGAGTTTTACATCCGTATGTATTGTTTGCAATAAAGATTCTCCAATGCAATCATTGTGGTTCCAAAACACGTAAGTTTTATTCGCCAAGTATTCTAAGGCAAAGTTTGGCATGCATACGCTTGTGCTGTTAGCACTATTACAAGCTGCTATCAGAACACTCTGATCTTCAATGCCAGAGGTGAACCATTTATACAGTGTACAGTTGTAAAAAGAAGTGACATCACAAAGATACACAGTAACAGTATTAAGGTCCACATTCACAGATTGTGTCATGACATTCCAGTGGCGGATCCAGGGGGGGCGTGATCGGGGCGATAGCTCCCCCTAGCAGGGGCTTGCTGCCGGCGGCTGCACACTATGTGCAGGTCCGTTCAGCAGTGACAGGCAGGGACAGTGTGCTCCCCGGATGCTCTGAGCATTGTATTGGTCTGTAGTCCCTCCGCCAGTCTTTTAAATCCTAACAGGAGCTACATTACCCATCAATCCAGTGTCCTGTCCATCTTTAGTCCATAAGGAATACGGTACATGTGACTATATTTGTGACTATATTTCTTCTACCTGTGATGGACTTGTCTCTGTAATCAGAGCATCCGGGGAGCACACTGTCCCTGCCTGTCACTGCTGAACGGACCTGCACATAGTGTGCAGCCGCCGGCAGCCTCAGATGACAAAAAGGTGGCGGGGCCTAAATCGCCCCCCCCCCCACATCGCCCCGGGTACAAATATTCTCTAGATCCGCCCCTGTGACATCCCAAGAACTCAACGTGCCACTTGTTAATTCCTCTGGTCATTGTTCCGTGAGAAGGCCAGGTGTCCTTCTTCAGGCTAACACCCCTAGACCTATATAAACTAGATCTTTTATAACATATTTGGACTTCCTATTTGGTATATGAAAAGTGATAAATATACTACTAGCGTTCACAATGTGTAAACGCTACATAAATAATACTGGAAACATTCTCATGCAATTGCGAACAGAATGCTACCATGCTCAATGTAGTTTAGATGTTGGAAACATTGATTAGAATATTCAACACTTTTATATTTTATATTAAAAGATAGAAAATATGTTAAACATATTTAAATGTTGCTACAATAATAATTATGCTGCGTATTAATCGCATCACAACTGTTTGTAGAGTACAGAAGTTATTGAATACCAACTTCGTCCAATTATTAAACTTCAACAGTCCAGCCTTTGAGAGTATATCCAACACTCTCACACTTTCAAGATTCTATTGGAGAATCGCAATATAACACTTCAATTTCTGTGATACCTGTCCCTCTTAATACCATCACATTGTCATTTTCTGGGGTCACCTCACTTCAACACAGCAGGAACTCACCTAATACTTAAGCCAATTACTATAAAGACACAAATTATAAGGATAAGGAGCTTACCTACACCAGTAACCAGTACTTGTGTCCATTTTATAGGTACAACACAATCATCAAGCTAGGTGGCTAACAACACTTAACATTCACCGGTAATTGCAGTGAGATAATTTAGTACGATTCTATGCTGTACTATTTCCTTTTTGCATGCTTGCAGCTCCTTACCTGTATGTGTCATCGTACATCTTGGTAATGTTATCAATAAGTTTAGCCAGGGCTTGTATATATTTTATAATTTAGGGATCACCAAGCTGTCTTAGTCAGGTCCAATGCAACCAAGAACTGAGACCATGTAGATTTGGTGATTAAGTTTGCAGCCTATGGTTCTTCCACTGGCGTCATACTTCTTTTAACTTTGTATTCATACTGTGTGTACATAATGAGGTGGGATTAATCTGTAAATGTCAGTCATTTTATCATGGCGAACAGTCATTATTTCAGTAACTGTTCTGCCTAGAAAACATACTCGTTTGAAGTTCGGAGTTTTATACAAACCTTGTAAGGCGGACTGTTGCCTGATCATTCCATTAAGCTTCCCAATACTCAAATTTCTTTGTGTACATAAAATTCAGGCACAACAGAGACCTGTCAACTGAGTATTGGTGAAGGGTCACACTAGGGGATCTTGTAATATTATACTTCCCTTCCATTGGTCTACCCCCACCTGTAATTCGAGAACCTCAGAGATATTTAGCGGAAAGGCTACTAGTCCTACATTATTTTGTCCCTGAGGCATGTGAAAACTCACCGAACATTCAGTTTGGTTCAAGACCTTACCTACCAATGAATGTTAGTCATCTAATGGATGTCAGCCTCAGCTCAAATTACTATTAGACTGACATTGCTGGATGCACTTCTCTTCAATTATGGGGTCACAGCAGGGGCAGGCTGGGCTGGGGGGCAGGGGGGCATATACCATCCGGGCCAGTCCCATAGTGGGCTACCTTGGGCTGGGTCAACCGTCCATCTGCATTTTTTTTCCATTAATATAGGCTGCTGAGTTAGGTCATGCCTCACGGGCTAAAATTTGTCAGCCCTCCCCTGGGTCACAAATACAATGTTTTTCAGATAATAGCCCCTCACAAAGTAAAAAGTGTCCACTAAATGGTAGTTCAGCTTTAAGCCAAAGCTTGCTAGCATCACCACGTTCTTAGTTTTTTGTCAAAACTCCTGCAGCACAACCAACAGTTTCATCTCAGTATAAAAGTACAAATCTGCAGATGGTTTTGCAGCAGTGTCATGTCTGGTATAGCCTAAATACTATCCGTTGTCAAAAATGTTAGCGTCTAAGGTGGCAGTGTCCCAAATACTTGTCCTTTGTCTGGCATGACTGTAATTTATCCTTTGCAATCCTGTATGTGAGAAATGAAACAACAAGTGCTTAGTATCAGACACTGATGACATAAACGAATCAGAACACAGCAATAAATCATCTATGTACTGAAGTAGAACAGACCATTGCCTGGTTAAAAGATTGCAACAGTTATGCAAGTCTTGTGACTCGATACTGGGGTTGTCTAGAAACCCTTCGGCAATCTTGTCCATATATATTGTTTCCCTTTATAGGAGAAAGCAAAGAGGTACTGACAGTCAGGATGTAGAGGGACAGAAAAGAAAACAGAGCAAAGAACAATAACAGTAAATGGTTTGCAGAAAAATAGATTCTCATCAGGATGACAGCTGGATTGGGCACTACGAGGAATTGCCTCTTGACTATTTTATTAGCCCCTCTTAAATTTTGTATTGGTCTGTAGTCCCTCCGCCAGTCTTTTAAATCTTAATGGGACCTACATTACCCATCAATCCAGTGTCCTGTCCATCTTTAGTCCATAAGGAATATGGTACATGTGACTATATTTCTTCTACCTGTGATGGACTTGTCTCTGTAACAGAGGAGTGGAACATTAGCCTTGGTGTCCAGTATACCCTGTACCTTCTGTGCGTGCCTTCCTTCAATATTTAAAAGCACATCATTAGAAGTACAGTATATTACACAATAGAGATGTTCACTGACACCCGTGTTTTGGTTTTGGATCTAGATTAACTTTGTGTTTTGGTTTTGGCTTTAGATCGGTATTTTTAAGAAAAAATAGCTAAGATATGCTAAAATCACATTATTTTGCTCTTTTTTTTGTTCCTACATTATTATTAGCCTCAATAACACTAATTTCCAGTCATTTCCAGTCAATTTCGACCGCCTCACAGGTCACAATATTATTTTAATTCACTCTAGGACAAAGACTTCACAGAGTGCTGTTAATCAATTCTACATTATTATACCATGTCTGCTCGTGCTGCGTCTTTAAACTCCTTCTCCTCCGTGGATACTTTCCTCTCATCCCTGAAGAACTGCCAAACTTATGTAGACACAGGAATGGATATTACAACTGGAGTGGCATTAGATCTGCTTCAAACAGACTGTAACACGGAACATGTGGGCAGCATGGAATTTGTCATGTTGGAATACGGTGCATTGAACAGAGATTTAAACCAAAATATAGATGCAGTTGAGGAGACCATACTTAGGTTAAAACGTGACCCATTGGATAAGATCACGGATTTAAGAGAGCTTGTACACGAGAGTTACACATTTCGAGGGTGCATGGTTTAAGAGAGAAAGTATACATGATTTTTCAGTGCGATATTCTCTTTATGGCTACTTTTAGCAAAGTAAGCTTGACCAAGCTGAATGGGCAGAAATTCCAGTGATCACATTTATAAGTGGACAGATGGTTCATAGTGATGTACAGCTGTAAGTCTACTTATCCAAATTGTACGACACACCGTGTAAAATGTATTGGAAATTCATGTGAAGAATAGGAGTATTTCAAAGCACATGACTAAATATATTGATTTTTTATATGCTGATTTTGTTTTGTAATTTGCATGCGACAGGCATCCTTTAAGTTCGCTGATTTCGTGTTTTGGATGGACTGGTGACACTATGAGGTATATTCAATTAATTCTGCGCTATGCTTTGGCAAAGATCTTCATTCTTTGCTCTGCTCACATCTCCCAGAGTAAAAAGAGCTAGGAATGAGTGACATTATCATAAGAGGACCCCATACTGTTAATTTCCCTTTTTGTCTCCCTGATTTTGCTGCTACCTTCCTAGGCTGTGAGCGTTGGTGCTGAGAACACATTTGGGGGGTCCGTGCCATGTTTTATTTTTAATTAATTTTTTAATTTACCCACTGCAAAGCTTCATGCCTCAGGCACCTGAAAAATATACGGCTACTGACTATATTTGCATATCCCTTCAGTTTAGCTTCATTAGTAATTATTCAAACACACCTTTACTGTACTCATCCTGCATTTACATACCCCTGTCCTCTATTTTGCATCTCCAGTCATAAGGAGGAACAAATGTCAGATGCTACCAGCTCTGTATGTAGACATTTGTATATTTTATTGTGAGTGAGCATGCACAGTGGAATTTGGCATATTTTATGCTACTGAAATGGGCATACATCCAATTTAGCATCAACCCCTTTAGCTTGATTTGCTCCAAATCTGAATTAAGGCCCTTAAACTTTTCCATTAATTGAAATTTTCAAAGTACTGCTTGATCAAATGAAAGCATATGAAAATTGCAAAATAATGTTTTATGTATTTTCCATTGAAAAGATGTAAACAAAGGAGTAACCTGCTATTGCTGTGCCCCATAGCACTTTTTTTGAAAGGCCTGGAAATGACTCTTCATACCCTCCATAGACTCCTGTTCTACACTTCTGAACATTAGTGGGGGGCTGAAAGCCCAAACATTGCTTCACTGTACATGGACCCATCCTATTTTCTTTTCATCTAATCATGTTTCCAAGTCCTAGTCATGCCACTGTGCTATAGATCTAGGTTACTTGTGGTGATTAAGTCCTGATGGTATTTTAGTATCCAAAGACTAAATGTGCCTGCTGAGCACTAATGGTTCTGGTATCAGTATTTTCAATTCCAGTTGGTAAATTTATCAAGCTGCGGGTTTGAAAAAATAGAGATGTTTGCTATAGCAACCAATCAGATTCTAGCTGTCATTTTGTAGAATGTCCTAAATATATGATGACTGTAATCTAGTTGCTATAGGCAACATCTCCACTTTTTCTAACCCTCAGCTTGATTAATTTACCCCCTAGTGTGTTTATCATATTTATTATGTCCAGTATGTTAAAACCATTTTGTGCCGGTCTTGATATTGTTTCTGTTTGCTTATTCTGGTTTTGACCTCTGGCCTTGCTGATTATCTGATTTGGTTCTGAAAGCTGTCTGACTACTTGCTCTGGACCCCTGACCTCACCCAGCCTGACTATGACTTTTTGATAATCCCTTGAATGCCTTAGCCCTGCTTGATATCTGTTTCTCCTATCTCTTCCCACTACACTTCTAGATTCCAGTTATTAGACTTTCTTCACATTAACTTTCAGTCTTTAACTAAAGTTGCTTCACTGTAATTCTAATCACTATCTGAAACTGTTCTGATATTAGCTGGGGATCAGAACATCTGGGGGTAAATGTTTGAACATGCGGGTTCTTCAACACCCGCATGTTCAGCGTGTTCGGCGATTAAATTTCAAGCGGCGCTGCATTGTAAAGGGAAACTTCCCTTTACAATGCAGCGCCGCTTGAAATTTAATCGCCGAACATGCTGAACACGTGGGTGTTGAAGAACCCGCATGTTCATACATTTACTCCCTGATGCTAAACATCATAACAGGTAAAAACAGTATATTATGCCTATGATTCTTTAGATTCTTCAGTTATGATTAGTAATGTCACAGATAATGATTAGTTTGTTAAAGACAGAGCATATTTATGAGTATGAGAGAGTTGTACAGCTACATTTTATTTGTTCAGAGAAGACAAAAACCACACAATCATGTCTGGAAACAACAATAGTCTCCAGATTATGCAAAATACAAGTCATTAACTGTGAGGGACTCACCTGAAAGCCCGGAGCCTTATAAATCCCATTCCCTGTTGGCCGGGTCGCTGAGCCAATTAGGGCATACCACCCTACCATTTGATTGTTTGGTGCTAAGACGAGCCAATCAGTAGCTCTTAGCCTTGAAAGGGCTAAGAGCTATTCTGCCCATAGCAGCAGTCATTGCTGGGGATCTCCGGTATCAAGCCAAGAAGACAACATCAAGGGATCAAGCCAAGAACAGCCTGAAAGCAAGAAGAAACCTGCGACTGAGCAGTGAGGACAGCGGCAGTGAGAGGGCCACTGGAGAAGACCCCCGAAGAGGCCAGAGCCAGGTAGGGCTCTTGTGGACACCACTTTTAGGCCCACACCCGAACTACATTCTGTTCTCACCTACTTCCCCAAAGAAAGGCACAAGACCCCTGGTTTATTAGCACACTATGACCTGGGCACCATAGAGAGGGCACCAGGCTCCTGGTCTAGTTGGACATCTGGTCCCTTATGTGAGTGTTGAGGCATCAAGCCCCTTGTGTGTGTGTTGAGGCACCAGGAGCCTTGTGTATGTTGAGGCACCAGACTCTTAGCTATCGAGAGCTAGGCTCTTGAGTGACAGAGTACGAGTCTCTTGAACAGGTCCAGAAAGGGCACAAAGTCCTTAGTCCCAAAGTGACAGTTTTAGAGGCCTGAGGTTCCAGGCAGAAGGCATAGGCCTGAGGCACAGCTAGGAGCTGACAGATACTGCTTGCCCAGGTCAGGTAGGAAGCAGCAGGATTGGGAAAGGAATTCCGCTGATCAGAGACCGGGACCAGTCTGCTCTCCAGAACAATAGAAGGAGATCATTTGTGTGGTGGTCTCTTCACTGCCATGATTAGCATTAATCGGACCCCTGTAACTGCTCCTTCAATGGTTATCCAGTCTCAGCTCTAGTGCCCTGAAGTGTTATCCCCACAATGCAAGACACAGTCCTCTTTTGAGTTCCAGCAGTCTAGTCTGGTGGTTCCAATCTGTGGTGCGCAGATTTGAGTTCTAGCAACTAGGGTTGGTGGTTCCCCTTCCATGCTGTGTGTTCCATGTAGCTTGGAGTGGCCATTGGAGTGGCCTTAGTTCAAGCAGTGGCCATTGATGGTTCCAGGCAAGTTGCGCCGCTAGCCTTGTGCTGTTCCAGACTGGCCCCTGAGGTGAACACTTCCTAGTTGGTGGAGGAAAGCCTCCCTTGTAAGTCCCGGTATTGCAATTGTGGTAGGTTACCGATAGAAAGAGGGGAGGGAAACATTAAGAGCTATCCCCAGAATTCTCCCTATAGTGTCCAAGATTTAGCCCTCATCACAGGTAGGCTCCTGGTATACCCTTCTCACGTCCACATAGAAAGTATTGTCTTTTGAAATCGTGTGGGAATATTCAGGGTAGTGCACGACACCTAGAGATAGTGGGTTGTAATTTGTGCAGTTCTTGGTCACATAGACTGTTGATGGGATCAGGTACTGACTGTTGTGTTGCAGCTAGTCTAGGTGTGGGTGGTACATACCAGCCAGACGATAGAGTTGTGGGTGAGCTGTCTTCTTATCGACCAGTTCTAACAGGCATAGACAGACGGAAAGCGGGCAAGCTCCAAGAGAAGGACAGAATTTCCAGTGAGTATCACCTTCCCGTGTTAGGCTTCCTCTTGACAAGGGCCCTCTTCAGTACTTTGTAAATTAGGATACACCACCAGGATTCTTCCTTGCCCCGAGCATTTGTAGCCCCGTGCCCAGTCCACAAAAAAAATCGAGGAAACAGCAAGAGGGTTATAGAACAGTGTCTATACTCCCAGCCATTCCATCGTATACTTTGCTATTTTCTCTGTGGATACTCCTGCCTCCCAATAATGTGTCTGCTCTTCTTCGTAGGCCCGTCTTGGTGTGGTCGCGGGTGATAGAGAGGGGAGGTCATCCAGAAACGTCTGCGTGGTAAGGTCAGAGTTTCAGTGTGAGTCATTCCCCGCAGTTGTTGTATAAAAAGTGCCCAAAGCTACTCTGTGACCAGCCCCATTTGCTTATGAATTTTTAAATAGGTTTTAATTCTGAAAGAAGACAGGGCATCAGAAGAATTTACACTGTATGTCCAATGCTTGTGTTCTATTATGGGAAGATCATCATCATCACCATTTATTTATATAGCGCCACTGAAGATCTGACTTAAGAGATTACATAATAATGAACTTTTATCATTAACTGTAATGCACTTATTTTGCAGTAACCTCTGAACATATAGCAATCTAACACTGTTTACAGTACAGAAGAAATACAGAGGTATGGATGTCTTCCATGCTTCGGCCAGTGGCCCTCATTTATGTAGCAAACTGGATGCACATTGCAAATCACTTTGATTTTGCACCAGTGCACCCAGATGGTCCCATAAGTATGTACTCAAACTAGAGATGCCTCTGAAAAATTGAAGTGTGCCCTGGTTTGTGAGGAGGAGCAAAAAAACTGAAGAGGCACACTATGCCAAAGTGTAGGTGTCACACCAAAGTTCAACTGTCTACCATTTTAGAACCACCCATTAACTAAATTAAGTTAAACTTTTCAGTTCTTCTCATATAATGCTAATCAGTTTAGCCTTAACTATATGTGCTTCATTTGCGTGGTTGAAACTTTCTTTTTCTTAGGCAAAATGCACTTAGAAAAATGCTTCTGCACCAAAGTGCAACTGGGAAGCACAAAATGTATGCCGTTAAAAAAATAGAGATTTCATCTTTGCCAAATCTAAGCTAGCACACTATGTATCTGTTTTTGTAGAGTGGAAATAGTTGTGTATCCTTACACGTAGCAGGAAATACTCTTAAAATGCACCAAATAGGACAGCACAAATGCCACCATCTTCCTACACAATGCACTTTGGTAGAAAACTAGATGCACCAGAGGAATTTGATGCCTGCAACTGAAGAGGATTTTGCGCTGCATCTCAGCTGTTTGAGCTTTTTAAAACAGTCCCAATGTGTCCTTTGTCTAGTTTACAACATGATTGATTCTATTCCTATTTTATGGCAGCGACACTTTGCTTGTTGCTGCAGTACATGGGTAGGATTTGTCAAATTATTCTCATGGGCAGCATGGTGGCGTAGTGGTTAGCACTTCTGCCTTACATCACTGGGTCTTGAGTTCAATTCCCAACCATGGTCAGGAGTTTGTATATTCTCCCCGTGCTTGCATGGGTTTCCTCCGGGTGCTCTGATTTCCTCCAACACTCCAAAAACATACTGGTAGGTTAATTGACTGTTAACAAATTGACCCTAGTCTGTGTATGTTAAGGAATGTAGACTGTAATCCCCAATGGGGCAGGGGCTGATGTGAGTGAGTTCTCTGTACAGTGCTGCTTTGTACAATTAGTGGTGCTAGATAAATAAATGATGATGTCAGTCATGAGCTGTATGTCTATCCAAATTCATTGTGGGGGTACACACTATCTGCACTCATGTTTTGAATGTATTTATGTCTGTGATATTTAGTATGGAGGACATTTCCTAACATTGTTTGAATATGTATAATTTACTTTCATCCTTTTTTTTTTATATGACATTTGAAAGATTTGTCTATTACTGTGTGCCACCTCTCAACCCAACTCCATCCTTTACTGATTTTGAATGTCCCTGAGATTCATATTACTGTTAGCTTTAAATGTTCTATTATTTATTTAAGCAGTGCTGTAGGATTATATTTTATGCTAAAAATAAGCTCGCCATTTTGTTTTTAATATCACTAATACATATAGTAGTCAGGTGTTTTGTAGCTTTTTCCCATGCTAGAACCCATGACTTAAAAAGTCCATATTAAATCTCTT
Source organism: Mixophyes fleayi (assembly GCF_038048845.1). Lineage (NCBI taxonomy): Eukaryota > Metazoa > Chordata > Amphibia > Anura > Limnodynastidae > Mixophyes > Mixophyes fleayi. The sequence goes on from NC_134411.1 coordinate 68,337,291, forward strand.
ACTGAATCTATTATTCAGGATACCAGGTGACTTTAACTTTTCCAATAGAGGCTGGTTAATACAGTAGAAGGGCTCATTCTAACCATAGTAACTAGCCTTCAGCCAACAAGCAGGCACTGTTTCTGCCCTAATTATGATAATAAGTCTACAACTAACTAACTTGGAAGCTGGCACTAGTAAGTTTTGAGGGTCTAGCATGCTGTGTTTCTATAACTATAGATATACAGTATTAGTAGAAAACATTACTTTGGTCAGGGTTATGTTTTTACTAAGTGGGCAGTTTTTATTTTATTTTTAATTCTGGTGGTAGAATTATCATAATATGTAGCTAGCTTATTGTAGTACAGCATTGTAATTTACTATATAGTGGTGTAAATTATGTGAATGTACTGGTAATGTTCTAGAAGATTGTGTATTAGTGTAATATGTATTATCACAATTTAGAAAGAGGAAATCTTAGCGTTAACTTTCATATTTAGTCAGTATATACACATCTAAGTAGTGTTACTGGAAATTTAAATGTAAATCCTGGTAAGAAACAGTATGTAACTGAAAGGCATTTATTAAAAATTGTAATGATGTCTCTATAATGTTAATGTTGTCACACTTTGCTATTGACTAAATGCAGCATGATTATCACATCACACTGCATACAAAAGTGTGATACAAACAGATCTGTAAAAGGCAGGAGCAGCTGATTAAATCTGCCATTTTGCTTAAATAGACCAACTTTAATTGTTTTTTTGTTTTATAATTGTGCAGATCTTAAAACAAAGGTAGTGCATCACACACTAGAATGACTAAGAATGTATATGTGTACCTCCAACAGAGGACTCATTCCTGTCACTTTCCTAATTAACCTTCCTCTTCTCTCAGCTCTTTCTATGACCTCAACAAAAGACTTGTTTTCTTTATATCTTGAAGTAATGATTTTCTAGAGGGTGCTAACATATTCAGTGGAGTCATCCAATTGGGTGTCAAAAACAGAAACAAAGTTGTATGCACATGTTTTTGACAAGAATGTTTAAACAATTTAAAAAAAAGCAAAAAGGCAAGGCAGGAAGATAGATAGATAGATAGATAGATCGATAGATCGATAGATCGATAGATCGATAGATCGATAGATAGATAGATAGATAGATAGATAGATAGATAGATAGATAGATAGATAGATAATACTCTGGAACTATGGGTAGTGTTGGATCAGCTTTAGATTAGAGATGAGCGCACTCGGATTTATGAAATCCGAGCCCACCCGAACGTTGCCGATCCGATTTGGATCCGAGACAGATCCGGGTATTGGCGCCAAATTCAAATCTGAAACTGAGGCTCTGACTCATAATCCCATTGTCGGATCTCGCGATACTCGGATCCTATAAATTCCCCGCTAGTTGCCGCCATCTTCACTCGGCATTGATCAGGGTAGAGGGAGGGTGTGTTAGGTGGTCCTCTGTCCTGCTATATCTCGTGCTGTTCAGTTCAGTGCTGTGCTGTGCTGTGCTCAGTCCAGTGGTGCTGTGTCCTGTGCTCTGTCCTTCTGAGGTCAGTGGTGCTGCTGGGTCCTGTGCTGTGTCCTGTTCAGTCCAGTGGTGCTGTGTCCTGTGCTCTGTGCTTCTAAGGGCATAGCTATTTCCCCAATATTCCCCTGTGTTTAAAAAAATAAAAAAAAGTTATTTAAAAAAATACCAAAAACTAATTTAATTTGTTTTTAATTACCACAAAATTTGCACAACCAATCCTGCAGTATAAGCCCATTGTTACTGCAATATTACCAAGTTCACACATTCAGCAGTAAAAGTCCAGTGGTACTGCAATATTACAAAGTTCACACATTCTGCAGTATCAGTCCAGTGGTGCTGTGTCCTGTGCTCTGTCCTGCTGAGTTCCGTAGTGCTGCTGGGTCCTGTGCTGTGTCCTGTTCAGTCCAGTGGTGCTGTGTCCTGTGCTCTGTGCTTCTAAGGGCATAGTTATTTCCCCATTATTCCCAAGTTTTAAAAAAAAAAAAAAAAAGTTATAAAAAATATTAAAATTAAAAATGAAAAAAAAAAAGTAATTATAACCAAATTTGCAAAACCAATCCAGCAGTATAAGTCCATTGGTACTGCAATATTACCAAGTTCACACATTCTGCAGTATCTTGTGCTACATATAATGGAGAACAAAAATTTGGAGGATAAAGTAGGGAAAGATCAAGACCCACTTCCTCCTAATGCTGAAGCTGCTGCCACTAGTCATGACATAGGCGATGAAATGCCATCAACGTCGTCTTCCAAGCCCGATGCCCAATCTCGTAGTACCGGGCATGTAAAATCCAAAAAGCCCAAGTTAAGAAAAAGTAGCAAAAAGAGAAACTTAAAATCATCTGAGGAGAAACGTAAAGTTGCCAATATGCCATTTACGACACGGAGTGGCAAGTAACGGCTTAGGCCCTGGCCCGTGTTCATAACTAGTGGTTCAGCTTCACCCACGGATCTTATCCCTCCTCCTCCTCCCCCCCCTCCAAAAAATTGAAGAGAGTTATGCTGTCAGCAACAAAACAGCAAACAACTCTGCCTTCTAAAGAGAAATTATCACAAATCCCCAAGGCGAGTCCAAGGGTGTTGGTGGTTGTCAAGCCTGACCTTCCCATCACTGTACGGGAAGAGGTGGCTCGGGAGGAGCCTATTGATGATGTAGCTGGCGCTGTGGAGGAACTTGATGATGAAGATGGTGATGTGGTTATTGTAAATGAGGCACCAGGGGGGGAAACAGCTGATGTCCATGGGATGAAAAAGCCCATCATCATGCCTGGTCAGAAGACCAAAAAATGCACCTCTTCGGTCTGGAGTTATTTTTATCCAAATCCAGACAACCAATGTATGGCCATATGTAGCTTATGTAAAGCTCAAATAAGCAGGGGTAAGGATCTTGCCCACCTAGGAATATCCTCCCTTATACGTCACCTGAATAACCTTCATAGTTGAGTGGTTAGTTCAGGAACTGGGGCTAGGACCCTCATTGGTACAGGGACACCTAAATCCCGTGGTCCAGTTGGATACACACCAGCAACACCCTCCTCGTCAACTTCCTCCACAATCTCCATCAGATTCAGTCCTGCAGCCCAAGTCAGCAGCCAGACTGAGTCCTCCTCAATACGGGATTCATCCGAGGAATCCTGCAGCGGTACGCCTACTACTGCCACTGCTGCTGTTGCTGCTGTTAGTCGGTCATCTTCCCAGAGGGGAAGTCGTAAGACCGCTAAGTCTTTCACAAAACAATTGACCGTCCAACAGTCGTTTGCCATGACCACAAAATACGATAGTAGTCACCCTATTGCAAGCGTATAACTGCGGCTGTAACTGCAATGTTGGTGTTAGACGTGCGCCCGGTGTCCGCCATCAGTGGAGTGGGATTTAGAGGGTTGATGGAGGTATTGTGTCCCCGGTACCAAATCCCCTCGAGATTCCACTTCACTAGGCAGGCGATACCAAAAATGTACAGAGAAGTACGATCAAGTGTCCTCAGTGCTCTAAAAAATGCGGTTGTACCCACTGTCCACTTAACCACGGACATGTGGACAAGTGGTTCTGGGCAAACGAAGGACTATATGACTGTGACAGCCCACTGGGTAGATGCATCCACTTCCGCAGCAACAGCAACAGCTGCATCAGTAGCAGCATCTACAAAATGGCTGCTCGTGTAAAGGCAGGCAACATTGTGTATTACAGGCTTTAATAAGAGGCACAACGCTGACAACATATTAGAGAAACTGAGGGAAATTATCTCCCAGTGGCTTACCCCACTTAGACTCTCATGGGGATTTGTGGTGTCAGACAATGCCAGTAACATTGTGCGGGCATTAAATATGGGCAATTTCCAGCACGTCCCATGTTTTGCCCACACCATTAATTTGGTGGTGCAGCATTACCTCAAGAGTGATAGGGGTGTGCAGGAGATGCTTGCGGTGGCGCGCAAAATTGCTGGACACTTTCGGCATTCAGCCAGTGCCTACCGCAGACTAGAGGCATGAACCTGCCCTGCCATCACCTCAAACAAGAGGTTGTGATGCGCTGGAACTCCACCCTCTATATGCTGCAGAGGATGGAGGAGCAACAAAAGGCCATTCAGGCCTACACAGCCACCTACGACATAGGCAAAGGAGTGGGGATGCGCCTCAGTCAAGCGCAGTGGAGACTGATTTCCGTGTTGTGCAAGGTTCTGCAGCCATTTGAACTTGCCACACGAGAAGTCAGTTCCGACACTGCCAGCTTGAGTCAGGGTCATTCCCCTGATCAGGCTGTTGCAGAAGCAGCTGGAGAAAGTGAGGGAGGAGCTGGTAAGCCATTGCGATTACACCAAGCATGTAGCTCTTGTGGATGTAGCCCTTCATACGCTTTGCCAGGATCAGAGGGTGGTCACTCTTTTAAAGTCAGAGGAATACATTCTGGCCACCGTGCTCGATCCTCGGTTTAAAGCGTATGTTGTGTCTCTGTTTCCGGCGGACACAAGTCTACAGCGGTGCAAAGACCTGCTGGTCAGGAGATTGTCCTCTGAAGAGGACCGTGACATGCCAACAGCTCCACCCTCATTTTCTTCCACATCTATGGCTGCGAGGAAAAAGCTCAGTTTTCCCAAAAGAGGCGCTGGCGGGGATGCTGATAACATCTGGTCCGGACTGAAGGACCTGCCAACCATTGGAGACATGTCTACTCTCGCTGCATTGGATGTACAAACTGGCTCTATTTTACCTGAGTTGTCCCCCCTCCAGTGTGTACTCGGAAAGAGTTTTTAGTGCAGCAGGGAACCTGGTCAGTGAGCGGCGAAGGAGGTTGCTTCCTCATAATGTTGAAAAAATGATGTTTATAGAAATGAATAATCAATTCCTCAATGAAGTACAGCACTGCCCTCCAGATAGTACAGAGGGACTTGTGGTTGTGGAGTCCAGCGGGGACGAATTGATAATGTGTGATGAGGAGGAAGTACACACTGTAGGGGGAGAGGAATCAGAGGTTGAGGATGAGGACGACATCTTGCCTCAGTTGAGCCTGTTTAGTCTGTACAGGGAGAGATGAATAGCGTTTTTGGTGTGGGGGCCCAAACAAACCAATCATTTCAGCCAAAGTTGTTTTGTAGGCCCTGTCGCTGAAATGATTGGTTTGTTAAAGTGTGCATGTCCTTTTTCAACAACATAAGGGTGGGTGTGAGGGCCCAAGGACAATTCCATCTTGGAACTTTTTTTTTTTGCATTATATGACCAATCAACAGTCGTTTGCCATGTTCAAAAAGTAAAACCAAATTTAAACAAATTCAAGAAATTAAACCAAAAGTAAAATGCCCTGTCATAATTTAAAACAAGAGGGATTGACGTGCTCTAGAACTACTGTATTGTTGTTTATATTTTATAAACACTACACTTGAAAGCTTGAGTCTTTCAATGAAAAAGTAACTGTCCATTACACGAATATTTGCAACAGGGACAATTTTAGGGTTAAGAAAGTCAACTAATAACACTTCGACGCTGTCTGTCTTTATAAACACTACACTTGGAAGTTGGAGGAGGTATTGTGGCCCCAGCACCAAATTTACTACCGGGGCCACTCCACTGTGCAGTCCATATTTAGGTGTATCAGATATTAAACAACGGTGACAGTTGATGCCCAATTTTTTAATTATATTGTTGGCGCTGTAAAAAATTGTGTTCCGGGCACACCACACTACGCAGTCCATACCCTTTTTTGGTGGAATTCTGACCCGTGGAGGGTTTTTTAATTATATTGTGGCCTCGGTACCAAATTGTGTACCGGGGCCACCACACTACGCAGTCACGATAGATAGATGCGTATCATAGCTAAAGTACATTCAGTGGTGTGGGGCAAATTGAAAAATATTCAAAATGCACTGACATTATCAAAAACAAGAGGTTTTCACACGCTGAAACTCCAACATGTATATGATAGAGAGGATGGAGGAGCAGCCGTATGTGCAGTGTAATGCAGACCTGTTGAAGGTTTTTTTTATATATTTTATTGTGGTGCCCAGTGCCCACTACTCTACGCAGTCCAGATACTATTTGTGGGTGTAATTCTGACCTGTTGAATGTTTTCTATATATTATATTGTGGTGGCCAGTGGCCAGTCCTCCTTGCAGTCCAGATACTATTTTTGGGTTTAATTCAGACCTGTTGAAGGTTTTCTATATATTTTTTATTGTGGTGCCCAGTGCCCACTACTCTACGCAGTCCAGATACTATTTTTGGGTGTAATTCTGACCTGTTGAAGGTTTTCTATATATTTTTTATTGTGGTGCCCAGTGCCCACTACTCTACGCAGTCCAGATGCTATTTTTGGGTGTAATTCTGACCTGTTGAAGGTTTTCTATATATTATATTGTGGTGGCCAGTGGCCAGTCCTCTATGCAGTCCAGATACTATTTTTGGGTTTAATACAGACCTATTGAAGGTTTTCTATATATTTTTTATTGTGGTGCCCAGTGCCCACTACTCTACGCAGTCCAGATACTATTTTTGGGTGTAATTCTGACCTGTTGAAGGTTTTCTATATATTATATTGTGGTGGCCAGTGGCCAGTCCTCTATGCAGTCCAGATACTTGTTTGGTGGAATTCAGACCAGTTGAGGGTGTATTTATTTTATTGTGGCCCCGGTATCAAATTGGGTACCGGGGCCACCCCACTACGCAGTCCAGATACTTGTTTGGTGGAATTCAGACCAGTTGAGGGTTTTATTATTATATTGTGGGGACTACTCTATACCACACTACCACTCTATACCACTCTATTTAATACTTTAATTCTATTTAATACTTTAATTCTATTACTAATTCCCATAAAGAGGAACTGCCGCTTCTATTTAATACTTTAATTCTATTACTAATTCCCATAAAGAGGAACAAAATAAACCAATTTTACCAAAAGTATAATATGACTTACAAACACTACACTTGAAAGATGGTGCCTTTAAATGAAAAAGTCAGTCTTCATTGCACGACTATGTGCAACAGGGACAGTTTTTTGGTGTACAAAGTCAACCAATAACACTTCGACCCTGTCTGTCTTTAACATACTTGATGGGATCTCAATGACGAATGGTCTGTACCATGTTTGGAGGAGGTATTGTGGCCCCGGTACCAAATTGGGTACCGGGGCCACTCCACTATGCAGTCCAGATAGAGGTGTATCAGATATTAAACAACGTTGACTGTTGCTGCAAAAATTTTAAATAATATTGTGGGGAACACTACACTACGCAGTCCATAAACTTTTTGGGTGGAATTCAGACCTGTGTAGGGTTTTTTAATAATATTGTGGTGACCCACTCCTCTACGCAGTCCAGGTACATTATTGGAGCGAATCATACAAGTTCAGGGTTTTTAATTTATATTGTGGTGGCCCACTCCTCTACGCAGTCCAGGTACATTATTGGTGCGAATCATACAAGTTCAGGGTTTTTAATTTATATTGTGGTGACCCACTCTTCTACGCAGTCCAGGTACATTATTGGTGCGAATCATACAAGTTGATGGTTTTCTTATTATATATATTGTGGTGACCCACTCCTCTATGCAGTCCAGGTACATTATTGGTGCGAATCATACAAGTTGATGGTTTTCTTATTATATATATTGTGGTGACCCACTTCTCTACGCAGTCCAGATACATTTATTGCTGCGAATCATACAAGTTCAGGGTTTTTAATATATATTGTGGTGACCCACTCTTCTACGCAGTCCAGGTACATTTATTGGTGCGAATCATACCAGTTGATGGTTTTCTTATTATATATATTGTGGTGACTCACTCCTCTACGCAGTCCAGATACATTTATTGCTGCGAATCATACAAGTTCGGGGTTTTTAATATATATTGTGGTGACCCACTCCTCAACGCAGTCCAGGTACATTTATTGGTGCGAATCATACAAGTTCAGGGTTTTTAATATATATTGTGGTGAACCACTCCTCTACGCAGTCCAGATACATTTATTGGTGCGAATCATACAAGTTGATGGTTTTCTTATTATATATATTGTGGTGACCCACTCCTCTACGCAGTCCAGATACATTTATTGCTGCGAATCATACAAGTTCAGGGTTTTTAATATATATTATTGTGGTGACCCACTCCTCTACGCAGTCCAGGTACATTTATTGGTGCGAATCATACAAGTTCAGGGTTTTTAATATATATTGTGGTGAACCACTCCTCTACGCAGTCCAGGTACTTTATTCGGTGCGATTCATACCAGTTGATGGTTTTCTTATTATATTGTGGGGACCACTCCACTACGCAGTCCAGAAAGATACCTCGTTGCAACGTTTTGGACTAATAACTATATTTTGAGGTGTTCAGAATACACTGTAAATTAGTGGAAATGCTTGTTATTGAATGTTATTGAGGTTAATAATAGCGTAGGAGTGAAAATAATCCCAAAAACTTGATTTTTAAACTTTTTATGTTTTTTTCAAAAAAAATCCGAATCCAAAACCTTAAATCCGAACCGAGACCTTTCGTCAAGTGTTTTGCGAGACAAATCCGAACCCCAAAAAGAATGAAAATCCGGATCCAAAACACAAAACACGAGACCTCAAAAGTCGCCGGTGCACATCCCTACTTTAGATGCATGTATTATACCTAGTGAAGTAGAGCAAACTATGCAGCACAAAACTAAATAATATAAACAAATTCTAGCTTTGGTAGCACACCATCTAAGCACACCCAACTATGAATTGGGCTGCTTGCCAGCTTACATAAATATGTCAAACACAGGTTCTTTTGACCTTTTTGTGGAATTTGCATCAGAGACCTCCCTGTGTATTTCACCTTTTTCACTTTCCCTTAGGAAATGCAAGGCCCTTAATAATATCATCTCTCATGTTATAATATGAGTTTTCCTATTCTAATTGATCAGGCACGATAAATTATCTGAGGAATCCTTTCAGTCAGACTCAAAAAAAATACTGAAAATACTACTTGCTGCTGCAGCCTTAGCTGGAAGGAGTTTAAACACATCCCTCACACCAAACATACCACCATAGAGTCACTTAACAGAACTGTGTAATGCAATGCAATGCATGTTAACAACCCCATTGTTAAAACCCTGGTGCTATTTTTTTAATGTTCTACTATTGTAAAGGTTACACAATATTTTTGGTCACAAATATCTACCTTCCATCACATTACTCACAATTCTGTCACAGTTAGAAATGTTAGAACTGGCTGCATATTCTTGAACTGGTGCAAAGTATCAGTTTCAAAATAAATAAAAAATTTACTGGATTTTTTTTTATTTTAAATCAATTTAAATCAATCAATAAATAAATTTGATAAAATCTAACCTGTTGCGCTGGTTTGAGCATATCTATGTCGGATTGTACACGATAGAGCTGAAAGTTATACATTTTGACATTATTTGAATTGCATTTTGAAAACCAATTTGAGTTTAAAAAAAACTTTTTTTAAAATGAATTAATATTATTTAAATGGTGTTTAAAAACACAGCAACCACGACAGCAACAGTCAAACCTAAAAGGTGAACTATTAGCAGTAAACGTGAGCCTCAAATTTCTAACAGTAAATTTAAATTGGGGTCTTGTTAGCAGCCGCTGCAGCCGCGAGCACTGCCGCGACTATTTTACTCCTGTTGGTGGCGTCCCGGCCGTCTCCATGATGAACGGGGCGTCACTTTCGGCTCCCAGTTCCAGTTCCGCTTAGGCCTTACGGAACAAGTCTAGTGCAATATCCTACGCCAACCTCACTGGAAAGGTTGATGCAACTTGTTAACAAAATTGATCACAGAATCAAGGAGAGGAAAACAGAGAGAGTAATCAATACCTCCTTGCACACCACCGAAGTCTTGTTCTGCCTTTCCGGACACCCCTGAACCCACGCAGTTGGGCGCTTACCGTCTGCTCCTGAAGAACGTTCCAGACGGCGCTCCCTGGGTCTCTGCATGTATTGTGGCTAATCGGGCCTCCTAGTCCGTTAGTGCCCGGGAAACGCCTAAACCTTAGTGCTGGTGAAGAGGTGCGCTTAGGTTTACAAGTAACCTCTTCAAAAAATTCCTTGTTAGTCTCTGCATGCCTAATCTTCAGAGACCATTCTACTGTTATGTCAGCCTTCCTCAATAGTGGTGAAGCAGGTAACTTTCTGGATATCCACTTGGCTCAGACGCTTGGGTTTCGAGCATTACCGCCTGCGGCTTGGATGGTAACCCCTTGGTTGGGGGTAGAATACTTGCTAAGACTCCATTGGTTTGTTTATCTGTAGGAACCCTCCATACGGAGCAGCTCTCATTCTCCCTGATCACCTGTCCCTCTGCTCCATTGATTTTGGGGTATCCTTGGCTTCAGAGTCATAATCCCCACATTGGAGTTCAGAGTGCTCTTCTGCATGCTTGACCCTACCTCTTAGAGTTCTACAGCCTAATCCGGAATTGTTACCTGCACCCTATCAGGACTTTGGTGATGTGTTCTGTAAAAAGAAGGCTAACTCTCTCCCGCCTCATCGGGACTATGACTGTGCTATTGATCTTGTACCTGGTTCTAAAATAGCCAAAGGGCATCTGTATTTTTAATCTATCCCAGAGACCCAAGCTATGGAACAGTACTTGGCAGAGAACCTAATAAAAGGATTTATCTGCCCTTCCAAATCTCCAGTAGGAGCTGGATGTTTCTTTGTGGCCAAAAAAGATGGCAGCCTGAGACCCTGCATAGATTATTGTGGTCTGAATAAAATCATGGTCAAAAACACATATCCCTTGCCCTTAATTTCCATTTTATTTGACCAGCTCAAATCGGCCATCATTTTCTCAAAGATCGACCTCCAAGGTGCCTGTAACCTTATACGTATAAGAGAGGGAGATGAGTATCTGGTGATGCTGTTCGGATTGTGCAACGCCCCGGCAGTCTTCCAAGACATCATCAAAGACGTCTTACGTGAATTCCTGGGAAAAACAGTGGTGGTTTATCTGGATGACATTTTAATTTACTCTCAATTCCTGTCTCTGCACCGCCAACAAGTTTGTAAGGTTCTGGAAAAATTACGCCAACATCATCTCTATGCAAAATTGGAAAAATGTGCGTTTGAGGTCTTCAGGGTGACCTTCCTAGGATACATCATCTCATCATCTGGTTTCTCCATGGACCCTAGTAAAGTTCAGGCAATTCAGGACTTGATCCTCCCTACTAACTTGAAGGCAATTCAAAGATTCCTTGGCTTTGCCGATTACTATCGAAGGTTTATACGCTCATTTTCTTCCCTGGGGGCTCCTATCACAGAAGGGTGCTAACAAGCCTAATTGGTCTCCAGAGGCGTTGGCAAGTTTTTCAGCCCTGCCTTCATATTGCACCTGTTCTTGGGCACCCAGACCCAGAACTCCCATTTATAGTGGAAGTGGATGCCTCGGATGTTGGAGAAGGTGCCATTCTTTCTCAAAGAGAGCTTCAGAGTAAGAAATTGCATCCCTGTGCATATCTGTCCAGGAAATTCTCACCCGCTGAGATCAACTATGACGTCAGAAATCGTGAATTGTTGGCCATCAAGTAGGCCCTTGAAGATTGGCGGCATTGGTTAGAGGGAGCAATCCATGTCGCTACAATCTTCACAAAAACCTCCAGTACATCCAGACTGCAAAAACCCTAAATCCCCGGCAGGCCTACTAGTCTTTTTTTTTTACCCAGTTTAACGTCATCATCACCTTTCATCCAGGTTCAAAGAACACCAAAGCTGATTCTATGTCTCAGCGTTTCATTGCATTCTATCTTCAGTCTCCTGACCCGCAACCTATTATTCCCTCGTCCTCCATTCATATCACTCTAACTCAAGACCTTGGGGCCACACTTCGCCAGTTCCAAAAGATTGCTCCAGCTCAGACTCTTACAAATAAATTGTTATGATCCATAGGATCATCGAAATACTATCCCGCTGGGTTTGGTGGCCCACCTTGTCTTCGGATGTGGAGAAGTACGTCGGGTGCCTGCCCGGAATGTGATAGAAGCAAACTCTCTAGGAACCATGCTTCTGGTCTATTGGTACCCTTGCCTACTCTAAGCAAGCCTTGGACACATCTTTCAATGGACTTTATTGTCGGTCTCCCATGGTCCTCTGGTCATAACACCATCTGGGTGGTCATTGACCCTTTCAGCTAAATGGCCCACTTTGTACCGTTAGCCAATCTACCGGATGCCAGAATCTTGGCCACATTATTCATTGCACATATTTTCCGTCTCCACGGTCCTCCATGGTCTTCCGGAAGACATCGTCTTGGACCGAGGGTCCCAGTTTATAGCGCAGTTCTGGAGGTCCTTTTGCAACTCTCTCTGGATCAAAATCAGCTTGTCTTCTGCTTACCATCTACAATCGAATGGTCAGACAGAAAAAAACAATCAATCCCTGGAACATTTCTTGCGCATATATGTATCCAAGTTCCATGAGAACCGGTCCTCTCTCTTACCTTGGACGGAGTTTGCATATATTAACTATTGCCATTCTGCAACTCGTACATCTCCTTTCTTCTGTAACCTCAGGTTCCACCCGAAAGCGAACTCTCTTTCCTCTATCATTTCTACTGATGGTTCCGGGACTCCTGCCTTTACATCTCGACTAGGGTCCATCTGGAAAATGGTACACTCCACACTATGTCTAGCTTCTTGCAAGTCCAAATCCCTTGCTGATCGTCATCGTGGTCCTTGTCTACTGAAAATGGGATTTCGAGTCTTGTCTACACGAAACATGAAATTGAAGCAACCCTGTAGGAAACTGGGACCCCAATTTATTGGACCCTTTACGATTGAGAAAAAGATTAACCCTGTGGCATTCAGACTTAAGCTACCACCATCATTAAAAATTCCTAGCACCTTCCATTGCTCTCTCCTGAAAAAAGCTGTTTCTCCTAGCAAGCTCAATCAGCTTTCTTCAAATAGGTCTCGTCCTCTGCTTGTGAATGGATATCATGAGTTCATCGTGGAAAGAATTCTTGACTCAAGAAAAGTTGAAGGTCAGATCTAGTTCCTAGTACATTGGAAGGGCTATGGCCCGGAAGATGTTGGGTGCCGCAGAGGCGTTTCCACGCTGAGAAGCTCATTAAGAAATTTTATTGGAATTTTCCCATGAAGCCTGGATGTCAGGTTTCCTTGACCCCGACTCTTTTCCTCCTGTTGGTGGCATCCCGGGCGTCTTCATGACGACCGGGGCATCACTTCCGGCTCCCTCGTCCTGGTTGCCTAGGCAACAACCGGGATGCTTGAGGCTCCCTGCCGCCGCGCCTGTCCAGCTGTCAAACAGCCGGGCGCGCACGTGCAGGGCTGTTTTAGGATCAGTCATCTGGCTGCAGTGCTCACATAGTGCCTGTTCTAATAGGAGAAACAATGGTTTATTCCATTATAACAGGACTCTGTTGGGCTCCAAGAGTCGGATGGCAAGTAAAACCAGTAGTGTGGAGCACCCGGGAAATAGGTGCTTGGGAGAACACTGGAGATATAATTCTCTAATTTCCTTTGCTTACTCTGTGGCAGCCATTAAAATGGTATGAAACAAAGCAGTATAAAAAAAACATGTTGGGCTTAAGAACAGCAATAGTGCACAATTTAACTTTTTTTTTTTAAATTTCTTGGAGGATTTTCCTCCTAAACTGCACGTCAGCAGCAGAGGAGACATCTAAAAGAAAAATGTCTGGTGAAGGTGTGCAGATAAAACAGTCCAGCTGCTTTGCAGATGTTGATCATTGAGACCTGAGTGCCCAGGAAGTAGCCACAGCACTTGTGGAATGTGCCTTTAAATTTTCAGGCACTTCACACCAATTTCATTGGTAAGCCTGTGCAATAAAATATGTAATGTATCTTTCCAAAATAGGTATGGATGGAGCACATCCTTTGAGGGAACATGCAGAAAGAATAAAATGTTGCTCTGTCTTCTTGAAATTGTTCTGAAAAGGTAGAAGATATTGCTCTGACAAGATCCAGAATATGTAATGGTTCTTCTTTTTTTTTAAGTTGTTTGTGAGCATAGTAATGTATCTCTTGGTTAATATGGAAAGAGGAAACTACTTTAGGTAAATAAGTAGAATCAGTTCTCAATGCTAAATTGTTAGTATAGCTATATAAGAGGCTCTTTATGCCGCATGGCATGAAGTTCTCCCACTCAATGAGCAATACTTTAAGAGTGATCCTTTTCAAAGGAATATACTGCAAAGGTTAAAAAGAATACAACATGAAGGCATCCAAAACAATGTTTAGATCTCAAGATGCCACAAAGGGTTTGATCCTTGGCTTCAATTTTTTTACTGCTTGAACAAAAATAAAAATTAAGATCTGGAGACGGCAAATTGTAATCAAGAAGACTAATTGGTTGCTGATACCTGACCTTTCAGTGCAGTGAGAACCAGACCTTTTCAAAACCATCTTTAAGATACTGGTAGACATGGGATTCTCTATCTTTATCTATATCTTTGGACCACAAAATGATTCATTTTCAGATATAATAACAATAATAATAATATTAATAATAATAATAATAATAATAATAATAATAATAATACAATAATTATTTCTTTCTTGCTTGAATCAGTATATAAATAACTTCATCAGAGATGCATTTGTGTCAATATCAACTGTTCAATCTCCATGGCATCAAAGAAAGGGAATGCAGGTATGTGTGTCTGTGAGCTTAGTATCAGTACACTAAAATGAACTTGCAGAATAAAATAAAATATTTATTAATTAATTAATGCACTTCATCTGGGTTAACTATAGAAAAAGAAATGACCAGTCCAAACGTTAAAATCCAAAGTCCAAAAATCAATGCAGATAGATTAAGAAAAAAGAAGACACACCTTTAGGAATATTCAGTTTGAACAATGTGACTTTCACTGAACCACACATCTCAGCATTAAACAAAGGCCAGAAAGTTGTGCCTGAGAATAAGATAAACACATTTAAAACACTCCTGGTCATCTAAAGCTTAATTAGGAAGCTTACCCTTAAACAATTCTTCATGAGAACACCACTGGAAAAAACAACCCAAAGTATAACAAATGAGCTCTTCAAACACAACAACTTCAGAATACCTTCCAAGATCTATGATAGCCACATAAAAAGCCATTTCATCAACACCTTTAAAGCTCTGGTTCTAGAAGATTTGGAAGAAAGAATTACAAACAAACATAAGAGCACCACAAATCTTAATAAAGAAGAATCTGAGGCCCTTAAAGATCTGAGAGACAATACTAATATCATGGTAAAACCAGCGGACAAAAAAAAAGTCAAACAAACCCGCCATGAAATTTGAAAAGCAACTTACCATGCTACACAAAGAAGGCCTACATAAAGGAATTCTCCTCAAAACAAAATCTAACTTTCTAAATACTCCACACCCAATTATTCCTGTAATATACCTTCTCCCAAAATTACACAAGGATCTCACTTGCCCAACAAGTTTACCAATCATTTCTGGAATAACTTAATTGACCTCAAAGCTCTCCCAGTATATAGATTTTTTTCTCCAAAAATACATCACCTCGCAGAAATCTTATCTCCAAGACACCACACAAGTCCTCCAAGCACTGACCAAAGTGGAATTGACAGAGGATAGCTGGGTAGTAACAAGTGATGTAATTCCCCTTTACGCTATTATTGACCACCAAAGAGGGATGGACACAGGGTCTGGCTGGGCTAGGGGGCAGGGGGGCACCTGCCCCCTGGCCCAGTCCCATAGAGGGCTATCTGAAATGTGCGAGAACTCTCCTGGATGGACAGAATCAAATTATTCCGAGATAGTGACATCAATTTTGACCCCAGAGCGACTGATTTCATTGCAAAAAGGATCAATTTCATACTTAGCCATAATTAATTATCTTTTCATCTGGAGGGAAAGTGAAACATCACTAAAAGAGTTCATAGACTGTGTAGCTCTGAACACTCTCAACCTTAAATTTAGTAATACCTACAGGAGTCAAATTTTTGGATCTTAAAATATTTGGTGAGAACAACATTTTGGAAACTAAAACCTTTAGAAAATATTTATGTGAACAGCTCCTTTTAGCCACAAGCAGCCACCATCCAAATTGGTTAAACAACATACTAAGTGGTCAATTTACCAGACTAAGGTACAACTACTCACAACTCTCCACCTTTGAAACACAAGGAACAGCATTAAAATAACAGTTTCTTGAAAAAAAAACTACAAACAAGTAATAGAGGAAAAATCTTTTGTCAAAGGGAAACAAATAGAGAGAATTACCCTACTAATTTCTAACAACAAGAAAAAACAAAAACATGACACAGCCAGAGACAAAGTACATTTTATTACTCTATATAATAAATGTGCATGACATTTCAAAAATATTTCCAAAAGACATTGGTCAGTATTGCTGAAAGATGGGGACCTAGGTAAAATACTACCAGCCCATCCCAACATGAAATACAGAAAAGCCCCAGACAAAGAAACAATTGGTCAAAAATCACATTAAACCAAAATGCATGCAGCAGTCTCAACTACATGCAAAAAAGACATAGGGCTTCTACTAGTATGGGAGATGCTCAAATTGTTAAACACTAAGGGCTAGATTTACTAAACTGTGGGTTTGAAAAAGTGGAGATGTTGCCTATAGCAAGCAATCAGATTCTAGTTATCATTTATTTAGTGCACTCTACAAAATGACAGCTAGAATATGATTGGTTGCTATAGGCAACATCTCCACTTTTTCAAACCTGCAGTTTAGTAAATATACCCCTAAGTTGCAACAGAACCAAACCCATGATATCTTTTGTTTCAAATCCAACCGAGCTGTCATATAATATTAAAAATGTCTTAATACATGCGACACTAGTGGAGTCATCTATTTAGTTGAATGCCCCTGTGGACATTGGACATACCATCTGGGAACATCTATGAAACATTAAAAAAGGTCTGAAAACACACAACCTCTCTAATCACTTTCAACAATGACATAGCTGAAACCCAAAAGGCCTAAGTTTTGTAGCAATCAAGGAAATCCACTGTGGATGGAGATGGGGAGTTTACATCAGCTAAATCAACAAACCTGGGATTAGGTGGAAATATGAATTTAAGACCATGGGCCTGATTCATTAGGGGTCTTAACACCTATGGACAGCTATATATATATTCTTAGTTTACTCCATGCAAGCCCTTACAATCGTTAACTCCCTAATCTGTTTTTCATGTAGCACACAAATACTTGAGAGCTTATTTGTACACTGAAATTTAAATTTGATATTTGTGTGCTACATGAAAAAACAGTCAGTATTTAACTTATGTGCAAAACAGAATACTAATTTGCACCCCTTGCATTGTAACATGGTTTTGTCCAGGAGACTCAAATAAGACGTTTCTGAAGTTAAGATCCTTAATGAATCAGGCCCCATGACACCAAGGGGATTGAACATGGATTTTATAATACTGCTTCTGCAAGAAGATAAGAGGTATACTGCGCCAGCCCTGCTGCTTCTTTCCAAAAGTAGACAGGACGTGCCCCATGTATGCCAAATCATGGAAAAGTAGTAAATAAAATAAAATTGTCTCACTATACTAGAAAGACTCCTTATTTAGCTTAAAGACATGTAAATATGTAATGAAGGGTTGCTTCATATACCCTTCAGGTGTTTTTTTTTTTTTTACTGTCTACTGTCTTCACTCAGCTGATTAGGGAGTTAACGATTGTAAGGACTTGCATGGAGTAAATTAAGAATATATATAGGTGTTTTTAACTCAAGCAGCATAGTCTGGTTTCTACCAATACTACTTGTAATTTAGAGGCACTAAGTGAGGTAAGTCCCATGTTATGAAATTATAAATTGTTATTGCAGGTACTCATCTAATTGAGGTCACCTTGATGTGTTAGATGGACATCCATAATTTGATGAAAATGTGTACAAAGAACTTCATGTTTTTTCCAGAATTATATTTTAGAGTTTATATTAATCGCTGAGTTTAACATATATCTTTAATTATGTATAAATATGTTCTTAGTGCTTAAAGTGCATCTGCATTTTAAATAGTGAATTGTACTTTCAGTCACAGCAGTGTACCACCTTTAATATATTTGAAAATTAAGGTTTGCAGAACAAACAAACAAACATATATATATGTGTAGTTCTGTAATATTAAACGAGAAAGAATTGTGGAGACCAGATACTGTTGTTAATTTCAACTTAAATGTTTAGATGAAATTGTGACTTATCTGCAAAAAATATTTTTTGTCGGAAAGTGAGTATAATAATGTGAATCTGACCAACTCATGGGAGTCATACTGAGTTGGTCAAATATTTCAAGTATTGCACTCCAATTTTTAGTGCTTTACATGTATTAAATACATGTGGTAGAGCATAATATCTATATACTGTATATATTATGAAAAAGAATATGGATGGAACACATGCAATAGTAGACATCAATTGTAGAACTCATAGTACTTTACCAAACTGTACAGTTAACAATCCAAACAGTCATATTAAGCAAGAATGGTTGTACATAAAACTTTCAACCTTTGTTTAAAAATATGCATTAAAAGGGCAATGTTGAGTCTGAGAGACACATGTCCTTTCCAATACACAGAACACAACTTTACATGACATATGGTGCCCTTAAAATATCTGCAGAAGCATCTTAAATAAAACCTTTTTTTTTTAATAATATTAAAAGCAGAAAGATGTAACACATGAAACAGAGTTGTAGAAAATAATTTGCAATATAAATAATGTTTCATAAAACATTCCTATCTATAAGTAGTGATATCCCCTTGCAAAACCACAGCAAGATGACAATACATATAAGGCTGATCACACTACTGATTTTCCTAATTGATCTTATGTTACAGTACTTCAGTTGCACCTTGTCTCCAAGAGGAGCTTGACCGACTTTTGTGATGCTGGCACCTTTAAGATGACACTCACATGTAATTCTGATATAATAGCCATCTGCTTCATTTGTAAGCATAGCAGACAACTTACAAATAACAAATAATTTGTCCTTGGCAAGCCCTAGCACTGATTTGTCCTTGGCAAGCCCTAGCACTGATCACTTCATTCACAGGACACACAAGCCTTGTAAACCCTAAGCTTCCCCCTCAGCTCTAACCTGATATATAGGCGGCACACCCATGTTTTGATCCCCCCTGAGTCTGACACCACCCATCTTCCTTAGATGATGGTCATTAGAACATGTGCTCTGTTTGGCTTGTTGGTAAGGCAACAATACAGTCACAGGCCTGCTAGCTGCAAAGCAAAAGTCTCTGTTAAACATAGGTGGTAAGTCAGTCACTTTGCCTCACTTTTTATTCTCAACTTTGACCATTAATGGAATGTATCTATAGAGGCTGAGTATAGCTACTCTGTATTATATGATTAGAATGATGTTTTTTTTACATAATATCCTGGTATTTTACACCAATACTTGCTCAATTAATGCTTGCTTTGAACACTGTGGTGTGGCTTTTATTTGCACATGAGGTTTACCTACTTTCAGAAGGGTCTTAACTAGGGCAGTTCAAGAGGGGCAGCAAATATAAAAGGGGGGAGGGAGAGGCGGGGAAATAATATTAGACATTAATTTGGTTACAATTGAGGGTTTGGTGACGGCATCACATTTCCCTCTTGACCCAGGAGCTAACATTCATATTTACTGCTCTGGCTTTCAGCATAAATGACAGTAGTAACTTGAAATTTATGTTCACACTTTGAGTCATGTTTTATTATTTCTTTTTATTATTTATCCATGTATTTTGTTGTAATGCTATTTATGTGTATATTTATCATATCTGCATTGTAATATTTGTCAGTGCACCATTTTTTTGGTTCTTCTGAGTTGCTGCCCTCATGCTCTCATAACTCAATAAAAGTAGTTTATTAAGGTTGGAAATGTGGCGCCGCAAAACATCTTTATGATATCATGTGCCCATTTTGTCCGAATGAGCACAGATACGCAGCTAAGTGTTTGGCTTAGTGGACCTAGATATCAACATGAAGGGGTGTGAATTTTGTTCTTTCGAACAAATGGTCTAGCTCCATGCTGGTAGTAGTCTAGACACATGTGCCTTGTATTGCTCTACATGCAAAAAAAGGTTTTATCTTGCAGACCAAAATATTTAAATGAAACTAGGCTACTAGGCAATTTAATCTAAGGGTTAGGGCTAGGGTTAAGCGCCGGGTCCTACCATTGCAGCTTTAAATTCAGAAATCTCAATTTCGCTCAGTTTTCTGACGTCAAACTAAACTGTTGGCAGGCTGGTTGTTCGCAATTTATACCAGTCTGCAAGTGAATGTCTTTGGAATGTCATCTGTATGTTTTAATCTAAGTCTTCATTTAAACCAAGTCGCTCTTATAGTCCTTGCATTTTTTTGTCTGTATACTTGTTGTCAGGATAAAAAGCGTAGGGCTAATGTACCACACCCTTTATCCCTTTATCTATTTTATGTTTATATCCTCCATTTGTAGGCCTTCTTTCATCCAGAATTATTCAGATTCAGATTCCAGTTTTACCATAATCTACTGTCTTGACTTAGTAACACTAATCACCCTTCCTTTATACTTTGAATTGGAAATGGTATATGCTATGCATGCATATATTCATGTATCACTGTAGTACCAGAATCCATATAATAGGTATGACAGCAAAAGCCATGCCACCGAGAGACAGCACAGGACCACTGGATGGGTAAATATATTCTAGGGTCTGCATTGTGTCACCACAAAATGGAAATGGGTTCCACACTGTAAAGCAATCAGAGACCTGTGGTTCTGAATTGTAAGGCCATCAGAGATCTGGGGTCTGCTTTGTGTCACATTCAGAAATCTTTTGTCTGCATTATATAGAGGTCTGAAAAACAGGGTTGTCGTTGTATAGTAGTCACTAGTATGCACTGTAATTTGTATATTAATCACTATATTACTATATTATATAGCAGTCACTAGAGTTTCTCTCTGTTGTAAATCAGTCACAAAGGTATGTTTTGCATTGTAAATGGTTTACTAGAATAGCCTGTGCATTCAATTTATCTTAAATGGGGTTGTGTTTTATTTAAGTATACCTCTCTTAAAAACAGATTCAGCATGATCTCCAGATATGACACAGGTTGTCTTAATGACGTATAGAGCCTAACTACTGAAACTGGAGAGCGTTTGTATGGCAATGATATTTAATCACCACAGTTGTCAGATAGCTAACACAATACTAAAATATTGACCTACTCAGGAGTTTATGAAGACACAGAAATCCTGTTTGCAATGACTCACATGAATTTTGGCTTCAGTTTGCCCCATCTATCAACTATGTGTAATCTCTGTAGAAGCCACAGTCAGTACAACAAGTGCAAGATAATGAAGGTGGGTCTAATTCATTCAGGGAAATAAAGTAAAAAAAGGAGTAACTTTGCACCTTGGAAAAACCATGTTGCATTGGAGGAGGATGTAAATGTAAAATGTGATGGCAGATTTATAGTTGGGGTAGGGCATGTTCTAGATCAACTTTAAATTAATAAAATAAAGCTATCGAGTATTTAAGTGCTACATGAAAAAAAAGCCAGTATTTAACTTCTGTGCAAAATAATAAACTAATTTACACCCCTTGTTTTGTAACATGGTTTATCCAGGGGGAAACTTACTCCTTTTTTTTGCCTTATTTTCTTTAATCAGGCCCGGTATGTTTCAGCTGTGGTGTATACAGGGCCGGTGCTAGGGTCCACGGCGCCCTAGGCATTTTTAAAAAAGCGCCCCCCGCAAAAATCACCGCCCTCCTCCCTCCTCTCCTTACCTTGTCTCACCACCGCCGCCTCTCTGCTCCGTCTCCTCCCCTCCACTCACTGACACTAGTAAGTGGAGGGGATTAGACGGAGCAGAGAGGCGGCGGTGGTGACAAAATAGCCTCTTCCCCCCTCCCCGTGCATCTGAATGCTGTGCGGCGGCCGTGACAGGTATGGTCAGCGGTCGCCGCACAGTTTTAAAGCCTTTTATTATTCTGTGGCGCCCTCCAGAGCCCGGCGCCCTAGGCAAGTGCCTAACCTTGCCTAATGGGAGCACCGGGCCTGGGTGTATAAATTTGGTAAAGCTTTCTTTGAAAAATAACAGCAATTGGTTATTTGCGTTCTCAGTTCTGCATCAGGTACCATACAAAAATTAACAAAATTAAAAAACATAATAAATAGAACTTTCATGTATGCCGAGTGCACATTTCGGGAGAGGATGTGTCCTTGGTACTTTTTCCATTGTCTTATTCTTTCAGTAATAATAGTTGGTAGTAAAAGCAAAGGTTGGTTTGGAATTCTCTGGTAAAATTATTATATAAACATTAGGAGACAATGACAGAAAACTTCTGGTTTACATTTCAGCTTTAGTCCAAAAATTATCAACATCTACATTAGTGATGGGCAAACTAACATACTTAAATGCCCTCCAGCCTTCAACAGGGCTCCATATTACCCTGAATTTCAAGAATTAAAAAAAAAAACGCCCAAAGTGATTTTGGCACCCCCATCACTCACCCCAAAATGCTCTGACATGCCCCTCACTTGCAGTGTGCAGGGAGATCAGGTGATGTGGACACTTTCTTATAAAGCAGAGAATATGATAGTGTGCAGGTGGAAAGAATTTAGTTGTTATTTACAGTATTACAGTATTATTATGACCTATGAAAACAAGTGCTTACAATAGAAATTATGTAAGTGTACCTGTACAAAAGTGGCGAATACTTATCTTATTAACTTTTTAAATTTTATTTCATTAGGTAAAATGTTTGTATTGGAATTATGGATTGTTTTGTGTTGATCAATGGTAAAGATTCCTAAATGCATACATTTTAATTGTGCGATATAAGAAAATACAGAAAATGGAAAAAATACTAAAGCAGGTGAAAACTTTTTATAGTACAATATTTTATTGCATATTTTACTGCATAACATGA
The DNA here is from genome assembly GCF_038048845.1 of Mixophyes fleayi. Lineage (NCBI taxonomy): Eukaryota > Metazoa > Chordata > Amphibia > Anura > Limnodynastidae > Mixophyes > Mixophyes fleayi. Next base: position 68,360,193 of record NC_134411.1, read on the forward strand.
AGCATAGTACTGAGAGATAGTGAAGGTTTGGCGTGTGTGGCGCAGCATATTAGGATATAAAGTACTGTAAAAGAATTTATATTTAAAATGTAAGGTTTGACAAATGAAATAAATATTATAGTCAGTACTATACCCAGAATAGCAGTTCTATGCCCTCGATACAGAGCACCATGCCACAATAGCCCAACAGTAATTATCCCAACAAGGTGAAATTTACCAAGAAATGGGAATAACAGCCTTTGCTATGCCAAGTGATATACATACAACACAAATGGTCAAAAACAGACATAATATGCCCTATACTATACTCAGAAAGATGTCTTTAATGTGCTCAACAGGATGCCCTATAATGACACATAATTTACTTACTTTGGCACTGAGTTTGTTGCCTTTTTCTTCTGCTCTGTCTCTTTACTTCAGGTATGACTTTTTGATGCATGTAAGTTCGTCAATCCAGGGCTTCTATCAGACTTTTATCTTTTAGTTTTGAGTAGACCCCTCCAACCTAGTGTTGAGCAGGTTTCCCTGTCTAGTGGGCAGAGTAGACACAACAATAAACGTATTCTTGTAGACATGCCAAAAAACAAGTGTTACCGTAACTTGGGGAAAAAACCACAGGGGGTATTAAAAATTGAAATGGTGCTTGCACACATTTTCACTCAAAAGATCTATTGCTGTCATTACGGACATCACTGGCATTTATACCGCATTTCCATTCTCTGCAAAACAAATAATGTCAAGTTAATTACTCTGATACACTATTTCCATCTTGACCTGTTTGGAAGGCATCAATGTGCTTTTAATGCCACTTTATCAACCACAATTTTCCCTGAAAACTTACACCTAAGGACTCTGATTTCATTGAATGTTTGGGAAAGGGATGTAAAATATATATAAATTATTTACATAACTAAAACCCTCCACTCAGTTGCTTTAACCAGCCCAAGCAATAGCCAGTCTGTGCTGATTATAACTAAAGGGGGTAACAGGTGAAAGCAGTAGCACTAGAAGTACATCTGGCATAAATGTGTGTATTTTATATCCCACAATATCATATATATAGCAGAGCAGTGTGGCTTGACAGCATTAGTAGTGGAAATGAGTGGTTCAGATTAAGAGAAGTCCAACAGATATAAATTTAGGTGTACTAAGTGGTAGCGAGTCATGAGTCAGTTCTACCTCCAAAATCTGATCTGAAAACTAGGCAAAACGTAATTTTCTGGTAAAAAGTTGAATCTCGCAAGTTTTGAATCAATATTGTCTTTCTATAGCCCACCCCTATTGTCATCTTCCATTTTAGAAGTGAACTTATGTATGTAGGAGGTAGCTGCTATTCTGTGCTAAGAAAATCACTTGTAGAGGGTTGTACATGTGGAAAAAGGCAATTTATATTGCATTAGTCTGGTAGAATTATGTGCTGATCAATTGGGTGTCAGAGAGTGAAGAATAGACAAGTAGTGGCTACTGGTTGTTGTAATTGTGTGTTATAGTATGTAGTATAGACATCTAAATTATTCAGTGAAGAAAAAGCAGGATGCTGTATGACTCTGAGCATTACAGCCCAGAAAACAAATTGATTTCTTGTTTTTAAAATCCAAAGTGTTTCAATCTGTAAGCAATTGTATGAGTATCAGTGACATCTGAAAAATTTAGTGGACAAACAGCAGGCCCAAAGAGCACACACCCAAAAAAATATAAAATAAATTTTTTTAAAGAAAAAAATGTCTGAATTTGAATTATATTGTCGAGCAGTGTCAGAAAAATTGTAAGGTAATATTACCTCCTTTCCTTATCTCATTGGCCAGTCACCTGTGTTGGAAGCTACCAGTGATTCCAACTTCAGGTAGTATTACTCTTCCATGGATCAGTCTACAGATCAGGAGCATCCTAGTACTAGTACTGGCAGTAATAGCCATTTGTCGACCTCTACTAATAAAAAATGTCATGCAGGAATAAAGTATGAAAGCATGCTCAACATCCAAACACTCTAAGAAAACATCCAATCTCTAAGAAACCATTAGCTCTTGATGTAAGGATAAAGAGAGAAGTTTCTGATGAATGTGGTTATTTTTCCAAAGAAAGGAAAACAGATAACATTCCATACCCCACTCACAGTGGAAAGAATGCCCATTGCAAAAAAGAGCTCCCAACATGGTCATGCATTAACTTCCCATGCACTTCTCGCTCAGAGTGTATGTCTGTCACCTCTAAAACAACCCCATCAGTGCATGAAAATAACACAGAGGCTGAAGAACAACTTGGGCACTCACAGATTCCTAAGGATAATCTAAGGGTATCCATGAGTGATATATGTGAGTCTGACGTTTCCAATTTCTGACAGTGCAATTATAAAGCAGCCTTCTTCCCAAATATCTTAACCATTTAAAAATGTAAGGATGAGTGATAGAAATGATGATTATTTAGACATAGAAACTGAGAATGCTACTTTGGGACATGCAAATGTGCAAGAGAATGAAGGGGATTATTGTGGATCTGAAAATAAAAATAAACAAGATAATGAGGAAGATAATGATGATGATTATGTTGAACTAAAACAGGCATTCAGGTACTTTTCCAAAAGTAGGAAAATTGTGCATAGTAACAAGCAGTCCAGCACCATCTAGCAGCTGAATGGAAATACACCATCAACACCTTCATCATCAACTTCCTTATTATTAGTACTTAGTCTTGCATCCAATTTTCCAATTCCAACGAAATCCTCAAATGCCATCCATGATTTCCAAGAGTCATCCTTGCATGTTACAGCTGCTGCTGCTGAGGGTCATGCATATATAGAGAAGGGGACCCAGAAGAGTAAGCTTAGTTTACATTGTTGTCTGTAAAGCAAGCGTTTGAAAGAAGTATGACATTCAGTATCCTTTTGCACATGGGACCACTAAAGCCATACAGCTATGTTAGTATTGGATGTGCATCCAATTTATGCCATCAATGCATCAGAAGTTACCCGTTTAGTTAAGGTCGAGTGTCCACACTGCCAAATTCTAGCTTGATTCAATTGCTCCCAAAAAGCAATTCCTCAGCTGTAGCGGAAGGTAAAACAAAAACTAATTCAGTCCTTAGAAAATGTCATTGTACCGGTTGTCCACTTAACTACAGATATGTGGACAAGTGGTACTGGTCAAACAAGAGACTAAATGACCGTGACAACCTGCTTAGGAGGTGTATCACCATCATCATCATCAGCAATGGTAGCTTCATCATCCTCCTCCTCATCCTTTCAGCATAGTAGTGCTAGCATGCAATGTCAGGTCAATCACAGGCAAGCTACCCTATGTATCGCTGGTTTCGCAAGAAACATACCAGTGTCAGTCTAGTGATAAAATCTCAGGAATGTCATAGCAAAATGGCTCACCCTGCTAAGACTCTCCTCAGGATTAAACATTGTCGATAACAGAGCAAACGTGTTTGCATTCAGGCTTGGTGAAATTCAACACGTACCATCCTTTGCACACACAATAAACTTGGTGGTGAAGAATTTCTTAAACAATGGAGGGTCAGTGCAGGAGATGCTGTCTGTGACCAGTAAAATTTCTGGGCATTTTCTACATTCAGCCACGGCAAGTAGAACATTGCGGCAGCTTCAAAAAAAATATCATCTTTCATGCCCCCAAAAGAAGCAAGATGTAGTAACAAGGTGGAATTTCAAACTCCATGTGCTTCAGTAAATAGATGAACAGTAGCAAGCTATTAAGAACTACACGTCAAGCCATGAGATAGGAGAGGGGGGCATGTTACCTTCAGACTATTTTCTGTTTTTTGAAAGCTACTCAAACCATTTGTAATGTAACAAATGAATAGAAGTTCTGACACTGTCAGTCTGAGTCAAGTCATACCCCTGATCATACAACTTGGAAAAAAGATGGAGAAGCTGAAGGAGAAGATGAAACTTAGCAATTCTGCAAAGTATGTTGGACTTTGATAGGAGCCACTGCCATGTCTGTTTTTCTTGATGGCTGCGTCCCGGCTGTTGCCCTGACAGCCTTGTTCCTGGTTTCCGGTTACTGCCTCCTGTCTCTACACTTCAGTACTGCATATAAACTATACTACACTAGAGTTAAGACCTGGGGGCATCCAAGTACCTGTGAGCACTACTAGCTCTATGGGAAAGGTGGCTGCTATAAGCAAAGACCTCTTACCATCTGTTCTAGAAGTTTATGTCAGTAAACGTTTGCAGTAACAGCCTTGTAGCTCAACTTCTTTATTCACTTCATCATGTCCCAAGGATTTTGGCAACCATTACAAACAAAGTTGGAGGAGAAATTGGCGCTTATGATGCATGAGAAAATCCATTAGACATTCAAATCATATTAATCACATCAATCATATATGTATCACAATATCCCTCTGTAAAATAAAATGTTTGAGTTTATCAAAGAATAAAATGGTAAAAAAAATTGTCTCACATTTCTGAATTGTAATTTGCAATTAGTTTTCATTTGAAAATTTCAATAAACATTCATTTATCAATCCTTTGATCAATGTATATCAATGTCCACATTAGAATCCACGTTTAATTTCTTCCTTTTTTTGCCATCAATAAAACCATAATTAGAGATCGTCTCAGAGTATTATTCCCACAGGTGGAGTGATGTGATCAAAAACCAACCAGGTGTTAACTTTATATCGAAGCGATGGTAATCCTCCAAATACTATCAATGGGAAAATACAGTATATCATCTACTTCTTCTTTCTACTGAGTGACCAGAGCAGGAAACTGCATTTCACTTCCGGCTTGAAATATGGATTTTTAGTGGAAGAGATCCTGGGAGCAGAGGGCAATTAATTGATCAGTTGTGTAATGTTTGACCCCCACAATTTGTTATTTTGGCAACCATGCTTGATCCAAGATTTAAATCATATGTAATGCTTTTCTTTCCGACTGATACAAATCTTAACAGATGCAATCAGCTCTTTCTGAGCAAGCTGTTGGCTCATGTAGCACGCGACACTTCAACACAGCACACCAATGTGGTAGGTTACTATGATATCTGGTCAGGCTTAAAATAAAATTCCCACATGTTTTGACACCTCTACCATGCGTCAATTTGATACATCTTGTATTAGTAGAATGGTGGAGTATTTCTTTAATGATAATGTTTAAATTAGCATCTCAGACAGTCCCTTTGAATTTTGTGAAGAAAGAAAGGTAATTTGGAGCCACTTGTACAAACTAACTATAGTGTACTTAAGCTTCCCACCCTCCAGTGTGTACAGTCATAGGCAAAAGTTTTGAGAATGACACAAATATTATTTTTCACAAAGTCTGCTGTCTCCGTTTTTATGATGGCAATTTGCATATACTCCAGAATGTCTTGAAGAGTGATCAGATGAATTGCAATTTATTTCAAAGTCAATTAGTTTATAGTTGTGAAGAAGGCTTTCTGGGGGCCCAAGAACGTCCACCAAGTGCCAGGACCATCTCCTAAAGTTGATTCAGCTGCGGGATTGGGGCACCAACAATGCTGACCTTGCTCAGGAATGGCAGCAGGCAGGTGTGAGTGCATCTGCGCGCACAGTGAGGCGAAGACTTTTGGAGGATGGCCTGGTGTCAAGAATGCCAGAAAAGAAGGCATTTCTCTCCAGGAAAAACATCAGGGACCGAAAGATATTCTGCAAAATGTACAGGGTTTGGACTGCTGAGGATTGGGGTAATAATTTTCTCTGATGAATCCCCTTTCAGATTGTTTGGAAAAATGCTTGTCCAGAGAAGGAAAAGTGAGCGCTACCATCCGTCCTGTTTCATACCAACAGTAATGCATTCTAAGAGCATTCATGTGTGGGTTTGCTTCTCAGCCAAAGGAGTGGGCTCACTCACAATTTAAGAGCACAGCCATGATTTAAGAATGATACCAAAACATTCTACAAGAGCAACTTCTCCCAACCATCCATTTGGTGACAAACAATGCCTTTTCCAGCATGATGGAGCACCTTGCTATAAGGAAAAAGTGATAACTAAGTGGCTCGGGGACCAAAACATTGAAACTTTTGGTCCATGGCCAGGAAACTCCCCAGACCTTAATCCCATTGAGAATCCCATTGTCTTGTAGTCAATCCTCAAGAGGCGAGTGGACAAACAACAACCCACAAATTCTGACAAACCATAAGCATTGATTAGGCAAGAATGGGAGGCCATCAGTCAATATGTGGGTCAGAAGTTGATTGAAATGCCATGGTTAACAGTTTTTTTGACAATATTGACTCATATGGTGTCACTCGCTGCTATTATCACAACTGAATAGGGATGCGCGGAGTCTAATGCACCCCTGATATTCAAGAGGGACCCCCGCAAGGGAGTATGGGCTTAGCTGCATAGGGAGCACAGGTCACAGTACTCTGAGGCAGTCACTAGCGAACTGAAGGGAGAAGACAGGAATAGATAAACCAGCCGGAAAGCCAGGCACACAAGGGCTATTCAGAGAGTGGTCAGAGCAAGCCAGGATTCAAAACCAGAGCGATCAAATAGGAGTAAAATCGTGATCTAAAAGGTATGTCTGGAGAACAAGCCAGGTCAGGAGCTAATATCACTAGGAGTAGGGAGCAAGAATGTAAGTAAATATAACTGGGAGAATGCTAGAGCAGGAAGTGATCCAATACTATGGCACCCTAGTTATGCCAGAGCCTTCTATTTATAGTGTAGAAGAAATTCGGCGGTCAGAGCGTCACCGACCGCAGATAACTGAGTCAGGGAGTGTCCCATTGCCTTGCAACAGGACATGGCTCCTAATATGCATGTGTGCACAAAGCGTCGTCCAAAAGAGAAGGAAACACAGGCACAGAGCGGAAGTGCGGGTACGGGAACATTGTGATTGATCGGAGGAGGAGATTATGTTCCAAAATGTAGAAAAACTGGTGTTAATCAAAATGAACTACAAATTGTATTAGGAATACCGTTCTTGCTGCCAATTACAGTCAGAATCTGTAACGTTATATTGCAGTGGGGATGAACTAATATTATGCGATGATGATGCAGTCATCTTTGATGATGATGTGGGTGATGACATTGTCACCACTGAGGAACATGACCACTGTTATTAAAATGTACATTAGTAAATTGTTAGAATCCCTATCTATTCTCCAGTTGAGCAGCCAACAATCAAAATGTTCGCTTTTGTGGGGGCCCAAACATATCAAGCACTCCCTTTCACTGAAGTACTTGCTATGTTTAATTATAGATGACCTTTTTTACATATGGATGGGTAGGAGTTTCCATGGACAATTCCCTCTTCCACCATCTTCCACCAGCACTTCAGCGACAGGGACTGATACTTTTGTGCCTGAGAAAGTTTGGGCAATCCTGGAATGGCCTCGTCCCAACACCCTCAAGACCATCCGATTTCTTGGATTCGCCAATTACTACAGACGATTCATCTCGGGGTACTTTACCATCGTGGCCCCTTTGGTAGCTCTCACCCTTAAAGGAGCCGAAACCGAGCATTGGTCAGCAGAGGCTGTCGAGGCTTTCTCCTTTCTCAAAAAAGCCTTTTCTACTGCTCCTGTTCTAAAAACGGCCTGATTTGTCTCTCCCGTTTTTTCTCAAAGTCAATACCTCTACTATTGGAGTAGGAGACGTCCTTTCTCAAAGGCTCAGTCAACAGAAACTTCATCCTTGTGCTGTTTATAACCGCAAATTTCTACCTGCTGACAGGAATTACTCCATAGGTGACAAGGAATTGCAAGCTATAAAACTAGCTTTGACAGACACATTGTCACAGTTTTCACGGATCATTAAAATCTTCTTTATCTCCAGTCTGCCCAGTGTATAAATCCTCGTCAAGCTCGTTGGTCGCTCTTCTTCTAACGCTTCAATCTTCATGTCACCTTTAAACCTGGGCCTAAGAATAAAAAAGCTGACGCCTTATCCCTAGCTTTTGAGACAGCTGAACCCGAGGATGTGTCAATGCTGTCAATCTGTCTACTCCCTCCACTCCTCCCTCTGGAAAAACTTTTGTTCCTCCCTACCTAATTTGGTTCCATGCCTCACGTTTTGCTGGACACCTGGGGGCCCGGAAAATTTTTGAACTAATTTCTCACCAATATTGGTGGCCCAAGTACCAGTCTGAGGTAAAAGACTTCGCAGCTACGTGTGCTGTTTGTGCCCAACACAAATCCCTCCGCCAACCTCTGTTGGCTCTTCTACATCCTCTCCCGTTATTAACCAAGCTATGGACCCATATCTCTATGGACTTCATCACGGATATACCTGCTACCAAGAAATGTAATACCATCTGGGTCATTGTAGACGGATTCTCCAAAATGGCATACTTCCTTCCTCAGCAGTATTGGCTCAGCACTTCGTGAAGGAGATTTTCCGCCTGCATGGCTGCCCTTCGGAAATTGTCTCTGATCACGGAGTTCAATTTGTGTCTAAATTTTGGAGAGCTCTCTTCCTCCTTCTGGGCATTCGCCTGAAATTTTCCTCGTCTTATCATCCTCAAACCAATGGCCAGACGGAGAGTGTCAATCAGGATCTGGAAACTTTCCTCAGGATCTTCTCTTCAGCCAACCATGACAATTGGGTCTATATGTTACCATGGGCTAAATATGTGCAATAATGCCTTTCATGAGTCTACATCTGCGACCCCGTTTTCTATCGTCTATGGAGTACACCCACGTATTCCAGATTTCTCAGCTTTACTGCCAACTCAGGATCCTGCAGTCAATTTCCTACACAAGGATTTCCTCTCCACATGGTCTCAAGTTCAGAGGGCCTTGAAGAAATCCTCTACTCATTATAAATTGTTTGCTGGTAAAATGTGCAGAGCCATTCTTCCTCTGAGAGTTGGTGACAGAGAATGGCTATCTACCAAGAATATCCGTCTCAAGGTGTCTTGTATGAAATTTGCCCCGGTGCATTGGTCCCTATAATATTTCTCAAGTCATGACTCCTGTTTGCTTCAAACTCCAGCATCCTTCGGCTCTTCGGATTGCTAATGCCTTCCATATTTCTTTATTAAAACCTCTCATCATTAATCGCTTTTCATCTCCCGTTGCTTCTTCTTCCCATCCTGAACTTCAACAATCAGAGGAATTAGAGATCAATCAGATCCTGGACTCCAAGTATTCCAAAGGTGGAAAAAAATATCTCGTGGATTGGAAGGGCTTTGGCCCCGAGGAACATTCTTGTGTACTTCATAATCATCCACTCCTTAGTGGTTACCTGGGGCTACCCTCATCTCTTGTGCCAGTTCTCTATCACTTCACACTGGGAACTTTCCTGGAGGGCCGCGACCTGCAGGGTGGAATTTGCGAAACCCAAATTCCCTTGCGGGATTCCCAGGTGAAATCCTTCCACACTGTTAGACTCCGCGCCTCTGGGAGGAGTGCTGCCAATTTCAGTCAAAACCAACAGGATCCCATTCATCCTTGCAGATTCATGACATGAAGTTAATGTAAATTATTGTTTCATATATATTATTTCAATATCACACGTAAATTACAATCCAGTACCAATAGTAGAAAGAAGAAGGTTACTGGATAGTCAGTGAAATGGGAATCTATATTATATAAAAAATGTTTCCTTTCCAGAATGTACAAGTAGGAGATGTCTCAAACAGTTGCGCAGTAAAATACTGCTTTCCGCAAGAGTGAATTGTGGGAGTAGAAGTGAGAGCTCATTATAAAACACCATCATTCAATGAGACTTATACAGGGAGACATCATTAATGCATGCAACTCTAAATAACTTCCCCCTCCCTAGATTACCAGTTGTATAAGTATAATTTGTACTTCCTATAAAGAATTGAATGTAGAGGAAATATACTCAATTTACTAAGTATACCTTCTCTGGAATAAATTGTTGGAATACATAGTTGCCGACTCTCCCGGAATGTCCCGGAGACTCCCGAATTCTGGGTAGGTCTCCCAGACTCGCTGGAAAGTAGGGCATTCTCCCACACCTGCTCCATAACGATTTGGTTTGCGTTATGGAGCAGGGCCAAAATGATCTGATTTGCTTAGCCCTAACTCCACATACCCACAACTACCTCACCCCCAGAACCCCCATAGGCCAACTTGAAAAGGTTTGCAAGTATGCAATAATATACAGATAAAAATGTGGCTTTGCTGTGATTTCTCCCACTGCCCATTACCATCCTCTTTCACACACACCCTTTTTTTCTTACTCCTGTTTATGTTTTGAAGAAAATGGACATTGTACTTTGTATTTTTTGTTCTTGTATTGCATTAACAAAATAAATGTAACTGTTACTTGTGTTCATTGAAAATTAAAAGCTTTAAAAAAATATGGCTTTGCATTTGTAGCATTTAAAGCAGCCTGCTTTTTATAAGGCAAATATGGTTAAGATAATTGGGCTGAGGCTTTTTTAGACTTTGAGCATTCTGAAAAATTATATTGGGTTTGTTAGGTAAATCAGTGCTAAGTACTGGATCCATTAGTAAAAGCAATAAGTTTTTTTAGTAATATATAATGTTATATATAATAACAACCTCAATGTTATACTTTTAATCTTTTTACTTTTTTAATGCTTTTTGCATGATAGGTTCTGATTTTTTTGAAAATGTGTTGGTAATGAACTTTAGTTGACCCTGGAGTTCCACCACTGGGCCAGGTCCTGCAATACTGTATGCCATTACTGTTTAGTCATATGATTTTATCATTTCCCAGGCTTGACGGAAACTTATACCTTTGTTAGTTTGCATTTAAAATAATCCCCTTTTAGTTACAATGCTGCTGTGTTTATAAATTTGGTCTCGATTTTAGATGATACTCTGGTTCCTGGATTCCTTTTATACATCAAGTCTCTTTTGTTTTGATTACTGTTCGTTGCCAGGGGACAATTCTTCAATGATGATTCCTTCCTCAGACCTGATTGACCAAAGGCAAGGAAGTATTATTCTAAACACTGCCATGTGTTTGCTGTTTTCAGTTCCCAAACATTTTTATTTGTATATTATTTTGTACTTTGTATTTTGCACTTAGTATATTTCTTTATATAGGAAGTCCTGTACAGTTATACTTATACAGTTAATGTTCTATGCAAGAGGATAGAAATTCACTCCTATTCCAACTATTTAATCCTGATAAAGTGATATTTTATTCAACTACTGTTCTGGCAAGAAACAATGTTATTTGTTTGGAATTTTAACTTCACTGACTATCCAGGAATCTCCTTCTGCTTCTATTTGTACTACTTGATTTAATCAATGTTCAATGTGTGATATTGCATTGTCTTTTTAATAAAGCAATATTTTTATTAACTTTGTTGCTCCCTTGTTATCTTATATGCTACAAGGGATTTCAACATAACATAAATACATTATATATATATATATATATATATATATATATATATATATATATTTATGTGCATTACATTTTTATATAGATAGCACTGTGATTATGTAGACAATACGAGAAACTATAGTATTTATTACAATAAGCTCATTACAATAAGCACAAAACAAAATCACACAATAGGGGCGGAGGACTCCGCTCTTGTGCTTACTCTCTAAGGGGTACATTTATCAAGCTGCAGGTTTGAAAAAGTAGAGATGTTGCCTATAGCAACCAATAAGATTCCAGTTATCAATTATTTAGTACATTCTACAAAATGATAGCTAGAATCTGATTGGTTTCTATAGGCAACATCTCCACCTTTTCAAACCTGCATCTTGATAAATTTACCCTAAGTGTTGGTTGGGATACATACAAAAGCAGAAGGCAGAAGGTTAAGTGCAGTGATTTGCTACAATAGATGCCTAGTATGACCAATCCTGACTATTTAAATGCTTGTGTCTTAATTTTGGACTGAGGAGAAAAGGTGTTTAGCATATTCCAACAGAGAGGCAATTCCACATACCAGGAGCAGAATGGTAGGTTTAAGGTGAGCATTTGAATATACAAAGGGACCATTAGACAATTCTGTGCTCAGATGCGATTAGGAATATATTGAGAAATTAAATCAGATATATAAGGAGAAACAGGTAAGTGAGGGGCTTTGAAAGTAAGTAACACAATACAGGTTATTCTAGACATGAGAGGAAGCCAGTAGATAGGTTTATGGGGGGCATGTTTTAGGACCAACCTGTCAGAAGATTAATTTATTCTCTGCAGAATTAGATTGTAATGCAGAAAGATGGGAGCCAGGAAGGCCTGCTAGTAGCAGTAGTAGTAGTAGTAGTAGTAGTAGTAGGTTTGGCTGTAGAGTAGCAGATGAGGATATTATAGTGAAAAAAACAGGTTTTAGCTTCTGGTTAAGTATGAAAGAGAGTGTGAAGTCAAACGTTCGTAACACCTAGATAATATGATTTGGTGACAGGATGTACAACAGTTTCATTGACCAATATATGAAATGGGAGGTACTGGGACAAGTTTCAGAGGAAATACGATGAGCTCCAGGAGGATATGGCTGGTAGGTATTCAGAGATTTTAGACTGGAGTGTGGTTAGAAGTTAACAAATATATCTGCATATTATTTATATATAGGTCATAAATCAGGCCAACGGAGCTGATAAAGTAACCAAGTGAAAGTGAATAGAAATAACTGGAGGTGTTAAAGAGCCAAGTCCTGGGGTACACCAACAGAAACATGAACAGAGATAAAGCTGTCTTTCTGAAACTAAGTAATCACTATCATCAATTCTAAACTGCCCAGAACAAGTTACATTTGTTTGTAACACAAATTGCAAACTGAAAGTGGATGAAACTATTGCTTTCAACATGCTTGTGCAGCTTCATAAACGATAAAAATGTATCAATGACTCTGCCACGTTGTTTTCTAGGCTGCTGGAAGAGCCCCCCGACATCTTGGGCAATGAGAAGGATCATGGGTGACTTTTGCTGGCTGCTCACAGCGTTCAGTGAGATGCTGCTATAAATCATGTGTGCAATGAATTAAAAATGTGCTGCAGCCATTAAGGCCGTAACCTGGATTCCCCAGGCTTGAGTAATATGTCCATTACACTACAGATCTTACATTTGGTTCTGATTTTCACAAAAGCAAGGTCCTTTAAAGAAGCCTTTCTTTTACTTATCTACAAATGAATACTGCTGTATTCTAAATTTGGTTATACAGATTGAATGGCAACTTTCAAAATCACTGACGTTTTACATTTTTTTTAAAAAAGGTTTAGTTAACAAGAGAATGACAAATAGCAAAATCTAATGTTATCCAAAGTGATCCTGATGATAAATTTTGAGATTAAGGACTTGAGGTAATCACCAGGGATACTGAATGGAGGAGAACAGCAGGGTGCCAAATGCCTTTATAATATCGATTGACATGTACTTGATCCTGCTCACTTTAGAACAACACTTTAACACAGATTAAACAACTGGTGAATGCCAGTGCACATATGATATCATGCATCGGTCCACCCAGAGCAAGTAAAATTGCTTCCTTCTGATTCCAAGTGTCACTTCCTATTCATCTGTGGCCATCTGTTCTCTATGATGGCGGTGGTGGTGGTGAAACTGGGGAGGAACCGCTGGCAGATCCAGTGGTTCCTCCAGTGGATCAAGTAGGTGCGTGGTTATACAAATCCCCCCTACTAAAAAAGTCTAGGTCTGCCCCTGGAAAGATCAGAGGTATCTCTAGACAGAGGGTCAGTTTCACTGCACAGAAAGAAATGTCTATACTTTGTGCAGGGCTCAGAAGATAAGGAACTGAACAGTATGGAAAACAATCACTCATGTGTAAATGTAGGTCATAGTACAGTGTGGCGAATAGCAATGAAGAGTTACTGTGTACTGGCAGTCTTTATGCATTGTGGCTAGCCATAAGGTCTCTCTGCAGTGGAATTTCAGTATAGTGTGTGGTCCATGCAACATGATTGGCATTAGGGTCTGCCAAATGGGGTCCTCAATGCAATAATAAGGACATTTAAGACATATAATCATGGACACCAAGGAGGCTGGAGGAGTTGGCTCCAAAACTGTGCAAATGTTAAATCAAAAGGGTGCCATATAATCAGAGTTCTCCAGACATTTGAGAATCAGATATAGAATTGCTAATTTGCATTTTTCCCCTAGGGAGTTACTTCAATCTTACCCTAAGTTGTGTCATTATTTTTGTGAAGGAGTCTCATCAATAAATAAAATGAAATGCAAAAACATCCAGGTGAATGACCTATAACATGCTCTATCTTAATAGAGCTAAGATGAATGGGAACCCCTTTCATCTGCCTGTCAAAACAAGAGATATTCTATTTTAATAAGTACACATTTAAATAGTCAAACAAAGCTTGACATCCCACTCATGGTTTATGTATCTTGAGAGCAAGACAAAATAATCCTATAAAAAAGAAGCTTTTACATACAGACGAAACTGTTGAATTATGCAGATGTAATTAGTCTTGTTTCTTTAGAAGGATCAGAAAATGCAGACTCTCCCGCAGGCATCCTTAACAATTCTTTGATGAATATTGTTGTGTCATGCTTGATTGTGTATATGACATACCCTTCCAATGAACACGCACAAAGGGAGCAATCAGTTTTACTCTGCATTCATAACAAACTGAGTATTGTAATGTACGCAGACACTTCACAACAACACATAGATCTGAGGACTAGCCACTGAACCATATCCCTAATAAGCATCACCAGTAAACTAACAAAGCAATGTCCTGTGTATGTAAATATCTTTTAAAAATAAATGCAAAACGAAAACATTGACAGGTGCCACTACTAGTTCAAGGAAGCAGCAATTTATGCAGGGAAGTGTGTAGTACAAATAAGATATGGCATTTGGAAAATAAAAAAGAGGACACATAGCAATGTACATTACCTGAAACCCTTTCCAAACCCCACACTTGTCACTCATAAAGATGACAAGTCCAGGGTTTAACAAAAGAGTATCAGTTAATAGTTGAAGTCAGGCTATGGGGCTGGCATACATAGGTTTGCATAGCGTATCTTACATGAAATCACTCTGCACATAACCAGAAAAAAAGTTATGAAAATGTATATACAAATACAACTCATGCAGACCTGCAGAAAATTAGAAATATACCTGTTAGGAGGTGTATCTTTTACACCTGCTACAGGGCAAGTGCAAATATCCCCTGATGATGATGACTTGCCATAAACCAGGCACATATACTGCATACTTGCCAACTCTCCCGGAATGTCCGGGAGACTCCCGCATTTTGCGAGAGTCTCCCGGACTCCCGGGCGAGTGTGGCAATCTCCCGAATTCTGCCCACTTCACTAGGAAGTGCCCACTTCCTAGTGAAGTGGGCAGAATTAGATCCCAAACGCCGCGATTCCCGATGAATCGCGGCGTTTAGCCCCGCCCCCCGCTGTCAAATGACGCAATTTGCGTCATGACGTCACAGGGGGCGGGGCCGAAATGACGCGATTTTGGCCGCCCCGCCCCCTCACGCCCCCCTCCACTGGCTGGCTCCCGGAAGAGAGCTGAAGAAAGTAGGTAAGTATGATATACTGCACATGAGGAGACAGAAGCATGTGTACAGCTCTGCATATAGGTGGACATACAATATTTTAAGAAGTCAAACAAGGAGAAAAGATTGATTTTTTTTCAGCACCAACCTTAGTACTGCAAATAAATGTAAAAGTCCCTATCATATGCTGTTTCTTCCAGGGTCTCTTTACAACTAAACGTGACAAACGTGATAAAATGATATGAAGGCTTAAAGGGGTACTATACTGTACAGAGAACATAGCAAATAGTTAAACAAACTGATTCCTATACTGAAATGCTCAGTGTGGCTAGCATTGGACAGAACAATCAAAGGCAAACACTTCACAAAGCTTAGAGAATATTTTAAGTCACCCAAGTTGCTGCTGAGCAGCCAAGATAGCGGCTTACAGCATAGAGCAGAGGACACACAGAGATTGCCATCAAAAACAGAAATCCATATGCTCATGATAGAGTGATGAAGTGTTTATAGGATATGATTTAACTAAGAGTGTGGTAGAATTACAATTTGACTTGGAAACAATAGAACAGACGGTTTGATAACTCTCACTACAGGAATAAAGACCAGTCAATTTTTTTCCTTTACTATGATCACTAAGAGGGAAAATGCAATGCTTTAGAGATTAAACAAACGGATGAAGAAAAAAAGAGAGTACCAAAAAAATATTAAGATTCGGGCAAAACTTTGAGGAAGACGTTCCAGCCAACGTTTTGCTCTCTTTCCCAGAGACCACATTAATCTCTGATTAATAGGATCCACCACATTCTAATGATTGCTCACATTTACTTCACGTTCACACTCAAAACGAGGCGAAACGGGAATTTTCTTTGCAAAACGGTCACGAGTTTTTTATCGCCATGTTTTGTACAACATGTAGAGAGGAGGTTAGCTCCTGATGAAATCGTATGGTGTGATGAAACATGTCATACCAACTTCAATGTGACACATGTGTGGCAATACAGCAACCTCTGGAAGAGAAACTCATGTGTGGGCAAGTGCTCATACTTTGTCGGTCAATTGTAGGCTGACTGCGGCTCTATAGTAATTTACATCAGCACGAGTTTTGACTGTGGAAAGAGGTAGGAACCATCTACCACCTGATTAGTTGCCGGTGGAGGCAATTTCTCACCACACCTCCTCTGGTCACGTAGGTGACTAACAGGATTGCATCACTTTATCACTATACTATTCTCCAGGATCACATAACAGATTCCCTCTCCAGGTATCTGGTAAAGAGACAAGTGAATTTTTATGCATTGCAACCACAGCCCCACTTACTAACAAAGCATTGGGTTCATCCCTCTTAAAGTTGCCACATCTGAACTGCATCTAAGACCAAATTATTTATAATAATAACCTGTCACTAACATACAGCGGCATATATAATAATCAACATCTATTGGTGATCACAGTCCTCTAAGGCGGTTATATATCTGATGAAATTAATTTCCATATTGGATAAAGTGGAAAATCAATTACATAGAAATTGACTTTTTTAAATTCTAGAGCTCTGAGATATATATTTCTCTTCCTGATGTGATAACATTTCATGTACTATTGTCGATGAGCATTTTCAGAAATAATCCACATGTGGTTCATTATTTTATTTTTAGAGTATTTTATTAATGCTTTATCAATTTTATTGATTGTGGTGTAATTTTATACTCAAATAGTGAAATCAAATCCATGGTTCACAGTTATTGAGTGGGCGCATATACACTGTTGCATACTCTTTTTTTATCTATATTGTATATTTTGAGGGTTGCAGACCTCTTGCAACTAGTGATTTGTGTCCGCAGCTATATCAAGTGCCAAAGAGAAAACACTTTTTCATTATTATAATCTAATCTCTTCTATTTTTCAATACTTGTCACTTTTGAAAGGCTCATTCAGTGAAATTCATATTAAAAAAGGGTGATTGTGGATGAGGTCCATCAGCAGCTGCACACCCTCAAAAAAAGGTATATATTCTTATCTTTTCTTTTACACCCAACACATCCTTAAATGACAACCGTAATACCAGAAATGAGAGTGTCGTGCTTTATAGTCACATCATTTTGGCCGGATGGCCTGTTGATCCGCCGCATTTCTGTGAAGTCTCTTTTCCAAGCTGTCAGGGGAAAACACTATCGGTAAGCCTTCCATCGCCATTCTAATGTAGGGCTAATTGGTGTCGGTGTTTATGTAGTCAGTGAAGTAGCTACCACCGGACCCTACAAATCGTAATATATTTTTAATATGAGAATCTGACATATGAAGCAAACCTTCAGTAAATTGGGCATTCAGTGCATGTCTCCGCTGGAAATACCGGAAGAATTGGTTTTTGGGTAATGGGAAGGTTGCTCTAAATTGTTCATATGTAGCTAATTGACTGTCTATATATATTTGACCAATGGGTGTGAATTCCGGCATCCTTCCACATCAATGAACCCTCCAACCCCACCAGCATCCTGAAAATAGTATTGAACCACAAGGGAGTGTCCGGGTCTAACCCTTCACCTCCCATAAGAGCATGTGATATTGCCCAAATCATTGATGCCTGTTGTATTATAGGGGCCACTTCACTAGGTCTGTGCTTAGACAACAAAACCTCTAAAGCTCCAAGGGAAGGGTCCGCAAGCTCGCCCAAGAAGTGTCCGAGAGTGGTGTTCTGCATATTGCCTAACCAGGAGACCAAATGTGTAAGCTGGGAAGCAAGATAATAAATTCTAAGATTGGGCAGGGCCAGTCCTCCTGAAATTTTGGTTCTACATAATGTATTAAAGCACACCCTAGCTCTCTTATCACTCCAGATAAGGGAAATGAGTTGTTAATTAATGTTTTGGAAAACCCTCAACGGTAGATACACGGGAGAGTGTTGGAGGGGGTATAAGTACTTCGGTTGGATCACCATTTTAATTAGGTTGATCCTATCAGTGACTGTGAGAGGGAACCTACGCCATGTGTGTCTTTTGGTCTTTAGATATTCTGTTATTGGGTCAATATTTAGAGCAACATATTCCGATGTATGGGCTGTAATCCAGATACCTAAATATTTAAACCTGTTGGTTTTAAAAGGTGAGGCAAAGATCCATCAGGCTCCTCAAGGAAATCCAACATGTCATGCGCATAAAGTGCTATTTTGTCAGTGACTCCTCCCATCTCTATGCCTCTAATGTGCTCATGGGAGCAGATCAAATAGGCCAAGGACTCAATAGCTAAAGCAAACAGGGCAGGGGATCGAGGGCAGCCCTCTCAAGTACTCCGACCCAGACCAAAAGGGGCTGTTGTGAATCCATTACCGCTCATTCTTGCCAGTGGTGCAGAATAAAGCAGCCTAACAAGAATATTAAACCTGGGTCCTATGCCAAACCCCTCCAGGACATGCCAGAGATAGCCCCACTCAACTGAGTCAAAGGCCTTGGCCGCATCCAAGGACACGACCACTGCCCTCTCCTCAGCCGACTGGGTCCACTGAATCTGCGTAAATAGTCTTCTAACATTAGTAAGTGTAGAATTGCCAGGCATAAATCCTGTCTGATTGGATGGACAATCTTGTGAATGACCCCATTAAGCTGTATGGATAGAATTTTAGCCAGAATCTTGGCATCTGTGGTAATCAGGGAGATAGGGCAATATGAACCCAGATACAAAGGATCTTTATCAGGTTTCAATATAAGGATGACTATGGCTTCAGACATAGAGGGGGAAATGAACCATACTCCAGCAACTGATTATAGGTCTCTGACAGCCTAGCTACAAGGAATTCTTTGTATTGTTTGTATACTTCTATTGGGATACCATCACTGCCCGGAGCTTTATGGTTGGGAAATTAAGAAATGGCTGCTGCAATTTCCTCCTCAGTAAAGGGGGAATCCAAGAGGTCAACCTCTTTTTGCAAAAGCCTTGGAAATCTTACACCTCTAAGGTAGATTGTAAGTTGAGTAGGTGTGTATCGAGCATGCGTGGAATATATATTAATATAGTATTCATAGAACACTCCTGCAATTTTGGCCCCTATATTTTGTTTAACATTATATTTGTCTATGATGGCTGGGATTTACCTAATGGATATTTCATCTCTCGCTAGACAAGCCAAGTAGCTCCCTCCCAAGTCGACATGGATATACTGATTGTGTCTGGAGAAGAGAAGCTTATGACTTTGCTTGTCATATAGAAATTCAGTGCAATCAGATTGTGCTTGAAGCCAGTTTAGTCTATTCTCAACAACACGAGACCCAGCGTATAGGATCTTTAGGTCTTGGCATCTCTGCTCCAGCTCTTCCTCTTTTTGCTTGTTAAGTTTTTTTAATACTCGCTATCTCCTTTATAAAGGTACCTCTCATAAAGGCCTTGAACAAGTCCCAAAGCACAGTTGGGTTGAACCCCATCTCATAGCCTTTAAAGTACCCATCCCAGAGGCATGTCAGGCCAGTACCCCCACCAAGTCTGGATAACCAATGTGGATTAAGTTTCCAAAATTGTAGTCCCAGTTCAGGCTTAAAATCAAAGACAGCCAAGATAGGGGAGTGGTCTGAAACGCCTCTAGAAAGGTAGTCCACCCCAGAAATCAAGGGATTGTGTGAGGCCAAGAGCATATCTATTCTTGATTGGGAGCAGTGGGTGTGGGAGTGATAAGAAAAATCTCTAACCTCCGGGTTTCTCAATCTCCAAACATCGACTAGACCCAGATCGTTAATAAGTTTACCAAAGACAGCGAGCCCACTTGGTAGTGGACATGGATCTTCACGCCACCTATCTATGGATACATCTATTACATTATTGAAGTCTCCTAGACATAGCACTGGTGTGTCCCGAACTGTGGCAACAAATGGGGCACCCTTACACAAGATGTCATTACTGTATAGATGGGGGATGTAGACAGCCAAAACATTCAATGGGGAGTAATTGAATGAGGCCCTAAGAAAAACATATCTGCTATCTGGGTCAATTTGTATATGGTCTAATACAAAATTAAGCTGTTTTCTAATTAACACTGAAACACCTTTGGATTAGGTAGAATGGGTGGCATGATAGGCCCAGCCCACCCAAGGTCTCTTAAGGGAAAGAACCTTGTTACCAGTAAGGTAGGTTTTCAGGAGACACACCAAATGAGGACTAGATTTCCTAATTTGACGTAGCACCAATGAATGCTTAATTTTATCATTTAACACGCTAACATTCCAGGAGAGCAGACGAGTCCTCCCCTGGCAGGTTTACTCACAGTTAGGGTGGCCTTAGCAGTCTATCATCTGGATGGGATGCATGGCAGGACCACACCCCTGGAAATTCAGTATAGTACAGCAGCAACATAATATTCTGGAGTATGTATAAAAGACAGTTCAACTTGATTAAGAAGATGAGAAGCACATTATATAGAGACCTATAACTAACATGACAACTTTTCCCTTCCCACCCTGTATACCCTTTCTAACTAAGGCATACCGCGATCGCTCTAAAACCCTCAAAAACATTACATCCTATCAATATATCCCTAAAGTCTAGCAAGAGAAAACCTAGACCCCTACTATCTAAATAACAGACAGAGCCTAACTTCGCTAGTACTTCCCACTTCAGTTACAAAATATAGAAATATCCCGTATACATGCAAACCCATCACTAGGTACAATTCAATGATCTTTTAGCAGGTAAACGTCTTTCAAGCCTGTTCTCTGCCTCTCACGGAGTCGTAAAGAAATGGGACTTGCCATCTGTTGTGATCCTGAGCCTGGAGGGAAATAGCATAGCATAAGAGAGTTGGTGTTCCCGCAGGCTTTTCTTGATTGAGGTGAACTGTGAGTGAGCTTTTTGAACCTCCACCGCAAATGCTGGAAACACCAATATCGTTTTATTTACAAACTGTAAAGGGCTTTGCTGTCTGGTCAGCCGAAGGATTACCTCTCGGTCTTTAAAGTGCATCAGCTTGGCAATGAAGGTGCGAGTTGGGGCACCTGGCTGTGGGGGCAGAGGTGGCAGCCGATGAGCCCTTTCCACAGCGAAGTGTGGGGAGAACGCCTCCCTGACAAATTCTTTTATGAGCCAGTTTTCTTGAAATAATTCAGGGTTGGCGTCTTCCACTCTTTCTGGCAGCCCAGCAAATCGAAGATTGTTGCGACTAAGCCTGCCTTCCATATCTGTCATCTTAATTCTGCATTGGCCAATCTGGGCAGTCAGATTGGATATTTCACATCTTACCACGAAGGGGGGCAGTAGAATCCTCAAGATTAGAGAGTCTATGTTTCACCTCTCCCACTCTCTTCCGTATCTTCTGATTGTCATGGATTATTAACGTGAGTTCGTCCTGGACCTCACTAAACTTGTCCATAACCCTCTTCTCTGAGGATGTGATGGCCAACAGGACCTGTTGGAGGGATGGTGGATCAGTCTGCATTACAGCATCCACCTCTGGAGGAGGCGGGGAAGATTGAGAGACAAAGGGCGGTGAAGAATTCATCCTGGATGAATTGGTTTTTTGAGCATTTTTCTCAATCTTAGCCATTGTCACTGTGGAGTGGTTTTGGCTTACCCATGCTGCAAATCCCAAGGCTGCACTGTGGTGCTGAATCGCTTTCTCAATCGCAGTGTTGCCGGCTACCTCTAATGGCATATAAAAGTAAGTCAGAGACTACAAACCCCAGTGCTGTAGGTACAAATTTGTGAAGTGAATACAGTGAACAAGTCCCAATTTACAGACCACGGTGCTGGAAGTATTTATATAACTGTCTACATTTCAATTGTTGTACTAATAATACTGTTGATATCATCATATTTTCAACTTTTTAACCCTGTCTATTCTGCTGCCCACCAATCTTATTATGTCAATCACATAGCTGTCAAACCCAAGTATGTATCACAGTGGGGTGCCATCTTGCACCATTTAATATTGTGCCCTTGTTGTCTCATCATCTGTTAATTTATATCTACTGAGCATATGCTGTCGATCTAATGAGCTTTGATACTGCCATTGCTGTCTCCTCTCCAATGTATTTGCTGCTGACCCTCTCCAATATACTTGCTGCTGACACTTTCCAATGTGTTTGCTGCTGACCCTCTCCAATGTATTTGCTGCTCACCCTCTCCAATGTATTTGCTGCTGACCCTCTCCAATATATACTGCTGAACCTCTCCAATGTATTTGCTGCTGACCCTCTCCAATATATACTGCTGAACCTCTCCAATGTATTTGCTGCGGTGCCAACCCTCTCCAATGTCATATACAAATATAAGCACATTAGGTGCCCATGGATAAACAGAGTGATTGTTATTTGTTCACATGATGCATGGAGATTTGACATTTTCCATTGTAATTGCTGCTGACCCTCTTCAATGTATTGCTGCTGACCCTCTCCAATGTATAACTGCTGACCCTCTCCAATGAATTTGCTGCAGGGCTGACCCTCTCCATTGTATTTGCAGGACAATGGCATTGTCCCCTTAAAACTGGCAATCTGGCTGACACCATTTTAAGTGACGTCAATCTCTACTGCCGAGAATTTCTGTAGTCAAAATTTATATGAGGCGTGACAGAAATGTTGCATGGCTGTTTTATAGTAAGTCTGTATTTTCTGTCATGTCGGGCTTATAGTAATCGGAATTTTTGTGTCACTATACTAACTGTCAGAATTCTCACAATAGGAATAATGACTACCGGCCTGATTCATTAGCGATCGGATCTGTCGTTTTTTGCGGATAATATGAAAATCTTCTCTGCGCATGCTCAGAAACGGGAGATAAGAAGGAAAATCCGTTGCATATGCTAAGAATTTCTTAAGGTAAGATGAAAATCCATCGTAACTGCACTTAAGAAGTTTTCTGACCACTTAAGAAAAAAGGGTTGGGAATGGGAGGGGAATGGGCGGAGATCCGAAATAAGTTAAGAAGAATAGGCATTATTTGTACTGACTTAAGAAGAGTAGGCGTTACCTCCGTATCCGTCGGATAGTTAAGAAAAAAACCTGTGAGTTTTATCTTAACTCCTTGCTTAAACTTAAGAAAGCTCAGTGTCATGTTTAAATCCAAAGCAGCTACAGCAGCAGACCTGAGTAACAACAATAAACTGTTCTAAAAGCATTGTTAGTTTAAAACACTCACAACTAAATATGCACAACATACATCTTAATACACTTCACCAGAATTTTTTTTTTTTAATTATTTTAAATTTATATCAAACATTAAACATTGTGTTCATTTTTTTAAAAGCAACTTCTTTTTTATTACAACCACCATTGTAATAAATAACACTAAAAAGTGGCTGATGTGTCAACAGTTAGTTGCTGATATTTGTTAAAAACAGCTAACAATACGCTAGTAATAATATAAAAGCATAACAGCTTACTTGATGAAAATTGTACAGACTTAAATCAAGCATTCGCTTATATTAGGGACACATAGGAAATCCACACAAACATGGGAAGGATATATAAACTCCAGAGAGATAAGGGCATTCGTGAGGATTCAAACTCAGGTTTCCACTCTAGAGAGGTAGATTGTCTAACCACTGCACCAAACGTGCAAGTGAAAACAATATGTGCATGAAATAGACTAGAAAGAAAAGCTGAGCATCAACTTCTCTCATAACAAGCTTTTTTCCTTTTTTACTTTTATAAATTTCAATAATTATACTTTGAAATATTATAGACATAAATCCTTGGTACATGCACAGTTTAAATTTTTGGATATGGAAATTCAGTCATGTATAATAATAATTATAATAATAATTGGACTTCAATTTTTTTTTGGGGGGGGGCACTTAGGTTTTTTTTAGCTTTCATCTATGGATATTTACTATGTCTTTGCAATCCAGTTTTTTGGAACAGATGCTTCGCAACATGCTATGTAGCCATATTCCACAAAATGTAGCAGGAATCAAACTCATGAACCCACTGATGAAAAGGGGATTGTCTAGCCACTACACCAACGTACAGGTGTAATCAGTATGTGCATGAAATAGACTCTAAGGAAAAGCAACGTCTCTCATAACAAACAGTTTTACTTTAATAATTTTAATTAATGTAACAATCAATCAATTATATTATTATTATTATTATTATTATTATTATTATTAACAATTCTAAAAATAAATATTGGAGCCCTAAATCCTTGGTACATGCACAGTTTAAATTTTTGGATATGGAAATTCCCAACACAACACATACATTACTGCCAACATGATGGTTTAAGGATAAACAATAAAGAATTACACACACACATTCTCTTGTTTTCCATCAAGAAAAATGTGTGTAAGGAAATTTATAAATGTAAATAAACATGGATGCGAAAGTAAGGGCTAATAATTCGCAATTATAAATATGTACGATACTCTTCAAACATACACTAGTGTACTCTTCTATAAGTGACACATTGGAGTAAATCCACAGAAACATGGGGATATGCAAAGTCCACACAAATACAGGCATGATTCTGGATTTGAACTCATGCCCCTGCTGTTGCCAGCTCATTTCTCCAACCAGTAAGGCATACTTCAAATTAAAACAAACATACAACACAACACAGGCACTAGTGGTATCCTAAATCGTTACTGACCATAATTAAATGCACAATTACACACACCTTTTTAGTAACAGACATAAAGGATCATGTATTGTTTTCTACAAATGAAAATAAGAAAGTCTATGCTAATGCATATCAGATTAATTTGCAATCAGAAATAAACACAAACAAGTTTTAATCAATATAAAAGGAAACAACTAATTTTCGAAACCAGCGTTGCATAGACCTAGCATTAGATCTCGTCATCTGATACCTCAGTGGGCCTATACACCTGCATATACTTGTCTCATTACAATCCACTATAAAAGACTGCTTCATGCACACTTGATGTTGGTTAGGACTCTATAGTGTGTTTTTATATAGTGGGGTTTTTGTATTGAGAGTTCTATTTTAGTTTACTCTTTTATAGACACTTTAAATGTTTGTAAGATATTTTATGTTACACAATAACAGTGCATCTCTATTTTCATATGTAATGTGCATTTTAATGTGTGCTGTTTGTCTTATAAATTGTAACCCATTTTTTTATTTAATTTGTGTGGGGGGTGGTGTTGTGAAGCTTTTTAATCTAATATCTATTAATATAATTCTTATGTGGTTTTTGAAATTTTCAATGTTGCATGTTTATCGAACAGCTCCCCAGCCCAGAATCTGTGGAGGCAGGACACTTGTGGTTCAACATTGATTTGGAAGGTAAAAAAATTGTCAAAAAATGGCTTATATCACACTTTTGGAAATCTGACATCCTAAAAAAACAATTGTATTGTGATAAAAATAAAGGTCTGTTTATTTTTTATAAACATATACAAATGCATGCACCAGATATTTTGGAATTAAACAAAAGTGTACCTTAGAATTCTGCAAAAATTTAAATTGGGCTGTAAGGGCTGCCTCTGCCCCTGCTGAGATTATCATATGTGACTTTATAGCCATAGCACTTACAAAAATAATGATGAAGCTTGACTGGTAGAGTTTTGTTTAAAATAGACCAAACTAAATGCTTTCCTTTATGTACTACCTGGCCTCAGCTGGGACATGTCTATCCTCACCTGAAAATATTCAGTAATCAAGGAGGATTGGCAAGTTTCATTTAATGTAGAAGGATCAAGACATGGAGGAGTTGCCTTTTGCAGATTGTAAGTATCTAGTTATGTTATTTGATGAAGAGTATATAAATAATCTATTATTTATGTTATATTTTATAATATATGTACAGATTCAGCCACAATTGAATTAGCACACTGATTGGGATCAAAAATCCTCCCCCCACCTGGGACTATGCTTAAACAGGTTTTGAACATTTGGGGCTAGATTTACTAAGCTGCGGGTTTAAAAAAGGGGGGATGTTGCCTATAGCAACCAATCAGATTCTAGCTGTCATTTTGTAGAAAGTACAAAATAAATGAAAGCTAGAATCTGATTGGTTGCTTTAGGCAACATCCCCACTTTTTCAAACCCGCAGCTTAGTAAATCTAGCCCTTGGTCTGTAATTAACATATGAATGCTGTGAGCAGTTTCTGTAAAAGGTAGGATCCGCCCACAAGAGGGGTTTACCCTGGATTCAAGGAAAAAGTTCTCTCTCTCTTCATGCTTGATCCCCGGACTGAGAGGTCATGCTGCTTTTGCTACTAGGTGAACATGTAGGGAAGTGAGCCACATCATGGCCTACATAGGCCCTGACCAGTATGGAGTTTGAATGGAATGAAAGGTGAGTGAGTGGGTATGGATACATGAGAATAATTATTTGTTGTAAGTGATATGAAAGTTTGAATACAGATGGTAAATGTGATTGGAAAGATTTTGGTTTGGTATAGACAGTGTTACATAAATGCATGCCTTGTTGGGATAGATTGTTTGTTTAAATGAAAGCATTTATGTTATACATAGTTTGGGATAGATTGTTGATATAAATGGAT
Source organism: Mixophyes fleayi (assembly GCF_038048845.1). Taxonomy (NCBI): domain Eukaryota; kingdom Metazoa; phylum Chordata; class Amphibia; order Anura; family Limnodynastidae; genus Mixophyes; species Mixophyes fleayi. The sequence continues at coordinate 68,387,018 of NC_134411.1, forward strand.
GCATTTGTATTATACATGGTAAAGTTTTGGTCATGGAAGCATTGATGTTATACATAGTTCTGTGGTTCTGTGTCGGTTTAATGCTGTAATGGAGTTTTTGAATGGAAATAGTTTGCTTTATGCAGTTTAGTGTATATGCATAGAAAGTGATGGATTATTCAGGAAGTCATCAGATTGTTAAATATAACGTTTTGTTGGACTGTTGGTTTATAGGGAAGTTTGTGGATCTGAATCTCTGAGTATGTGGTTGAAATACCATGTGTTTGAAAATGGTCGTTGGAGTTTGAGGGAGATGAATGGAGTGTGTTTGGTCTCCCTGCCCACAGGTTGGATGGGTCTTCCCCCTCCTCAAACTGCATCACACACGGTGCATTCACACACATACACTTACACACACACACACAATGACTTATATATTTATATTACAGGCAATAAGTGTGGTATATGGCATCAAAATCTATATTTTGTGTAAAATATTGTTACGCTGTTTATTGTTCTATAATATAAGACAACACACTTTAAATGAAGTTATATCTTGTTGTGGTTGTTCTTGAAGTCTGTTGATTTAAGGGAATATAAGAATGATGTTAATTTAGAAGTACCTTTGCGAGGAGTTGGTTGACGTAATAGTCATATATATGATGGTATTAAATGGTCATACATACATATGCCAGAACATTAAGCCGATTGAAACCCATAAGGAGGTAAAAATCCTTTAGCATTATTCATTTTAGGTTATTAGGTGACCAATATTACAGTTAAGGCAACAAATTGTAGATTTTACTGTTTGAAAGTACAGGTGTGTACAAAGTACACAGTCAACTAATTTTTTATTTCAAAATGGCCTAAAATTGATTGCTTTTTCTCTTATATTTTAAACAGAGAAAGAAGACAGGCATTATGGGTTCCCAGCATGACCTGCCTTGCAACACTTCTAACCAATGGAATGAAACCAACATGCATGTGTTTCTAATTTTTAGTTTACAAAGGAGTTGGTCTTTTCAGTTTGTTTTCATGTTGTTTCATTTGATTACTGTACTTGTGTCTATAAATAAATATTATTATTATTTTTTTGCAATACCCATTCTCCTGTAACTCTCTGCTGCTTTGGACAGTGTTGAACACCCTCTTCTCCTACACATCCTTGACTCCATTGTCCATCTAGACACAATTCTCTCCTGGATCACTTGCTACCTCTCTAACCGCTCCTGTAGTGTACCCACCTCTGGCACATTCTCCCTTCCACTCTCACTCTCTATTGAGGTCTCACGAGGCTCATTTTTTGCCAAAATGCTGTAATTTAATATTGTACATCTCTAGTGTTGGGGTACTAATTTGGTCATTTGGCTTCGAATACCATCTCTAGGCCGAGGAGACCCAAATGTACATTGCTTTTTCTCACCTATTTCTTACAACACTAATGTTTGAAAACCACTGTCTTTCTGCATTTGCCTTATAAATGTTACAATGATAGCTAAAGCAAATCATGTTCTATGCATAGTTCATTCTTGTCCCTCATGCCAGAGTCACCAACTAGCCTCCAATCTCCCTCACTGTAAATAACACCACTATACACTCTGTATTAGTTAAAATGTTATTTTCTGTAAGTTCGATGAGGATAGGAGGAGAAGATTCATCAGCCAATTAGGGCACCAAAAATGTGTTACTTTGAACCTTATCCAAACCATATCAGCATGTTACGTTTTAAATTACAGACACATATTTTAAACCATAAATAAATTACTCTATGCTTTTTCTTGTAGTTACCTTAAAATGTTACACTCTATTTCTACACTAACATTTTCAACTCAGCTTTGCAAAAAACTAGCACACTTATAAATCAAGTTCCTGTAATTGCGAATAGCAGAGTACAATTTCCATTGGGCCACCCCCTGTTTGCTAGGATACGAGGACTGAATGATGACAAGCAGACATTTGGCAAAGAGATCCGTGAGTGACGTAAGCACGGCCAAAGGTGCTCTGAGAACCAATCACAGAACAGAGTACTAGTTTGCGAGTTGAAAAGATGAAGGCGGCCAGATTTTTGAGATGTCAGCTCAGAGTACTGACCGAGGGTATGGACAGCATGTTCTCGGGACAGTATGTGAGCAACGAGCTCAATTTGCGTGCGTACCGGAGGGTGCGCTGGCATATAAGGATGCATTTTAACTGCAGGCGCTCGGTTGTCCAGCTCCAAAGTAGGTGGAGCGACCCTCGTCGGCGCCAACCTCAGTTTTTATAAGAGCTCAGGGAGGAGATCATAAGATGTGAGTTCTCTATTAATCAGATAAAATACTGTGAAACTGTAATAGTTGCTTTATTTGTAAGAGTATTTTCACAGTTTAGTTTTTGCAAAAGAGGTGGGCTACCCCAAATATGAATGTCTATCCATATTTGAAATGTAAAATCCCTAGCTAATGCTGGTGCTACATTTATTTTACTTAATGATTGAGGCCCAAACTCCAGACCTAAAAGCCATGTTTGGGATTCAAACTCATGATTCCAGTGCTGGGAGGCAGAAGTGCTTCCCACTAAGTCAACTTGCTGACGTTACTTTACAGACATTTATACCATTACAGTGGCAGATGTGTTCTATTGCAAAAAGAGTGGGACGCCATCTTTGTAGACAATGCTCACAGTTGTCCAAAGGTGATTTTCACAGGTTACAAGGCCTTACCCAAATACCTCCTATAAAATGTTTTCCTAATCTGACACTAATTAGAGGTTATATTTTTAGAAGGTGGAAAAAATTAATATTTTAGTACTAATTCAAACAGTAATAATGACCTTTCAACATCCATAATCCCAAACCCAACAGTGTTACAGGCCATCTGAAAGTGGTGTGTGTCTGCCTATTTCCTTTTCTTAAAGATTATCTTTATGTGAAGAAAAATGCATGTTTCACAATGTCAGCTCCCATTATTATCTGGATAGATGTTTATAAGTGAGAAGCTGGATGAAGTTTTTACAATAAGCTTATGTGTAATATTTCTTCAAACAGACAGTAGAAATCGTGCCCACCAACTGCAGGCTGTGGTAGAGGTGGAGGAGGAGGACGAGCCAGAGGTGGCGGAAGAGGTGGCAGAGGTGGAGGAAAAGCCAGAGGTAGTGGCAGAAGTGGAGGAGGAGGGCGAGCGAGAGGTGGATGAGGTGGCCCAGGCTCCTGCTGCTGCCACACATGCGGTGGAGAAGGAGATGAAGGTTGAATGTAAGTATTGACATTAAACCCTTCTCCTAATTGTATTCCTTTTGAGGCGCATAGTAGTTGTCCAAAAACCATGATTTACCACATGCCATTTACCCAATACCTAGTTATGCATTCCAGAGGTTTCAAACATGATGGCCATAATATTAATTTTTGGTGATTCAAGTAAATCCCACCCCCTGGCCACCACACAAATGTGTATATATAAATACATGCCATCCAAAACTATTAATCCTATGCCTAGTTCTGTGTTTAGTATACCATGGACCTTTTCCAACAATGCAAATTTATGTAACACTTCATGCCCCTACTGATCCCGTCAAATGTGTTTAACAAAGTACACAGTTTTGAAGTAATCTATGTCTGAACAATTGGCTAATCTTTTTGCTTTGGTTCTCAACAGCTCAAGAAGACACCCCGGCTGGGGTTGAAATTCTGCAGTCAAAAGCTGAAATTTACCATGACATCATAAAATATTGGCGGAAAATTAAAAAGTACACAAAATTACTTTAAAAAAATTGCAATTTTGCAAACGAATTATTAGTTTTTTGGGAAAAATATGCTTTTTTGTTACATTAACATTGTTCAAAATTGGTTTAAATTTTTTTTTTTCCAAAATAAAAAAATGGTTGTGTGTGTCTTTTATAATTTAAGTTACAGAAAGGTGTAGAGGTTATTTCAGCCAATAATGGCTGGACATTTAGAACATACCTTAATATTTATTTTACATTGGTCCCTTTGCACTACATATTAATTTATTTCATCATTTATTTATTTATGATGATAGCAGCAACTCTGAGCAACTGTACAGATAACACAGTCCCTGGGCCATAGTTTGGGCAACATTCTACTATTGTAAGACCAATTGGGGCTTTGACATATGTTTAAGGTTATCCTTGCAAAGTGTTTACCATAATAGCACTATGATACACCCATTTCATTCTCCTCACATAGCATACTGGCCACCCACCATAATGTATACAGGAGGGTGGCCAGTAATCAAGCATGACATGATTCAATAAGGTCAGGTAAGCAAAAGTAACGCAAAACCATGTTGCATTGGAGGGGGAGGTAAATTTAAAATGTGATAGTAAATTTAAATTTGGGTTAGGGCATGTCCCTAGATTAACTTTAAATCTCAGTGTACAAAAAGGCACTCAATGATTTGTGTGCTACATGCAAAAGCAGCCAATATTTTCCTTATCTCCAATAAAATAAACGAATTTGCACCTCTTGCATTGCAACATGGTTTTGTCCTAAACACTTGAGTCCAAAAACTTACTAATTTTTTTGGTTTACTTATCTTATTGAATCAGGCCCATAGTTATTACTGACCACTGGCACACATATTCCCTAGGGAGATGGACCCCCCCACATAGGGGTTTTCAACCATGTGCATATATTATTTGCCCCCTTCACGAAGTTGTGTTTTTGTGACCTAAGTAGCACTAGTACTACTAGGTGAGGAATATGCAATGGCTGCAGGCCCATGTTGTGACCGAGAGGGAGTGAGTTGTAATGGAAAGTAAAGCAGTACAAAGCTGGTAATCTGGTAATCTGCAACTTTCCACAACCATGTCACACAGCAAGGGTGATTATAGTAATGTTTCGGATTTTAAATTTAATTGTCAAAAATTTTTCAAAAACCCAGGGCACCAAACCAAAAAACAATATGCTAGGTTGAGTTATACTTTGAACAGCCCTAACCCTACCCAAAATCTTCCCAGGATTAGATTACTTTATAATTGACACACTAAACTAATACAAGTAAATTCACTAATAAAACCATGTTACCCTGCAAGTGGGGCTAATGAGTACTCTCTTTGGTTCTTCATTTACAGAATGTGTTTTATATTAAATTCATGTGATGTTGAAAGCATTTGCACATCACATATTCATTTAAAAGTGCACTACAATGCAACATGTTTGGGCTAAATTGCATAAACAAGCATTTCTTCCATTCATTTGTGGAATAAGGACACAAAAACAAGCCTGTTCAAACAACACACACCACAAGACAATAAAACCTTTGCTTGTTCTAGATTAAGAGGTACACACATATTTATGGCTGCCAGAATAAGGAACAGACCGCTCAAAATTTGACACTACAATGCACTACAATGCACATTATCTAGGTACAAATGTACCCTTCAAAAACATATGGCTTACACTGGTAAAATATGTGTAAAGGTAATACTGAACCAGGGGCGGATCTAGAACACAATCAGAGCAGCAGGGGGAGGGTGAACATTAGAATATAAATGGTGATGTATTTGAATTTGATATGTGTAGCATGTACACAAGTGGATGGCAAAAAGTCAGAATCTCACCATTTTACTAGGGTAAAATATGAACTAAAAAAACCTTACATTGCAAGCCACCCCAAGGCAGTTTTATTATTATTATTATTAATATTAATTTTTATTTATAATGCGCCACAAGGCGTCCGCAGCGCCGTACAGAGACAAACAAATTACAATACAATGGGAGACAGCACAGTACAGTAAACAGTAAGCACAGTAACTCAGTAAGCTCAATGCACAGCTAGAGAGGGCGAGGAAGGGGGAGGGAGGATCCGCAATCGACTAGGCCCAAGAAGGAGGGCGCGGAAGACAGGGAGACTCCCAGGGGGGAGGAGAGAGCGAGAATGGACATGGGGTGGAGAACCCTCGAGGAGGAGGACTAAGTAGCTGGAGAGCAGAGTTGGAAGTGGTGGAAACAGGAGGAGAGATGTTTTATCAAACAAAACATAGATATTGGCCAAAGCAAAAACTCCAATTTGGAAATGAGTGAATAACCTGATAATAGATATGAGACAGCATCAGAACAAACTTCAAACCCAAAAAAAATTGAAACCATTATCTAGAAAAGGTGAATACATGTCACTTCTCAACCCACAGTAATGACCCTCATCCCCCTTCTGAGGGCTGGATAAATGAAAGTAAAGTGGATAGATTCCATTCCTCTAGTTACTTCATCAGTCTGTTTTTGCGGCACAGACTACTCACCCAATTCCAAATCCTGGACCAGACCACCAAGCAAAAATGTGAAAATTTCTGAAACAACGCCAAAGGATCTAAGGAGAGGGCAAAAACAAATCATATCTATTGATATTAGAGTGTTTTTTTTTAATTAAATCTTGGCACGTTAAATATATTACTTAAATACATTACAATGATTCAGGACACCAATGCTATAGTGTACTTACTCCTGGTTTTAGTGTGGAAAACCCAGTAGCAGAGTATAGCTCAAAATGTGTCACTTTTCACTAAAGATGAGCGGGCTCGGATTTCGGTAATCCGAGCCCACCCGAACAGTGCGGATCCGACGGGATCCGAGCACTGTTCGGGTACTTCCGGCCGCCAAAGGAATCCAAAACGAGGCTATGACATCCAAGTCTCGCGTCGGATCTCGCGAGACTCGGATGTCATAAATGCCCCGCTCGCGGCCGCCATCTTCATTCTCCCTGCGATCACTGAAGAGGGAGGTTATTGAGATCCTGTGCTCTGTCCTGCTGATTAGTTTAGTCAAGTGGTGCTTTGTCCAGTGCTCTGTATAGCTGAGTCCAGTAGTACTTTGTCCAGTGCTCTGTCCTGCTGATTCCAGTGGTGCTTTGGCCAGTGTCTGTCCTGCTGAGTCCAGTGGTGCTTTTGTCCTGTGTTTTTTTCTGCGAAGTCCATAGTAATTTTATAATTATAAAAAAATCTTAAAATTTAAAAAATTTTTTTTAAAAAAGTATAAAAAATATTCTAGAGCAATATATTCTTGCAGTCCCAAAAAATAGGTACTGCAATCTATATTACAACATTCACTGTTTCTGCAGTCCCAAAAAATAGGTACTGCAATCTATATTACTACATTCACTGTTTCTGCAGTCCCAAAAAATAGGAACTGCAATCTATATTACTACGTTCACTGTTTCTGCAGTCCTAAAAAATAGGAACTGCAATCTATATTACTACGTTCACTGTTTCTGCAGTCCCAAAAAATAGGAACTGCAATCTATATTACTACGTTCACTGTTTCTGCAGTCCCAAAAATAGGTACTGCAATCTATATTACTACGTTCACTGTTTCTGCAGTCCCAAAAAATAGGAACTGCAATCTATATTACTACGTTCACTGTTTCTGCAGTCCCAAAAAATAGGAACTGCAATCTATATTACTACGTTCACTGTTTCTGCAGTCCCAAAAAATAGGAACTGCAATCTATATTACTACGTTCACTGTTTCTGCAGTCCCAAAAAATAGGTACTGCAATCTATATTACTACGTTCACTGTTTCTGCAGTCCCAAAAAATAGGAACTGCAATCTATATTACTACGTTCACTGTTTCTGCAGTCCCAAAAAATGGGAACTGCAATCTATATTACTACGTTCACTGTTTCTGCAGTCCCAAAAAATAGGAACTGCAATCTATATTACTACGTTCACTGTTTCTGCAGTCCCAAAAAATAGGTAATGCAATCTATATTACAACGTTCACTGTTTCTGCAGTCCCAAAAAATAGGTTATGCAATCTATATTACAACGTTCACTGTTTCTGCAGTCCCAAAAAATAGGAACTGCAATCTATATTACTACGTTCACTGTTTCTGCAGTCCCAAAATATAGGAACTGCAATCTATATTACTACGTTCACTGTTTCTGCAGTCCCAAAAAATAGGTAATGCAATCTATATTACAACGTTCACTGTTTCTGCAGTCCCAAAAAATAGGTTATGCAATCTATATTACAACGTTCACTGTTTCTGCAGTCCCAAAAAATAGGAACTGCAATCTATATTACTACGTTCACTGTTTCTGCAGTCCCAAAATATAGGAACTGCAATCTATACTACTACGTTCACTGTTTCTGCAGTCCCAAAAAATAGGTAATGCAATCTATATTACAACGTTCACTGTTTCTGCAGTCCCAAAAAATAGGAACTGCAATCTATATTACTATGTTCACTGTTTCTGCAGTCCCAAAAAATGGGAACTGCAATCTATATTACTACGTTCACTGTTTCTGCAGTCCCAAAAAATAGGAACTGCAATCTATATTACTACGTTCACTGTTTCTGCAGTCCCAAAAAATAGGTAATGCAATCTATATTACAACGTTCACTGTTTCTGCAGTCCCAAAAAATAGGTTATGCAATCTATATTACAACGTTCACTGTTTCTGCAGTCCCAAAAAATAGGAACTGCAATCTATATTACTACGTTCACTGTTTCTGCAGTCCCAAAAAATAGGTAATGCAATCTATATTACAACGTTCACTGTTTCTGCAGTCCCAAAAAATAGGAACTGCAATCTATATTACTATGTTCACTGTTTCTGCAGTCCCAAAAAATAGGAACTGCAATTTATATTACTTCGTTCACTGTTTCTGCAGTCCCAAAAAATAGGAACTGCAATTTATATTACTACGTTCACTGTTTCTGCAGTCCCAAAAAATAGGAACTGCAATCTATATTACTAGGTTCACTGTTTCTGCAGTCCCAAAGTGTGTGTGGTTTAGGGGTACACTCTCTTGTGCTGCATATATTGGAGTACAAAAATTTGGAGGATAAAGTAGGGAAAGATCAAGACCCACTTCCTCCTAATGCTGAAGCTGCTGCCACTAGTCATGACATAGACAATGAAATGCCATCAACGTCGTCTGCCAAGAGCGATGCCCAATCTCCTAGTAGAGGGCATGTAAAATCCAAAAAGCCAAAGTTCACTACAATTAGTAAAAAAAGAAAATTCAAATCATCTGAGGAGAAACGTAAACTTGCCAATATGCCATTTACTATACGGAGTGGCAAGGAATGGCTTAGGCCCTGGCCTGTGTTCATGACTAGTGGTTCAGCTTTACCCAAGGATCTAAGCCCTCCTCCTCCCCACCCCTCTAAAAAATTTAAGAGATTTAAGCTGTCATCAACAACACAGCAAACAACTCTGCCTTCTAAAGAGATGGCATCACAAATCCCCAAGGGGAGACCAAGGGTGTTGGTGGTTGCGAAGCCTGACCTTTCCATCACTGTATGGGAAGAGGTGGCTCCTTCCACCATTTGCAGCACGCTCTGTGCATATGCTGGAAGGATCACCCACAGTCCAGTTACAGATTTGGCTAATGAAGGTGTGAATGTTGTACACCGGGAGGAGGATATTGATGTAGCTGGCGCTGAGGAGAAACTTGACGAGGAGGATGCTGATGTGGTTATCTGAAATGAGGCACCAGGGGGGGAAACAGTTGTTGTCCGTGGGATGAAAAAGCCCATCGTTATGCCTGGTCAGAAGACCAAAAAATCCACCTCTTCGGTCTGGAGTTATTTTTATCCCAATCCGGACAAAAAATGTATGGCCATATGTAGCTTATGTAAAGCTCAAATAAGCAGGGGTAAGGATCTTGGCCACCTAGGGACATCCTCCCTTATACGTCACCTGAGGAACCCTAATAATTCAGTGTTTAGTTCAGGACCTGTGGCTAGGACCGTCAGCAGTCCAGGGACACCTAAATGCCTTGGTCCTGTTGGATACACACCACCAACACCCTTCTCATCAACTTCCTCCACGATCTCCATCAGATTTAGTCCTGCAGGCCATGTCACCAGCCAGACTGAGTCCTCTTCAATCCGGGATTCATCCAAAGAATCCTGCAGCTGTACGCCTACTACTGCCGCTGCTGCTGTTAGTCGGTCATCTTCCCAGAGGGGAAGTCACAAGAACGCTACGTCTTCCACCAAACAGTTGACCATCCAACAGTCGTTTGCCATGAGCACAAAGTACGACAGTAGTCACCCTATTGCAAAGCGGATAACTGCAGCTGTAACAGCTATGGTGGTGTTAGACGTGCGTCCGGTGTCCACCATCAGTGGAGTGGGATTTAGACGGTTGATGGAGGTAAATGTGTCTCCGGTACCAAATCCCATCGAGATTCCACTTCACTAGGCAGGCGATACCCGGGATGTACAGAGAAGTACAAACAAGTGTCCTCAGTGTTCTGAAAAATGCGGTTGTACCCACTGTCCACTTAACCACGGACATGTGGACAAGTGGTTCAGGGCAAACGAAGGACTATATGACTGTGACAGCCCACTGGGTAGATGCATCGCCTTCTGCAGCAGCTGCATCAGTAGCAGCATCTCCACAACGGCTGCTCGTTCCAAGGCAGGCAACGTTGTGTATCACCGGTTTTAATAAGAGGCACAACGCTGACAATCTCTTAGAGAAACTGAGGGAAATAATTTTGCAGTGGCTTACCCCACTTAGACTCTCCTGGGGATTTGTGGTGTCAGACAACGCCAGGAAAAGGAGTGGGGATGCGCCTTAGTCAAGCGCATTGGAGACTGATTTCCGTGTTGTGTAAGGTTCTGCAGCCGTTTGAACTTACCACACGAGAAGTCAGTTCCAACACTGCCAGCTTAAGTCAGGTGATTCCCCTGGTCAGGCTGTTGCAGAAGCAGCTGGAGAAAGTGAGGGAGGAGCTGTTAAAGCATTGTGATTCCACAAAGCATGTAGCTCTTGTGGATGAAGCCCTTCGTACGCTTTGCCAGGATCCGAGGGTGGTCACTCTTTTAAAGTCAGAGGAATACATTCAGGCCACCGTGCTGGATCCTCGGTTTAAAGCGTATGTTGTGTCTCTGTTTCACAAGTCTACAGCGGTGCAAAGACCTGCTGGTCAGGAGATTGTCCTCTGAAGAGGACCGTGACATGCCAACAGCTCCTCCTTCTTTGTCTTCAACACCTGTGGCTGCGAGGAAAAAGCTCAGTTTTCCTAAAAGACCCTCTGGCGGGGATGCTGAGAACATCTGGTCCGGACTGAAGGACCTGCCAACCATTGCAGACATGTCTACTGTCGCTGCATTGGATGCTGTCACAATTGAAAAAATGGTGGAGGATTACTTTGCTGACAGCATCCAAGTAGACATGTCAGACAGTCCTTATTTTTACTGGCAGGAAAAAAAGACAGTTTGGAAGCCCCTGTACAAACTGGCTATATTTTACCTGAGTTGTCCCTCCTCCAGGGTGTACTCAGAAAGAGTTTTTAGTGCAGAGGGGAACCTGGTCAGTAAGCGGCGAAGGAGGTTGCTTCCGCAAAACGTTGAAAAAATGAAGTTCATAAAAATGAATTATCAGTTCCTCAATCAAGAACAGCACTGCCCTCCAGAGACTACAGAGGGACCTGTGGTTGTGGAGTCCAGCGGGGATGAATTGATAATGTGTGAGGATGAGGAAGTACACACTGAAGGGGGCGAGGAATCAGAGGATGAGGATGAGGACGACATCTTGCCTCAGTAGAGCCAGTTTAGTTTGTACCGGAAGAGATGAACAGCTGATTTTTCAGCCACAGTAGTTTGGTAGGCCCTGTCGCTGAAATGATTGGTTTGTTAAAGTGAGCATGTCCTATTTCAACAACATAAAGGTGGGTGGGAGGGCCCAAGGACAATTCCATCTTGCACCTCTTTTTTTTCTTTGCCAGCTCGTTTTGTGGAGGTCCAAACAAACCAATCATTTCAGCCACAGTTTTGTAGGCCCTGTCGCTGAAATGATTGGTTTGTTAAAGTGCGCATGTCCTATTTCAACAACATCAGGGTGGGTGGGAGGGCCCAAGGACAATTCCATCTTGCAACTCTTTTTTTTGGCATTATGTGCTCTTTGGGGCCTAGTTTTTCAAACTGCCATCCTGTCTGCCACTGCAGTGCCACTCCTATATAGTCATCCTATGGCAAAGCGGATAACTGCGGCCGTAACAGCTATGTTGGTGTTAAACGTGCCTCTGGAGTCCGCCTACGGTGCAGTGGAATTTAGACAGTTGATGGAGGTATTGTGTCCCCGGTACCAAATCCCGTCGAGATTCCACTTCAATAGGCAGTCCAGAAATATTAGTATCAGATATTAAACTACGTTCACTGTTCCTGCAGTGCAGAAATATTAGTATCAGATATTAAACTATGTTCACTGTTCCTGCTAAATCAAAAAAGCATGAACCTGCCCTGCCATCAACTAAAACAAGAGGTAGTGACGTGCTTAAACTCCACCCTCTATATGCTGCAGAGGATGGAGGAGCAGCAAAAAAGCCATTCAAGCCTACACAGCCACCTACGATGGCCCACGTGTTTGTGCCGAACACTTGTGTCGCTTTGCTTAGACATCCAGCTACCTCGGTGCAACCTTTTGGACTAAAAACAATATTGTGAAGTGTGAGGTGTTCACAATAGACTGGAAATTAGTGAAAATTAATGTTATTGAGGTTAATAATAGTGTAGGAGTGAAAAAAAAATAAAAATATGTATTTTAGCACTTTTTATGCTTTTTTAAAAAAAAATCAGAACCCAAAACTCAAAATCAGAACCAAAACCTTTCGTGGGGTGTTTTGGCAAAAGAAATCAGAACCCAAAACCTCAAGCTAATCAGAACCCAAAACACCAAAAGTGGCCGGTGCACACCCTTACTATTCACCAGCATATACATATACATGGCACATGTAAAATGACAAATTGCACTAAAATTGCTTTATGTATCAACAGTGAGTTACCTTATTGAAAACAGCTATCCCTCTTAATACATGTCAAAGTGTACTCACTGCAATAATGTCTTCCAAATGTCCCACAAACAAATGTATCTGCCTGAAATAATTGTAAAAAAGAGCATGACTGAAGGAAGAGCACAGCTGCTTCTAAATACCAATGGAATTGCGAATCCAGGTGTACATGTCTCATCCGATATGCGAAGCGCAGTGTACACATCTCAATGCAAAATGTTAACAACCCCACCCCCACTGCAAGGATACTATGGTTGAATGACAGGCAGACATTTTACTCACAGGTGTAGAAATGATCCGCGAGTGACGCGAGCTTGCGTTCACGTGCTCTGCTAACCAATCAGAGAGCAGAGTATTGTAGAGTAGATTAGAGATGGCAATGATGAAGTTGACAATGTTCTCGAGGAGAGAGCTGATGGTGCTGACCGAGGGCATGGATAGCATGCTCTCTGGTCGGTACATTACCAATGAGGCCAAGCTGCGTGCATACCAGAGGGTGCGCCGCAACATTTGGCAGCGTTTTAACTGTTGGCGCACAATAGTGCAGCTCCACCGGCGCTGGAGTGAACTATGCCGGTGTCAGCTCCAGCTTTTGGCGGAGCTCAGGGAGGAGATAGTAAGATGTGAGTTCTGTATTAATCGCATAAAATACTGTAAGACATACAATTGCTTTAATTTTATGAATAGTTTCAAACTTTCGTTTCAAAGTGTGCCAATGAGGTGGCCTGCCCCTTATAGAAATCTGTGTCCAGATTTGAAATGTGAGTCCCCCTCCAATGCCACATACTTAGACCCCTGTTTCTTAATTTTAGGGTGGTACATTTGCTTACATTAATGATTAAGGCCCAAACTCCAGACCAATAGGCCATGTTTGGGATTCAAACTCATGACCAAGTGCTACCCACTAAGGCAACGTGCTGACATTACTTTTCAGACATTTTTAATATTAAAGTGGCAGATGTGTTATATTGCCATTTTTGTTAACAATGCTCGCAGTTGGCCTAAGATGATTTTCACATATTAGCAGTCCAAACACAACTACCTCCTGTATTATATGTCCCTAATCAGTCATTAATTATCTGGTTGCTTTAATTATGATGCGGCCCCAAAAAGGACTATTTCCAAATTACAGACTAAAACTGAGACAGTCCACATCCCTAAGCCAAAAGGAAACATTTGTTACAGGCCATGTGAAGTGGTGTGTGTCTGTCATGTTTATATCCTTTTGGAGAAGTTAATCTTTCTCTGTGGTGGAAAAAAAAAAAAAGTTTCACAATATCTGATCCCAATATTTTCAGACTACATCTATATAATTGTTAAGCAGATTAATCTTTAAATAAAAATAACATATAAGTATATTGTTCAAACAGACCGTAGACGTAGTGTGCTGTACACTTTATGGCCACAGGATCGTTCCAATCTGTATGCATTACACAGCTGATATATTCAAGGCATTTTTCTCAAGTGTTAAGATCACTAAAAGGACTATTGCATACATATATCTGTTTCCCCAGCCAGGAGGAAGAGTGGCATAAGCTAAATGTATCACTCTAGGCTCTCAGGACTACCTATTGTCTTGGGAGCTATAGATTGCACACATATTTTACTAAGACCATCTCATGACAGAGCAGAAACATATATAAACCGCCATCAATATCACTCTCTGAATGTGCAGGTTGTTTGTGATGCAAACATGCATATAATGAGTGTTGTGGTAGGCCACCTTGGTTCATGCCATAACTGCTACATGCTGAGCAAATCATCCCTCTACGCAAAGTTTGAGAGAGTATAAATGCACAATGGATAGCTAGTGGACTACTGAAGACCAAGTTCAGGTGCTTTGATAAATCTGGTGATGAGCTTCTGTTTACCATTGCACAGGTGGTTGATATTATGGTGGCTTGCTGACTACTGCATAATTTGGCTTTATATCAAATAGGGCTTTGCCTATTGCAGTAAATAGTGAGGAAACAGGGAAGCTCGTACCATCAGCTGATGTGAAGAGTAAAGATGGTAGGAGGGCAGGTTAGATTGAAACTAATTAAAACCAAAGGCGACTGAAGAATATTAAGATAAATAAAGCTCCAGGTCCAGATGGCATACACCCAAGGGTCCTTATGGAGTTAAACTCGGAAATAGCTAGACCGCTATTCTTAATTTTCAGAGATTCAATCTCATCAGGCTCAGTACCAAGGGATTGGCGAATAGCAGACGTGGTGCCGTTGTTTAAAAAGGGGACGAGATCACAACCAGAGAATTATAGACCTGTAAGCCTGACATCAATAGTGGGGAAACTACTTGAAGGTATTTTAAGGGACAGTATTCAGGATTACTTGGTACGCAATAAAATTATTAGTGGGAATCAACATGGATTTGTGAGGGATAGGTCATGTCAAACTAATCTAATTAGTTTCTACGAGGAAGTTAGTGGGAACTTAGACCAGGGCAGGACAGTAGATGTGGTCTACTTAGATTTTGCAAAGGCCTTTGATACAGTGCCACACAAGAGGTTGGTTTACAAAATAAGGGAACTGGGTCTAGAAATCAAAATTTGTACTTGGATCGAAAACTGGTTAGAGAATAGGGAACAGAGAGTTGTGATAAATGGAACATTTTCTAATTGGTCAAAGGTCTTAAGTGGAGTACCTCAAGGTTCCGTGCTGGGACCACTCCTTTTTAATATATTTATTAATGACCTTGGTGATGGTTTAGAGAGTAAAGTTTCTATTTTTGCAGATGACACTAAACTCTGTAAGGTAATAAAATCAGAGCAAGATGTAGCTTCTCTACAGAGAGACTTAAATAAACTGAAGGATTGGGTGGCTAAATGGAATATGAGGTTTAACACAGATAAATGTAAGGTTATGCATGCAGGGATCAAAAACAAGAATGCAATCTATAAATTAAATGGAATTAATTTGGGAGAATCTATAATGGAAAAGGATTTCGGAGTGCTCGTAGACAGTAGACTTAGCAATAGTGCTCAATGTCAAGCAGCAGCTGCAAGGGCAAACAAAGTATTGGCATGCATAAAAAGGGGCATAGATGCAAGGGAAGACAGTGTAATTTTGCCACTGTATAAATCGTTGGTAAGACCTCATCTTGAATATGCAGTACAGTTCTGGGCACCACTCTATAAAAAAGATAATTTGGAACTAGAAAGGGTTCAGAGAAGGGCGACAAAATTGATAAAGGGTATGGAGTCATTAAGTTATGAGGAAAGGTTAGCCAATTTAGGCATGTTTACTTTAGAAAAGAGGCGTCTAAGGGGAGATATGATTACTATGTACAAATACATTAGGGGTCAATACAGAGAGCTTTCATGGGAACTTTTTACCCCAAGGACCATACACAGGACACGTGGTCATCCCCTAAGGTTAGAGGAGAGGAAATTTCACAACCAGCAAAGGAAGGGGTTCTTTACAGTAAGGGCAGTCAAGATATGGAATTCATTGCCAGGGAAGGCTGTGATGGCAGATTCAATAGATATGTTTAAGAAAGGGTTAGACAATTTTTTAGCGGAAAGGTGTATCCAGGGATACGACCGTTAATTTAAAATAAAGGATAGTAGTGGATATAGGGTAAAAATTGGATTGCAATATTGAGTCTGGGGAGATTTTCAAAATTGAAACAGATGGGCGGTTGCCTACTCTGGATTAATTTCAAATATAAGTGCAGGATCGCAGGAGATCCAATATAGGTTGAACTTGATGGACTGGTGTCTTTTTTCAACCTCATCAACTATGTAACTATGTAAAAACATACTTCACATGAAGTGGTTTTAATAAAAAAAAATGTACCCAGTACTTATTAACTAAGCCGTAAATAACAAAATACAAAACAAAAGCTTTTTTCTTTCCTTATTTTGAAGCATTGCTCATTTGCAAGGAGGCTATTGTGGTCTCCACCTCTGCCACCCGTGTCATGGTATGTGTAGGGCAAAATAGATTATCAGCTCTGCTGCACCATTGTTAAACTAACATTATAGCATTGTGCACATACAAAATAATAAACATGGTATTGGTCTCTTTATCGTCCTGATGAATCAATAGGCCAATAATATGGTTAAACCATTGTTAAAGGCGGTGGACAACCACATTGTTAAGTATATTGTAAAGTAATAACAAAACATTTTCATGTTTCAAGTTAAATGTTCAATATTAACAATACTGTATAGAAAAGCAATGTAACAACATATATTCTTAAACAACGCAATCAACTATTTTTCTATTGGAATTTTAGAGCTTGGATCTTGTGTGTGAGCACTACTATGGCTTCTTCCTCTGCCATATCTGTACACTGGTGCGTACACTGCACCTTGGTAGAGTAATGGTAACAGTAGTTGACGGTGTGCTTACCATACTACATTTGGGTGAACTATAGATAACAGGCAATCAAGTTATTAAATTGTGCTGTAATTGTGAAGCTACTAAATAAAATGTGAGTTATGCTCCCTCACTGTCCATCAAAACATTTAATGCTAAGGTAATCTATTGTTAATAATTACCTATGTACTCCATGACATTTGTAAATCGATTGTGGGCATTAATGTGAATACTAAGGTATTTTACTGCCCTTTTTGTTTGTAAATTCCTTTGGGACATTTGCTGATTTTGGATGTGTATTAATTCTTTTTGCATGTTTCTAAAATCTTCTATGCAAATTAGATGGTTTGTTGGTGGGTGAAGAAAGGTCTTATCGTCAGACTACTCACATGGTAGGCTTTCAGCTTGCACAGATGAAGCAGAGTCAACGTCCACAAAGTCAAGAATAATCATGGAATTCTCCATGTACTCTGCAGGTGCATCTTCAAATTGTTCAGGAAGTACTTGCTTGCAAATTTCTTGGATGTTCCTGTAAATTAAAGCATATGTGCAAGTTTGTCATTTGGACTGCAATATATGCAAACATTTCTGATTAGGCAATTTTATTTTCAGTAATTCAGTTTAGTTCTATAACAGTATATATAGAATCCAAACACATAATTAATGCTGTACTTTTCTATATTACCATGATCAAATGCTACAATAATTAATTCCAACTTGTGTCATGGGAGTCCCAGGTCTCCCATGCAGGGCCGGATTAACCCGAGGTCTAACTGGGCTAAAGCCCAGGGGCCTCGGGCATCCAGGGGTCCCTTGACAGAGCTCTGCAGCATTATTGATCGGGCCGGGGGCGGGGGCGATCAATGCTGCTGAGCTCTGTCACTGCAGTCCTTTTTCTCCGGCGCTCAGTAATCTCCTTACTGAGATCTTGTGAGAGTGTCACAAAATTTCCTCAGTAAGGAGCTTACAGCACGCCGCGGAAGGAGGACTGCAGCGATAGAAGGTAAGGGCTTGGGGGTAAGGGCGGCTAACAGAGTGGGGGCTCGCGGGGGGCCAGCGGTCGGCTAATGGGGGGGCAGGCTGCTAACGGGGGGCCTCTCAGGGGAATGGGGGGCCCCCTTAGGCCAGGGGCTTTCCATTCCGTTAATCCGGCCCTGCTCCCATGGCTGGACTGACCAGAAAGGGATGACTTTGGCGTGAGTTAGTCAGCTTAACATATATTGCAATTTATGGAACTAACATTCCCTGATTTAATATAGAAAAGTAGTTAGTATAGCACTAAATTTGTGTTCGGAGAGTGCAGAGTACCCTATTTTTGGTATACACAATGTGGGCAACCCTCTCTTACACCCCAGTCTGTACATGGAGAGTGCCGAGAATCTATGTTTTTTTTTTCTTTTTTTGCAATATATATATATATATACATACACACACACATACACACGTACATATACATACATATATTAGGTGGGTTTCCTCCTCATCTAATGGTTAGTATCAGCACATATATACTAGACAGCTTTATCTTTACACTGCAATTTAAAGTTGAGCCATGTCACCCACTCTAAATCATTCCGCACATATTAGATTATTAAATTTGCTCCAGCTACAGTGCAACATATTTTTGCCTAGGGGCAAATTTGCTCCTTTTTTATTTGCCATTGAGTTAGCTAACAAGATTATATACATTTCCAAGAATCTTAAAGTCTGTCAAGGAATTAAAACAAATGAAAATGATAGCATAAAAAATGTAATAGTATTAAGCCATTAACAACATGAGCATATACTAAGTAATCTCATTCTAAAATAACTGTCATACATTTTAACGGGATATCAGCAGTTCTACTAATGCCTGCTTGAAAATATATAATAGTATAAAATATCACACACATTAGTTTTATTTTTTGCAAGTATAATGAAGTTATTCACCAGGAAGCTGTGGGACTAAGTTCTCCATTATGATCATGAAAAGATTATACTGTACTACCTCAAATAATTTATTTCCCATTACAGCTGCTCTCTAATTACTGTCACACATGAAGAATACTAATTTAGCTGTTCTGTTCAGGCTACTGATCCATTTGCATGCTTTTTAAGATTATTATCTGATTTTAATGGACACCTTTTTTCCCAAATGGTAGAGAAGGCATCCGACCTTTGACTACCCATCATGAGTGGCAAGTCTACTCCATACGCTGGGCTGGAAAAAGCAATTAAATACTGTAGTTTCATACAAAGAAAGAGTAAATGGGAACATTCACAAGATAACATACAGTAGAGAAGCTTGTAAAAGAGAATACTATCAGTGAACAACATAAAAATAACATCACATTTGTTTTAAATGGAAAAATAATTGTATGTAACTAATACAGTCATAAAGAATCAGTGAATGCTTATAGGGATTCATAATTTTGTACTATATGAATATGAAACGCTGAAAACAGCTTTATTTCAAGTAGGTTTCTTACTTCAAACTGTAGGTATATTACATACAAATTAACTGATTGGTCAACTAACCCCCTAGAGTATAATGTTAATTCTGTGGTTACATGCAGGGCTGTGATATCACTAGGAGAACATATAAAGAGAGGATACAAATTTAATTATGTATTAGCCACTTGGGATGTTAATTAAGGCTGAAATCGATAATATGCTGGGGCCATGAGAGAGCAGCTTTTGAGTATTTTAAATACAACATGAAAATAAATGATTGAGCTACCGTGTCTTTTCAGATGCAGATAGTTTGCAGAGACACTTACTTCAGAGCTATCCTGAGACTGTTAGGTGTGAGTTGCTCCTACCTGAAACCACACTGATGCATTCAGGCCTTATTTGTGACACAGTGTGTACTGACCACAATCTGATGAAAAAACAACATAAAGTACTTTGTAATAAGTCCGAGCAATAATTCTTAAACAAATGCTGGCTAAATGCTATCAGGATTCCCAATACAAACCACAGAGAGAACGTAGTTAAATGAAGTGGTTTTTATTAAACACCGGTTACACAGGTTTCAGGTTGCAGTACAGTAGGGTATGGCAGAAATAGCTAAAGAACACAGTGGATAACAGATGCAGAATACGATGGTCCGCAGGACTTTACCACAAAGTAGTAGAGATGACACACAAGGTGCGACAATCTGCAGAGGAAGGCACTGAAGATTCTACCCCGCAAGACACTGCCTGCCCTGGAACTGTCAGGCTAACCTGCCGGAACTCAGAACAGACACCCAAATGGAACCGCAGGACGCTCCCCACGGAACTCACAAGGGCTGTGTTGCAATACCAGCCAGGAATCCAACCACTACCTCTGGATCCTACGGGTATGATGGAGACTAATTGGGCAGGAGGACTACCGTGTGGCTTCTCCTCTGGCGTGGTGCTTTGATCATTCTCTGTGGCCCCTTCCAGGCCTAGCGTGCGGCCAGAGAATGGACCAAACACCAGAGCCTCTCTCCAACAGGACACTGACTTCTTGCTCACAACAATACTGTACCACCAGGCCCACAACAATACAGTACACAATGCACACAACAATACAGTACAACAATGTACCCTATACCTGCCTACTCTGCCCAGAGCCTGCTGCGTGTCCTAGAAGAATAATGGGCCTTGTGCCCTGCCCTAACTAAGAGCCTACCTGACTGAGGGCCTTGTGCCCTTCCTGTGGGGCTGTGCCCCTTGCCTGCGACGGGCCTAATGCCCAAACCTAACTAAAAGCCCCCTACCTACACAGTGAGCCTAAAGCCTGGACCTAACTAAGGGCCTTGGTGCCCTAATGTGGGGCTGAGCCCCCTACCTACACAGTGGGCCTAAAGCCTAGGACTATCTAAGGACCTTGTGCCCTGCTTCTGGGACTGAGCCCCTACCTGAGCTTTGTGTCTAAGCCAATATTAGCCTACAGTGGCAGTGGCGCACACAGGGGGGGGGGTTTCTGAGTCTCCAGAAACCCCCCCTGCGCTAACTAAGTGGCCGCTATAGCTGCACTGTCCTATACAGCAGCCGCGGCGCTGTCAAAGAAGCATCCGTGGCGGTGCTGTAGTGTATACAGCACCGCCACGGACGCTTCTTAGACAGCGCCGCGGCTGCTGTATAGGACAGCGCTGAAGAAACGGAGCTGCTGCGCATGCGCAGCAGCTCTCGCGGGGGGTGGTTTTTTTTTTTGGGTCGGGGGAAACACCCCCCGACAATCCTCCGTTCGCCCCTGAGTGGCCACCCCCAACTGCGGCTCAGGCCTAGAGCCTGGTGTCCGGCTCGGGCCTTGTGCCCTGGAAAAGAGGTGTGGCAAAAGAGGAGTTGCAGAGTGCGGGCGCGGGCCCGGGGGAGGTGGTGCCATCCTTCTAGCCACTTTGGTGTATGTCCTCTTCCGTTTACTAGCGTCCTCCAGGCGCGGCCGCCGGAACTCTCCTTCCATTGGTGCGGTCGGGCCTTCAATAGACAGAGTAGCTCTTAGACCTGACAAGGGCTCTCTGTCTCTGTTGCAGGCCGCTGCTCCAGTCCCTCGACGTCCTCTCAGCAGTCTCTCCGCCATTGACTGGGCTTCCGGTCACCGATGCGGGCGTCTTAAATAGATGCCGGCACGTCGACGCCTAATGACAGTGGAAGCGTGATGACACAGCCAATGTTTAAATGGCCGGTCCGGGACCGCTAAATGGCTCCCCGACCCGGCGACTCGCGCCGTGGCTCTCACAGCACCTTGGAGCTGGAGGCAGAGGATGGCACCTCGGAACAGGCGGCTGAAGCTAGCGTATTAAACTTCATCCCATAGAGCAGAACAGGCTGAAGTGTAGAAACGAGAGGCGCTGTGTTAGCAAATCCGTAATGAGGAGGAGAGTAAACTGGAGACAGTTTTGTAGAAGGTCGTGGTCTACGGAGTGGACAGTCCGAAAAAAAATGTACATCACTGGCACATTAAAGACATAGTTTATTGGTCCTACTGCGCCATCACTCCTGTTCGGTCAGGTGGGGGCATAGAGCACTTAAGAACCTGGAGTTTGCTACACTGTGCATTTTAGTTGATTGCAAACTTGTAGAGACATTGAGAGGTGCCGATTGTACAGATAAATTATTTAATTGTTCCCTAGGAGTATTCAGTACCGGATAAATAACTCTTGACACCACATTACTGCAAGGTACGGTCCCTGGAGGGTGTACTGCAGTGATAACTTTCTTCCTGGAAAACAAATTTGTCACTGAAAACTGGAAGTTGTTTAAGCACCTTAATTAGCAAACAGGACACTTGAGAAATTTGACAGTGTATCAGGAGAATGTCCACTTGGAGCATCTGGAGAAGGGGAATTTCAGAAGAAATAGTAGCCATGGTCTCAGGACATTGAATGCAGAGTAAAGCAAATACCCTGGGAATCCTCCAAAACAAGTGTGGAAAGCATGCAACAGCAGGCTCAATTTAGGACCAGATCATACTGTCAGGATTCCCAATTAAAACCACAGAGAGAGCGTAGTGAAATGAAGTGGTTTTTATTAACTCTGGTTACACAGGTTTCAGGTTGCAGTACAGTAGGGTATGACAGAAATAGCTAAAGAATACATTGGATAATAGATGCAGAATGCGATGATCCGCAGGACTTTACCACAAAGTAGTAGAGATGGCACACAAGGTGCGACAGTCTGCGGAGCAAGGCACTGAAGATTCAGAACAGGTAGTGTAAAGGAATAATGTGTGATACGATTCCTTATAAAATAATATGTGTGTTGAAATATATGTATTCAAATATATGATTTCTTATAAGTATGCACAGATATATTTAAGTGACAAAATACAGATATGTGCAATTTACAAGTGAGACCTCTGTGATACCTTTGTGAGAGGAACAAGCCTGGAAGGTGATAACACCTACCCCTGCAGTCAAGATGCGAGATCAGACATATCATAAGATGTTACACCCATAAGATGTTCTAACTAGAGATGGGCGGGTCCGGTTCTCCGAGAACCGAACCCACCCGAACTTTGGGTATCCGAGTACCGAGCTGAGCAGCTCGGTACTCTCCCGCCCATTCCGAATTCAAATCGAGGCCGAACGTCATTGTGACGTCGTCGGATCTCGGGGCTCGGTTCTCGCGATACTTCAACTTTATAAATACACGCCTCCACAGCAATCCATCGCCATTTGACAGAGGGAGAGAGCAGGGTGTAGTCATAGGCTAATTAGAGCAGGGACAGAGAATACAATATTGTTCTTGCAATTGCTCTAACCAAAATCGCTAGTGCAGAGAGGAGGATAGAGGTTTATTATTTTTTCTTCATATTTGGCACTCCCCAGCGCTTTTGGGGTGTCCCCCATAATTGTGCATAAATATTTCTGGCTGTCAAAAGTCATATCTGTCAGCAGTATCTACTAAATAATTTTTAGCACTCCTCAGTGCTTTTGGGGTGTCCTCCCTAATTGTGAATTAATATTTCTGGCTGTCAAAAGTCATATCTGTCAGCAGTATCTACTAAATAATTTGTAGCACTCCTCAGTGCTTTTGGGGTGTCCTCCCTAATTGTGCATTAATATTTCTGGCTGTCAAAAGTCATATCTGTCAGCAGTATCTACTAAATAATTTTTAGCACTCCTCAGTGCTTTTGGGGTGTCCTCCCTAATTGTGCATTAATATTTCTGGCTGTCAAAAGTCATAACTGTCAGCAGAATCTACTAAATAATTTTTAGCACTCCCCAGTGGTTTGCGCTCAGAATGGATTCAAAGCAGTCCACATATGATCTGAATGAGCAACCAGGTTCTGTCACCAGTCCTGATGTTAGTGTTCCCAGTACGTCATCTGGCCAAGGCGATGTCAAACAACAGAGTGTTTTCAAATTAGTGCAAAAAACAAAAACCAAAAAAAAAAATTACTGTATTGAAGCGAAAAAGAAGTGTAACTGAGCAAAAGTTAAGTGACGATAAAAAAAAATTTGCAAGCATGCCATTCTACACACGCAGTGGCAAAGAGAGAATGAGGCCTTCACCTTTGGCTATTAGTGGCAGATCCCAAAAAGTTACCCAGCCTACAATTGGTGCACAACTACTGTTACGCGTCAAAGCCGAGCTGCAAGATAACAGTGAGGCATTACAGGAGAATATTTGCTCTGATTCACAAATGACAACAATCCCTGTGGAGAGTCCATCCAACAGTGGGATGTCTAATCGTGAGCATTCTGCTGATGTGTGCCTTAATAGCCCGAGTGTAGCCGGTGATACCCAAATTGAGGATGCCACTTTGGAATTAGAAGAGGATGAGGGGGAGATTTGTGTAGGCGACGAGGGCGCTAATGATGATGTTGATGATTATGATGCAGACAGATAACAAATCGCCTTTCTCAATTTCTATTTATATTCTAGATTATATAACGGCTGAATAGTTTTCTATTTTACTCCTAGTGGAGAGAGGATCTGATACAGACAGATACCAAACTGCCTTTGTCCATTTCAATTTATATTGTACAGTATATAACGGCTGAATTTATTAGTATTTTATACAAGTGGAGGGGGGCCTAGAGAGACAGAAACCAAACTGGCTTTCTCCATGTCAATTAAGATTGTACAGTCTATAATGGCTGAATTTTTTGGTATTTTATACAAGTGGAGGGGGGCCTTGAGAGACAGAAACCAAACTGGCTTTTTCCATTTCTTTACATATTTAACTATAAGTGTAGGGTGTAATATACATTCAAAGACGATGGCTGCATTGCCAATATGCATAGATGGAGAGGAAGACAATCTGTTTTGTGTGTAGAATAGGCCTACCAACGAAGAATTAAACTGTTTTTTTGGATGATTTATTACCTCAACAATTAGATTACTTGTCTCTAAAACAGTTGGAGCACTAAATTGGGTTAATTTAGGCCCAAAAACATGGATTTTCCCAAAAAATAGCAAAACAGAACCAAACAAAACCAAAACCAAAACCAAAACACGCAATGACGGTTTTGCAAAACCAAAACCAAAACCAAAACACGACGGTAATCCAGATCCAAAACCGAATCCAAAACCAAAACACGGGGGTCAGTGACCATCTCTAGTTCTAACTGTTCCAACCACAACTGGCAGATGTTTCCTCACAGAAGTGATAAACAACTCAATATATGGACATGTTATATGATAAGTGCTTTTTGCAATATTCAACAGAATCTTTCTTGCTTTGTGGTCTGCCTATAAAAGGCTCCCTGAATAAAGAAGCTCAACTTAGTTTATATTGACCTCAATTGTGCATGTCATGATTTCTGGACTCCTGATCGATCAGTAAAGAACACATACGATATCTGAAGGCAGTTGATTTCAAGGACAAGAATTGCCTTAACAGTAGCAATAATATGCAGAGCGTTACCACAGGACAGTGGAGAAGACACAGTGGCTGTGATGATCTGCGGATAGATGTGCTGGGCACTTCAGAGAACAGGTAGCAATAATATGCAGAGCATTACCACAGGATAGTGGAGTAGTCACGGTGACTGTGATGATCTGCGCATAGATGTGCTGGAGATTCCGAGAACATGTAGCAATAATCTGCAGAGCATTACCACAGGATACTGGAGTAGACACAGTAGCTGAGATGATCTGTGGATAGATGTGCTGAAAACTCAGAGAACAGGCAGCAAATAGGAGCCAGGGAACAGGCACAGCAACACAGGTAATTGCAACAGATAATCTGGCAAAGGTTGCTTGGGACAGGCAGGATTATATAGGACAGAGGCAGGTGTTTAAGCTTCCAGCAATAACGAGGCAGGTAAGAGCAGTCTAAGTACCACAGTGGCCCCTTTGGTGGACAGTGGTACTACAGGCAGGATACAAATACATACAAAGGTTCAACATAGTTCCTGGCAGACAGGAGTTGCAGGATGCAGATCGTTACAAATGCATAAGAGCTACCCTGGACATATACAAGATTCAGAAAAAACCTATTAAGGAGAGTTTCTTCCCATCAGTTGCATCATGGAAAATGTGGCAGTTGTCAAATAGCTTACACTTTAATGGCAGCTTTCTGAGTTGGACTATAAAATTTAAAATGTAAAAAACACTGAGCTAGCATAGTAATACTGAGACAACCATTAACAATTGGCACAATCTGAAGCGAATATATACTGGAAAGAGCTCCATCATCATTGGAAATATGAAGGGAACTAACACTATACTATGTGAATTGAATATTAAAACAGATACAGCAATTACTAAGGAGTTCAGGGGTGACAAGTCCCAGGTCCCAGCAGAGATTACTTGGTCAATAAGGGTTCTATCAGCTACCATGATATAGGAAAGGGACTGGCATTGAATGCTCTGTCTAGGGGTGGACCCAGTCACTGAAGTTCTTGTGCGTAGTTTGGTGAACATAAATAAAAAATAATAACAATAAAAAGCTCCATCTCCAGCTTATAGCAACGTCTTCTGGTACCCACATTGTAAATAATTTTGGGTTCTGGATAGTAGAAGACAGCTCAGTTCTATGACATGTATAAAGGGACTCTTCCTGTAGTTTATAGAAATAGTTATACATATATTATTTTTTTTAAAAGCCACACTGCATGGGTGATAATGCTTGGGTTGTGTTATAGGGTAGATCACAAGCCTAGAAACAAAATAAGAATAAAAGAGAATTCAAGGTGTTGCAGTTCCTTGTTAAGCAGAATTTACCTTCTCAGGATATTTACACAGTTAGCCTATGAGTTCAGAAGTAATTTGCAATCATGTGAATCCTTAAATTCTAACCACATAAACCTTGTGGTCTAGCATTGGTTGAGGTGACCTCTGATTGTCAACACCATGGGCTAGATTTACTAAGCTGCGGGTTTGAAAAAGTGGGGATGTTGCCTATAGCAACCAATCAGATTCTAGCTGACATTTTGCAGAAAGTACTAAATAAATGAAAGCTAGAATCTGATTGGTTGCTATAGGCAACATCCCCACATTTTCAAACCCGCAGCTTAGTAAATCTAGCCCCATGTCTTCTACTGTTGATATATTGTTGAAATTATGCAGCCACTTTCTTGCAGTGGGTGAATCAAACATTTCCAGACTGGAAATACATTGAAAAGGTGGATCAGTATGATGAGCACACATTTTAAAGGGACAAGGCTGAGTCCAAAAGGGAAGACAGGGCGTGATAGAAAATTAGTACCAATATAAGAGTGCTTAATACTTGGGCATAGCAGCCATAAGTGGAGTGTGGTCCCATTAAATACTACACCATTAGCAGAGATCTAACTGCACTGGGAATATAGTCTTCATTCTAATGAGAGAGTATCTTACTTATGGAGCACATATGTATTATAATAATTTGTTCAATTATTTCAAATTAATCTGCATGCCTAGATCCCATTTTTTAAACTAAAGAGGAGGTTCAAAGGAGAGTCAGGAGTCCAGTTTGTTGCATACAATAGAATAGTAGATATCTGGTGCTGCCTTAGCTTGGGTATGCTGATTCAAATGCTGTAAATCACTGGATTATAAGGCAATCTCTAGAACACACCAAATCTGTCCAGGAAGGAAGCCAGGCTATTATTTTGAGTATATGTTTGGACTATGTGAACATAATGAAAAAGCTTAGAGAAAAAGAGTAATTAGATAGTTTAAGCTTGCTATTTTCCCAGCAGTGTGTTTCCTTTAACATTAGCATAAACTGATGCATTGAACCCCTTTGTGCACCAAGGTGTACGTATTTGCCCTGTTGTGCTGTTGCAATCCATGCAGTGCTTGCAACATTGCACAAGAACTAAGCTGTCACTGAGAGCCACTAGTTTGTGTGTAATGTCCAAGAGCCATAGCAAATGATTCCCAGCTGTTAGATCACTCCTAAATAACATTAAATATAGAACACTATGCATGCAAAAGATTTCTCTCCCCTCTGCCTATTTTATGCAAAATAAACAATCATGTACAACTTTAAATGACCCTCCTAGTGTAAAGAGTGTTCATTCATAGTTCAACAATTTGGATTATGCAAACTTTTCTTTATCTAGTTTACCTTCTATATAGTACAAAAACTATTGTATGTTATGATATAATATTATTGAATAATCTATGCATGGAAAACTTTCAATTCCTATGAACTTGCTGCCATTAACAATTTATCATATTATAGTGCTTCATTCATTCTGACAAGCTTCCCTTCTGCACTGTGTTGAAACACTGGAAACTACAGTGTATGTTTGAATATTTCTGCTCCTAGTTCTCTCTTACAAGCTGTGACACATTACCTTTGTTTTATATGTTAGTAAAATATGGATAGAAACAAAGATTGTGTCACACTGCTTCACTGCCAAACATTGACAATAAAAGTTAGTCTTGAATAGTCTCTGGGAGGTTTTGTTTTTTCAGTTCAAACTATCTGTTTTTTCACTCAGTTTGATGTCTGAGGCATCCTACCATGTTTCTGTTTATTTGTCAAAGCAGATGTCATGGGGTTTTACTCATAGTGCGAATTTATTGTTTGTACCAAAGAAAGAACAATTGGTGTTTATTCTACAAATGCAGGGAGCATTATTTTTGTAATGTCATAAACTGACTGTATTGTAAGTAAGAGAAATTCTTTTTTTCAAAATGTATCATAACACGATGTTTTGGGTTGTTCCTTGTTTGATATAACTCATATTTATTTAATTATTCCTTGATAGACAAATGTTTAAGCATATGCATTGTTTTAAATACACAATATATAAAATAAAATAGTGTTACTATTCTAGAAAGACTCCTTACTCAGTTTAGAGACAGGATAATTATAGTGAAGGGTCGCTTCATATACCCTTCAGATATTTTTTTACTGTCTACACTCGGCTGATTAGGCAGCTAACAATTGGACTTGCATGGAGTAAGCGAAGAAAATATATATATAGCTGCGCTTAGGTGTTTTTAACCCAAGCAGCATAGTCTGGTTTCTACCAGTACTACTTGTAATTTAGAGGCCCTATATGAGGTAAGATAAAAAAGTGTACAAAAAACTTTATGTTTTTTCCAGAATTATATTATAGAGTTTATACTACTGCCGAGTTTAACATATATCTGTAATTATGTATAAATATGTTCTTAGTGATTAAAGCGTACAAGTGTACACGTGCATCTGAATTTTTAATTGTGAAATGTATATATTGTAACAAAGGGAGGCATTTAGCTGGCAATATGCAGAGAAAGCATGGAATTAGAGTAAAACATTTGTGCAATAATGCACCTAGATTGATGATAAAGACTTATGTCTGCCAAACAATAGTTTAAAGTTTGGTTAACTTACATGGTTTGAACTGTTCCTCCTCAGCGCAAACAGACAGGGTGTGTCTGTCTTAGTGCAAACAGAACCACTGATGGGAGTTTCCTCTTAAAGGGAAGGTAGGTGTGTCACCTGCCCATCAAGCTAAGGCTGGGGGAGGAGTATCATGTATAAAAGCATGCTTGTTTCATTTGTCCAGAGAGACCAATGCTGGGGAAGCTGGCTGGTCCTTAGTGAGCTGGTGTATGTCTAGCTAGCATGTAGAGTCATATGGTGTCAAATACATTTTTCCATCCTGACAATAAAGCTGCCTATAAAGAAGTTGTTAGCGTGTGCTTCAGCAGTAGCGGGCTCTTGCCACTATATATATATATAAATATATATATATATATATATATATATATATATATATATATATATATATATAAAACACAGATGAGTGGTTCGAATTCTGAGGAATCCGACAGATCCGAGATTTGGGTTCCAAGTGGGACTGAGTGATCACTTGGTTTTGTGTGCCAATTTCGGATCTCAAAACGAGGCAAAATATAATTTCCGGAAAAATATCAATGCAAAACTCGAAAGAATTTTATATCATATATACAGTCATGGCCAAAAGTTTTAAGAATGACACAAATATTGATTTTCACAAAGTTTGCTGCTTCATTATTTTTTGGACCTTTTTGTCAGATGTTGCTATGGTATACTGAAGTAAAATCACAAGCATTTCATAAGTGTCAAATGCCTTTATTGACAATTACATTAAGTTTATGCAAAGAGTCAATATTTCCAGTGTTGACCCTTCTTTTTGAAGACCTCTGCAATTCACACTTGCATGCTGTCAATCAACTTCTGACCCGCATAGTGACTGATGGCCACCCATTCTTGCCTAATCAATTCTTGGAGTTTGTCAGACTTTGTGGGTTTTTCTTTGCTCACCTGTCTCTTGAGGATTGACCACAAAATCTCAAGAGCATTGTCAGGCGCCATCCCTACACTGTCCATACGTGCCTGTCTTCCGGCCGTCCCGTTGCTAGGCAACGGGATGGACTTCCGAGTTTTCACTGCGCGCATGCGCTGTAGACCGCGCGTCCCATTGCAATGGGACACTTCTTCCTTCTGTTTGTTGGCGGTCACGTGCATCTGACCGCCAAAATCTACTGCTACTAATCAGGGGCCACCATTCGGTTTTTCTGGCACCTCCTCCATGACTCTGGTGTCAGAGTACTGGTTTCACCAGCTCCAGCGCTCTGTTCCCTGCTTCCTCCAGTATAATGTTCTTCGGTTCCTGACTCCTTGGCTTCGTTCCTGACTATTCTTTGCCCTGCAATTTGGCTCTGTTGTTTCCTAGAATTTGACGCTCGGCTTGTCCCAGACATCTTTTTTGGATCACCCTTTTGTACTGCACCAAAGTTTGGCTTGTTGACCCGGACTACACAACCATTCCTATCTCTCCCGCTGCCCTGATAACTAACTGGGAGAATTGAGACCTGCGCACCTCACGCAGCCAAGCTCATACCTCCTTGCGGGGGTCACTGGTGAATACCGGGGGTGCATTAGACTACGCACCTCCCACATTATTTGCGTCAATATCTGGCAGTGGCATCCTCTAAAGGTCATTATCATGACAGGGATTAAGGTCTGGGGAGTTTC
Organism: Mixophyes fleayi; assembly: GCF_038048845.1. NCBI lineage: Eukaryota > Metazoa > Chordata > Amphibia > Anura > Limnodynastidae > Mixophyes > Mixophyes fleayi. The sequence continues at coordinate 68,417,909 of NC_134411.1, forward strand.
CTGGCCATGGACCCAAAATTTCGATGTTTTGACCTCCGAGCCACTTAGTTATTTATTTTTTCTTATGGCAAGGTGTTCCATCATGTTGGATAAAGCATTGTCCGTCACCAAACTATTCTTGGATTGTTGGGAGAAGTTGCTCCTGGAGGATATTTTGGTACCATTCTTTATTCATGGCTGTATTCTTAGACAAAACTGTGGCAAACATTAATGGCAAACGTTTTTTACCCATGACTATATATATATATATATATATATATATATATATATATATCTATATCCCACCCTGGTTTTCTCCAGTGCCATTTTAGAACAGGCATTGTGTAGGAAGGATGTTAGCTGCAGTGCTCTGCTTTGAATACAACGTTCAGGGTTAAAGAAGGACAGAGAAAACAACAGAATATTTGTGATGAGTGTAAAGCATTTCTGTAGCGATCAGTCAGCTTAAATAGTTTGCTGATTAAATGGTTTTAATTTAAATCTGTCATAGAGTTTAGACAGAGTAGTGACTACTGGTTGTTATTAATGTATATATTATAGTACAAGTATATAGACTGAGTTAGATATTATTCTGAACTAAGTAGTACATTTAGTGGGCAAAAACAGAGTGCTTTGCTGCATGACTATTAGCGTCAGAATCCTCCCCAAAAAAGTAAATTTATTACTTTTAAAAATGTAACTTTTAATTTTGTTTGGGACAGTGACATCTGAAATCATGTGACATCTGAAATCATTTTTTTTAACAATGGGTGTTTGCTTTTATGGGTCACTGCAGTAGAACCCCTCCAAAAAACTCTATATTCTAAACTTTTTCTATTTTTCAATACTTGGCAATGTGTAAATGGTCATTCAGTCAGTATATATGTAAAAAAGGGTTTTTGCATGTGAGTGTCAACGCAGCTGCACATCCCCTAAAATCTATATTCTAATCTTTTCTGTTTTGCAATTTGTAAAGGGAATTATAGACCTGTAAGCCTGACATCAATAGTAGGGGAACTATTGGAAGGTATATTAAGGGATAGTATTCAGGATTACTTAGTGCGCAATAAGATTATTAGTGGCAATCAGCATGGATTTGTGAGGGATAGGTCATGTCAAACTAATCTAATTCGTTTCTAAGAGGAAGTAAGTGGGAATTTTAGACCAGGGCAGCACAGATGTAGTCTACTTAGATTTTGCAAAGGCCTTTGATACAGTGCCACACAAGAGGTTGGTTTACAAAATTAGGGAACTGGGCATAGGAAACAACATTTGTACTTGGATCGAAAACTGGTTAGAGAATAGGGAACAGAGTTGTGATAAATGGGACATTTTGTAATTGGTCAAAAGTTTTAAGTGTTAAGTTTTAACCTCAAGGTTCCGTGCTGGGGCCACTCCTTTTAAATATATTTATTAATGACTTTGGTGACTTTGGAATTAATTTAGGAGCATCTATAATGGAAAAGGATTTGGGAGTGCTCGTAGACAGTAGACTTAGCAATAGTGCTCAATGTCAAGCAGCAGCTGCAAGGGCAAATGAAATATCGCCATGCATAAAAAGGGACATAGATGCAAGGGAAGACAGTGTAATTTTGCCACTGTATAAATTGTTGATAAGACCTCATCTTGAATATGCAGTACAGTTCTGGGCACCACTTTATAAAAAAGATAATTTGGAACTAGAAAGGGTTTAGAGAAGGGTGACAAAATTCATAAAGGGTATGGAGTAATTAAGTTATGAGGAAAGGTTGGCCAGTTTAGGCATGTTTACTTTAAAAAAGAGGCGCCTAAGAGGAGATATGATTACTATGTTCAAACACATTAAGGGTCAATACAGAGAACTTTCATGGGAACTTTTTACCCAAAGGACTATACACAGGACACGCAGTCACCGCCTAAGGTTAGAGGAGAGGAAATTTCACAACCAGCAAAGGAAGGGGTTCTTTACAGTAAGGGTAGCCAAGATATGGAATTCACTGCCAGGGAAGGTTGTGATGGCAGATTCAATAGATATGTTTAAGAAATGGTTAGACAAATTTTTAGCGGAAAAATGTATCCAGGGATATGACCGTTAATTAAAATGAAGGATAGTAGTGGATATAGGGTAAAAATAGGACTGCAATATTGGGTCTGGGGGGATTTTCACAATTGTAACAGATTGGCGGTTGCTTACTCTGTATCAATTTCAAATATAAGTAAGGGTGTCACTCACCGGACTGTGAGTGCTTCTTCCCGGACATTTAGGAACCGTGGCCGTCCTCCATCCTGAGGGTCTGCGCATGCGCAGCCCTTTCCTATACTTCAGTGTATGTCCCTTTAACTCAATTGGCAGATCAGGCAACACTCCCTATATTAAGCACCTGTGGTCAACACCACGTTGCCTGATCTTGGAGTCTCATTCCCCATGAGTCTCTGAAGGTGTTCCTATGTTTCCTCGTGTATTCAGCGCTGCTGATTCCTGTGGTTTCCAAACCACTTCTACCTCTGTGGTTTCCAAACCACTTCTACTACTGTGGTTTCCATACCACTTCTACCATCAACTGTATCATCGTGACTGTTTGCTGATTCCTATCCGCTGCCTCCGTGCACTACAGTCTTCTATACCACTTCAACGCTATCATATTCCATTGTGACTGTTTGCTGATTCCTATCCGCTGCCTCCGTGCACTACAGTCTTCTATACCACTTCAACGCTATCATATTCCATTGTGACTGTTTGCTGATTCCTATCCGCTGCTTCCGTGCACTACAGCCTTCTCTCCACATCCACTCACCTGTTCATCATCAAGTCTGTGAGCTGATTCCTATCCGCTGCCTCCGTGCACTACAGTCTCCAGCTTGCAACTCGTCTGTGTTCATCATCGGGACTGTGAGCTGATTCCTATCCGCTGCCTCCGTGCACTACAGTCTCCAGCTTGCAACTCGCCTGTGTTCATCATCGTGACTGTTAGCTGATTCCTATCCGCTGCCTCCGTGCACTACAGTCTCCAGCTTGCAACTCGCCTGTGTTCACCATCGTGACTGTTAGCTGATTCCTATCCGCTGCTCCTGTGCACCTCAGCCTCATCTCATCGCTCCCGTGTTTCCTCGAGACTGCTGCTATTATTTACCATCTGCTTCTCTTCGTGATCAACAGCTCCTGGTCTACTCTGCTCTCCCGTGTTCCATCGCTATTGGTACCGGTTGGTTGCTACTGGTTACCTCAGTGTCCGCAGAGCCCTGCTGCTGCTGTCAGCGCTATCGTCCATCCGCTGCTGATCCGCTCTCCACGCCTTCCTGTGTCCTGCTGGTCTCCACCCTCCTGTCAGCATTGGATTCGTATCTCATCAGCTACTCCTCTGCTAGATCATCTCCATTCTCCTGGGTCCTCCATGAGTCCAGTTCCACGTTCTACTGATTCCTGTGGATTCGTGTCCCTGTTGGTCTACTTACCTGTGCGCTGCACCTACTAGACTCTTCCTCATCCATCCAGGGACTTCTCATCCTGCCGGCCTCCTGCCGCTCAGGTATCGCTGCACTCCTATCTGACTGCCTACTTCTGAACCACAGTATGCATACTTCTCATTGACTGTGCTGGTGTATTGCATACCTTGCTGGACTGTGTTGGTTCTCCTCTGGAGTCTGCTATCCGCTGAGTCTATTGCCATCATTGACTGTGTTATCTTGTGCTGGATTACTTCAAGAGACTTTCTATATTTGCAGACCTGTTCAGTCATTTATATATATTGTGCATATTATTGTGGATCGTGTTTAAGGTGCCCGTGTACATCCTGTGTTGCAGTCTCTCCCCGTACACCTCCTCACATATATATTCAGTGGTACAACTTGCTGAAGGCAGACCACTGATCCCTGTTTCCTGTATCACCTGTTCCAGTATCCTCTCACATAGCAGTGGTACAACTTGCTATCGCAGACCACTGACTACCTGGATACCTCCACTTGGATTCCATTCCTTCACTCAGACAGCGGTACCACTTGCTATCCGCAGACCGCTGACTCTCATCACCTCCTCGTTGCTGTTGGACATTCCTCCTCACTATAGCAGTGGTATAACTTGCTATTGCAGACCACTGACTACCTTTCACGTGTCCTTGTCCATACAGTTCCTCGTGTATTAATACTTCCATATTACCAGTGCTGCTAGTCATAGACTTTCCTGAGCATCTCATCATCTACCATTGCCTGTTCCGTGATCACCCTGCTACCAGAGTACTCTATTACCATCTACATTGCTCTGGTAAGCCTACCACCTGGTGATCCCTGGGTAAAGACTCCTAGTGCCCGTGACAAAGGGATTGCAGGAGATCCAAAATAGGTTGAACTTGATGGACTGGTGTCTTTTTTCAACCTCATCAACTATGTTACTATGTTGTTCAGTGACATCGATATTTAAAAAAGGGTGTTTGTGTGTGAGGGTTTTTTTCTGGGCATTTTCCACATTCAGTGACCACATATAGAACATTGAAGCGGCTGCAAAAAATGTCAATGTTAATGTAAGGTGCAAGAGATAAAAATGTTGAAACACTACACACACACTAAATTTGTAACGTTAGACAGCAAGCATCATGAAGATTCAAGAGGCAATAACATTCAGATGTCATTAGATGGAGAGAGGCATCAGTAGATATTTAAACAAGGAGATAAAGGGCTACGTAATTTGCTGTCGCTATATGCATAAATGTTGTTGATGACAGACAAAGGTGGCCTGCAGTCATACCAAAAACTTCAAAGACTAGTAATATGCACTTCTCGATGGGCAGCGCATTCATCGTTAGCGAAGAGCAGAGCTTTCAAATATCTTATTTTACTTAAGTGGTTGTTTATGCTATGATTATGGTAGATGTGGTCTGCAATGTGGTGTGTAAGCATAAGAAATTAATTTAAATAGCTAAATTAAGCAACAAAAAATAGTGTATGGAGTGTAAGGGGCAAGAGATAAAAATGTTAAAACGCTACTCGCACACTAAACTTGGAATGTTAGACAGCATGCATCATGAACAGTATAGACACAGTAACAATCAGATGTCATTAGATCAACAGAGGCATCAGTAGATATTAAGATAAGTAGATACCAAATTGTAAAGTCCTATGTAATTTGCTGTCGCTATTTAAATAAATGTTGATGATGATAGACCAAGGTCGCTTGCACCCATACTTCAAATATTCAAAGACGACGCACACAATACAATTTGAATGTTACAGGGCATCCATCATAGACAGAGAAGCTACAGTAACAGGCAGAGGTCATTAATAGAGTTAGACATTTAAAAAAGCAAATAGACGAACTTGTCCTGCCTCCATACTAAAAAGTTCAAAGACTAGTATCATGCACTTCTGTATAGGCAGAGCATTTATCAGTAGCCAAGAGCAGAGCTTTCAAATACCTTGTTTTACTTATTTGCTACGAGTAAGGTAGATCTGTACCATACTGCTGACCCTTTTGAATCAAACAAGGGAACTCTGATATAGGCCATGTATATCTACATCCAGTTACCATGTCCAGTTTGAGTTTAAAATGTCAATCTCTATTCATCCTTTTGGCTAGACTCAAGTGTTGTATCTGTAGTATCTAGTACAGTTGGTTTTTGACACCCTGAATTGGCAGGTTCCATTGGTGTTGAAGCCGGAAGGCCAGTGGTGTTTGGAGCCTGTGGTGTCTGTCTGTGCCTCTGGGGGACAGGGCCCGTAAGTTACCTGAAAGTGCAATGGTGGTGGAACCCTCACCTTGCAAAACCCCAAGGTGAAGGGGACTGCCCATGTATATAAATATGGAATGTACATAAATAAGATTATATATTCTTTTAGTGAAGTGTAAGAAATATGTAAAACAGACAATTCAGATAGGCCAATAGTTGCCCTTCCAAAACAAGTATGTATAATAATCACATTGATGCAGATTTGGCTGACCAAAATATTTATCTTGACATTGCAATTGAACGTTCCCATTCAGAGAAATTAAGAGGACAGAATTTGGCCCTGGCAAAAAATAGAAGCCGTAAGCCAAACACACTAAACTCATGTGTTTGTGTGAGTGTCATTCACTTACCCATTCGGGTTATGTCTCCTGCATTCCCAGCCAATAAAAGTCTTAGGCTTCTCTATATTTTTCGCAATAAAAATTCAACAGGGGTGACTATCGTTTAGGACTACCGGAGGAATGATGCAGCTTTGAGAACTGACTGTCGTGTGGGTAATTGACCCCATCTTTAATATCTATCTGCTGTTTTTATTCCGCTATGAGGTACGCTCCTAGAAGCAGACCAATTTCTGCATTTTAAATGATTGTATCATTTTTGTAATAAACGGTATTATGCTATGATTTTATCTTTTGTACACATGTTTTTTACTGGAGACTACAGCACCCAAGGATCTCGTATTCTTCACCAGTAATTTGTTTGATCTGCAGATTTTAAAGAAAACATCTTGTAAGCACATACCCTTCGGGGATTCCCACACGTGGTTATCCAATAATCAGCCACCTAGAACACTTTGTGGAAGAGGGATCACCTTTTAAAGACATCCTATTGATCTCCATAATATGTTGAGACTGTACTGCTCTATGTATATTTTCTTATGTTACAGCTATCCATGTTAGATGCTGGCATTTTATGTATGTGAACCATCCAGCGCCGTGAGTTACTATTTTTATTGCTATATATGTTTTTGGGGAGCAGGTGGCTCCCTATATGTTAACTTGGGCTGCTTTCTGGTGACACATCAGCGCCCATTCTTGATTTTAACTTTTGTAGACTTCTCTATATTTTTCCCCCAGTGGATGCTCGGTCTCTTTGTTTGCTGCATCGGATACTTCCCTCCCACTCTGCCAATGTTCTATTTTATTGCATTACTGTCTGTGTTAACCAATTTTGTTTTTTCCCTATCACAGAGGAGATAGAGCTGAGGGAAGAATAGGCCAGAGGAAAAGTAAAAGCTGAGGTATGTGTGCATAACTAGCATGGAGCTCACTAAGGGCTAACAAAACAAGGGAAAGTTTGGGTACGCCCCCAATGTGAGTGTCATAAGGAGGCAGGCTTAAGGGAAATGCTTTAAAATGCCAGTGCAGAGTCCTCTAGCTCTCTTAGAGCCATGAAAAACTGCCCTCCCTCCCATTCCCATTTCCTGGATATAGAATTCGCTTCTGGATCTAGAGTTTACATTCCTTCTGGTGTTACCAACGCTAGGTTAGGTGCTTCCCTGTTTCTAGGCGGATTTTGGTGCAGACCCAGTAGTGTGAACAGAGCCATCTTAACAACATTATGGGCCTCCGGGCAAAGCAGTGCACCGGGGCCCCTAGATATAGATATAGATATAGATATATACAGATACAGATATAGATATATAGAGATAGAGATAGATAGATGTACTTGCTCAGTGACCCTTGAAGGTTTTTTTTGCAGAGTTTTTTCTTTTGCAGGATTATTTATTCTCATTAAGAACCATGCCTATGGGGCCCCCTTGCCCGTGGGGCCCCCGGGCAGCTGCCCATCGTGCCCAATGGAAAAGATGGCCCTGAGTGTGGTGCACAGACTCTTATCTCTACATTGGGTTCTGGCACAGACCCTTTTGTGTATGAATACACAAAAATATTCTGCGCTACACCTAAATAATGATTAATTTTGATTGAGGAAAGCATATGTCGTGAAAAAGATACTTTTTATATGAATGTAAAACATGAAAATACAATATTGCAAAAATATGCGGTACAAGTGCATAAAAAACAAGGTTGTAAAAACAAAGCTGTAAAAACAAATCTAATAAGAACAATAAGATGGAGTCTCTAAATGCAATATGAATACTACATCCATATGGGTTTACTGTTGTGTACACCCAATCGCAGTCTGAGGTATAATAGTCCAATTTAGTAAATAATAAAAGTCCTAAAAAACTATGAGTTTTTACAGTCCAGCGTGTCCTGGCTATAAACAAGATGAATGGAATCAAAATACTTGCGCTTGGTAGCGTTCAGGGGTGGATTGGTGGATCCGGACGGGTCCAGATATCGTTCTTATCTGTGAGTAGATTATGTTGGTAGGTAGTCTCAGTGGTTTTGGTCCTTAATTCAGTTTCACGGAGGTCTGTATAGGGACGGTGATCTAACCGCCCGATGTACTATGGCGTGCGTTCCAGCTTGGAGCGCACGTCTACTGGATATGACAAACCGGATGTAGAGAGACTGGATGTGACTTGTGATTTTCCGACGCGTTTCGTCACAGGAGTGACTTTTTCAAGGCAGTAGTTAGTATGTGTATGAGGGTGTGTCTTTTATGCTCAGTTCAACGATGATTGGCGGATTGTACCGGAGTCAATTTGTGGCAGATACAACGTATCTGTAAATAGTAGAATATCTTCTCATGTTGTATGTAGTTACATGCATTGGCTCATGATGAACATATAAGTGTCAAATAAAATCGAATTAGTAATCCTATGAATAGTGATATGAACGTACAAGAACTATTAGTTAAATCAGATAAGTTAAAATGAATTATAATAGAATAATAATATAGTACAATGCAATGAAAAATAAAAAATAATAAACTGAACATCCTGTATGTTAGCAGGACTGATATTATGAATAGGACAGACTTAGAAGTGGATAGTTGATAAGGACACTTAAAAATCATAATGAGTTTAATGTTGTTGACTTGGCATAATATAGATAGTGGAGAGGATGGGTCAAAATACCATGAAGTTAGAATCTAATCATCATGAGGAGAAAAAGCAAAAGCAAACAAGATGGAGGATAAAATATATGATGCCAGTGTACTGGTATACAAATAACGTAAGGATGAATGTAAGAATGAATAAACTGATGGTTACAATTATAATCCTAGTTCTAATAACCTCATGAGGTATAGTAAGTAATATTGTTGCTGATCTGAGGTTAGCGTATGATCTACATAGCCACTTGAAGTCTATGATAAAGTAGTATAGATATTGTATTATCAGAGATGACTATGATTTATCGATAGTCAATATAGCTGCGTAAGGAATTCACGAGAGCGTGTAGTACTCGGTCTGGTTGTCAGTATGTGTCTGCTTTCTATCTCTGGGTAGGGGGGTCAACTCTCCAGATTACGCACCTTTGCTGGACCTGATATTCCCTAGTATTCGCATACTGGGTACTTGTCAGGCCCACCCAGTATCGCTTCCGAGTTCGGGATGGGATCGGACATGGACTGTGTGGTATGCCAGCACCGTGCACATCTGACCTTGCCGTACGTGATGTTAATCACAGACAACTACATACATCGAACTCAATATTGAGAACTTTCGGAGCCTGTGTATCTAGCTCAAAAATCCATTGGGGTTCTTCTTTGTTAATGATTTTGGTGAGGTGTCCACCACGCCAATTCCTCTTGATCTTAGAAATTGCCCTAAAAGTAAGTAAGGATGGGTCACTGTTATGTTTAAGATGAAAGTGATGTGATACGCTGTGGGTGTGTAGGCTTCGTTTAATATTACGTAAATGTCTGCCAATCTAGTTTTCAGTGGTCGTATTGTGCGCCCCACATACTGTAGTGGGCACGGACATTGAAGCAGGTATACTACCTCTTTGGTATCACAGGTTATGAAGTCCTTAATTTTTTAAGTTTGTTTTGTAATGATGGATTGAAAAGTGCAGACTGGTTTTGTGCTTCTCATGCCGCATGTCTTGCATGCTATGCATTTACCACAACTGTAGAAGCCATTATGTTGTGGTTGTGAGGTCAGGGTTGTTTGTATAGTGGTTCTTGGGAGAAGGTGATTTTGGACTAGCTTATTTCTAAGGTCAGGAGCCTTCCTAAATATAATGCTAGGTTTTGGCGGAAGGATTTGTCGTAATTCAGGATCCTGTTTGAGTATATTCCAGTGTGAGTTGATGATTTTCTGGATTTTAAATGCTTTATTGTTGTAATTTGTGATGAACCATATTTTCTCATGTTGTGTTGAACTGGTGTGGGGACTCTTCGGTTGTAATAGGGATAGTCTGTCTCTAGCTTCAGCTTGATTGTATGCGGTTTTTAATGATGTCTAGTGAATAGTTCTTATCTAGAAATTGCTGTTTAAGTTGTTGTCCTTGTTCAACAAAGTGACAGAGTTGTGAACAATTCCTACGTATTCTTGTAAATTGACCGAAAGGGATTGTGTGTGAAGCTGTTTGGTGCAAGAGCTCTGTTCTCTTGGTCGGGTTCTGGTGCAGACCCGACGAAGTGTGAAGCTCCGGGGGGTGCACAAGTTTTCTGCATAGGGTCATGGTCTTACGACTGGTGCAGCCTTCGGTTTTGCAGGAGGACACTGTACAGTCGGCAGGAAAGGTTGGTGAAGCGCACATTGCTTATAGTGAGGAGCTTGGAACAGAATCTTTTCGAACAGTCGGCTTAGGATCAGTGCAAGTACCGCCCCTGGGGGCTGGGTTTGTGGTGCATTTCGATTAGCCCAGAGGGGGTCAAGTTCTGGAATGCCTGGGATTATTGTCCCCGTTTAAAGATAATGACAAGGGTGCGCTCAGGTAAAAATGGTGTATAAGTGTTGATCTCCAGAGGGTTGGTGACCCATGATGGGACATTCAGATTGCCATAGAACTTTTGCCTCTGTTTACAATGTCCTCCCCCCCCACTATATAGTGCAGGGTTGTCCAAACCGCGGCCCAGCCAGCCTGTAAATGTGGCCCAGTGGTTGTGGCAAGGGGGCAGTGCTGTTAATAAAAAAATATCCTGCAAAAAAAAAAAAGGAAAATACTTACCTTGCTGGCGCTTCGGCTCCCTCCCTGGTCTCCTCCTTTGTGCGGTGCTCGCAGTTAATGTCGGCGGTGACGTCATCACACCCGACATCCATTGCGTAGCGCAGCACAGAGGAGTCACCCGCGTGAACTATCAGCAGCAGTGAAAGATTATCCAGTATCTTATTGTTGTTACTCTGAATTTGGACTTTCTGCACCATGCAATTATGAACTAGCTGTGTTCTCTGTATGTATCTAATATAAATATTAAGAGAATTGTATTTTTAATATTTTAAACCATTTTAAATGTGCAGTGCTGAGTAGGGTGAAATTATCACCCACTGTTACCCTCATCGGAGGCTGCTCCATGAGCCATTTTTCCCGCCACCCTATCTTAAAATCTCTGTAGATTTCTATTAGTCCTCCTGATGCTACCTATATCGGTGACCATTTTAAACTGGTCAATAAAAAAAAATGATTCCTGGGTGCAGAAAGAGAGGAAAAAAAAGTTTTTGGCATTTAATTTCCCAAACCCCAGATGCAGGTAAGTTAAATTGCAGCTGGTAATGGGACTACTGCTTTAATCATGATTCTGCAACAGGTTTCCTAACTCTTACTAACTTCATTTCCAAGTAAGTTTAATATGTTAACTATGTTTTCTATGTTTTTTTGGATGATCAGCTATCGTTAGTGTTAGTGTATTTTATGTGCGGCCCAAACCAACTCGTCGTCTTCCAATGTGGCACAGGGAATCTAAAAGGTTGGACACCCCTGATATAGTGCATTTATTGTGATTAAATAAACAACTTTCTTTGCTAGCAAGTTTGATGTGGTGTCTTTTATTTATATGATAAGTTTAAGGATAAGAGTAAAGGTTTCTAGTTATGTCATCAATTGTTAAGTCTTTTAATGACTGAACAGATTGTTAATGCTATAAATAGTCATAAAGGAACAGCTAAAATGACATTATTTTATTTATTTTTCATCATTTTTTATTAACTCCAGATCCAAAACCAAAACCTTTCACGAGTTTTTGGCAAAACCAGATACACGTTTTAGAACCAAATTGCATCCAAAACCAAAATAAGGGGGTCAGCACACATTTATAATGAACATATATTAATATTGTAAAATTTGTGGAAAAATAGGTGCATGTGGTTGCCAAATGGCAAATGAACTTTTGTCAGAGTCATCATACAACAACCCCTTCCCAGACCAATAGTGTGCTCATCAGCCTGAATTCAGACTGAACTTGGAACAGGAAACACTTGGAGAGATTCTACTAAACAAACTCATGTAACTACTTTTTAGACAATACAGGGTTTTTTTTTACTTTCAGAGCTCCTGCTTAGAAATTATTTTGAACCTAAAATGCTTTTGTTTGTGAGTACTGTTACTTATCATTGACTCTAACTCTTAATTCCTATTCAAAAACTGTATTTAAATTTGAGTAACTAGAAAAAGTGATTATTAAACTGTTACAATTGAAAATACTGGATATGGACACCCCTCTTTCAAAGGAGTGTGCTCCATTTCTGTGGGAGCCATGATGAGGGAAATGAGGGAGATCGAGGCTCAAGAACATAACTATATTTTATTATATACAAATAGGTCGCTGTCACAGTGATGCTGGCTAATCGTGCTTCTTAGACAGGCACATAGCTTCATCAAGTCTGTGGCAACTTTCCAGTTAATGAGCACGACAGTCTCAGGAAAATAGCTCACAACAACAATCCAATCCCTTATAGTGGGCCAATTTCTTCCCTGGAGCAAATGTGAAATCTATAGGACTTGGTGAACTTGAAACTCCTTGCCAGTCCCGAACACTCTCTCCTAACTATACCGGTATCTGTCTTATATATAATTTTGGTCCCCCTCCTCCACGGCGATATGTCCATTCACTTACTGTAGATGAAATTAGCCCAAAGTATTGTCCCAGTACCTCAAAGCTAATCACTGGTGATGGCATTGTCCAGCATATTAGCCTTGAATGTGATTATTCAGCAAACAGATATTTCTCTGATAATATTAAACATTCAATACCAACACATACAATAGTTCCCTGATTATAGAGAATGCATGCTCCTAATGGAGATTAAAGTTTACTTTATCTGTGGCCCAGACATGGTCAGTTGCCTATCTGTAGTAAACAAAGCAATGCCTGTATGTTTAGAACAAAGGACAGGGAATCCCTAACACTACAAGAGTGTTAATGCAATCAATCTAGACATTCTGAACATTGATCTTATCTATACAGCCAGTCTGTCAGAAATACATAAAAAATATAGAAAATAGATTATTTTAAAGTTATAAACAATTAGGGAAATTAAAGGTTTGAAAATGTTTTGCAATATTAAAGTAAGGAAAATGAGGTACAGTAATGATGGTTTAAAAATGAACTCATCATATGCTCCCAAGCATCCCCAATGTATAATGACATTCTTGTTCATTCATTTGTTTGCCTGGTGTAAAACCTGTGCAGTATTCAAGCAGTATTGTAAATGAAATAAAATTAAATTGATCAATGTGTTGTACAGTACGGGATATTACCACTTTATAAAATATAAAAGAAAAATCATTGTTCTTGACTCGTTGTAGTTGTTGTTTCATCTGTTTTTATTAACTGTATTACAAGGGGGGGAAACCAACTCCAGGCACAATGATATATCCATTCTTTCTAATCCTACCGCAGAGCCGTAACTTCGAATTCTAGTGCCCTGGGCGAGAAAGACAAATGCCGCCCCCCTAGCCCTCAATTTTAGCCAAATTAACCTAAAATATTCCCAAATTGCGCCCCCCTTCAGCATTGCGCCCTGGGCGGTCGCCCCTGTCGCACAGCCCTAGTTACGGCCCTGCTACCCGGTACCAAATAATCAAAGCAGTGAAGCACTGGAACTCTGCTTCAAGTTGCAAAAGTGCAGCCACAGTGTTTACGTTAACAAGCTAGATCAGTTGGCACAAGGTGTTGATGCTTTGTTTGTTTGTTTTTTTAAATATTCAACTGGCTGGCTTTTCAAGTCACAGACCATCTGCTGGTAATTAAATGAAACCATATATTGCAAATCAATAGCACAACAAAAGATGACCTAGTGTAGTATGTTACTATATCCAGAAAAAAACTTAATTAAGTTATATATCCCTATATGACTGTGTACCTGAAATATACAATACTATGCAAACATTTTAGGAAGGTGTGGAAAAAATGCTGCAAAGTAAGAATGTTTTCAAAAATAGAAGTGTTAATAGTTTATTTTTATCAATTAACAAAATGCAAAGTGAATGAACAGAAGAGAAATCTAAATCAAATCAATATTGTTGTGACCACCCATTGCCTTCAAAACAGCATAAATTCTTCTAGGTACACTTGCACACAATCGGCAGGGAGGTTACTCCAAACATCTTGCAGAACTAACCACAGATCTTCTGTGGATGTGGGCTTGCTTAAATCCTCTGTCTCTTCATTTAATCACAGACAGACTCGATGATGTTGAGATCAGGGCTCTGTGGGGGTCATATCATCACTTCCTGGACTACTTGTTCTTCTTTACGCTGATAGTTCTTAATGACATTTGGCGTCCATGTCCTACTGCAGAATAAATTTGGAGCCAATCAGATGCCTCCCTGATGGTATTGCATGATGGATAAGTACTAGCTTGTATTTCTCAGCATTGAGGACAGCATATAATCCTGAGTAATAATTATATTTCAAGCAGGTGATTCTCCTTAACTTTGAACCTGACCTCATCTGTGGTGAGAAGCAAGTAACTGAAATATAAAAACCACATATTAAACAAGCTTGAATAGAAAAAGGACTCACTTTTGTGGCTGAAATGAAGAACTTGATAGAAGATTATGGATCAGGATTGTTTGAGTAGTGCAAAAAGTAGTTTGATCAACTTCTAAAGAGATTCAAGCTGACTTTCAGATGCAAGCTACCACAGTTGTAATGCATACTTTCCATTGCTAACTCAATAAATAAGGGTTATATAATAAAAGGTCGAGGACACACCATCCTTATGTTTACAGAGACAAAATGAATCTTTGAAAGAAAAGAACATCTTCCATACAGTTAGTCAAACATGGAGGAGGTTCAGTGATGTTTTGAAATTACTATGCTATATTTGGTACTGAGTGCTTTGAATGTGTGCATGGCATCAGGAAATCTGGAGAGTACTAGGCCATTTTGGGGTGCAATCTTGAACCAAGTGTCTGAAAGCTGGGTCCACATTAAAGGTCATGTGTTTTCCAGCAGAGCAATGACCCCAAATATATTTTGTAAACTACTATGGAACGGTTCAAAACAAGACAATGGACTGTTCTGAAGTGATCAGCAATGATTGCAGATCTTCATTCCATGGAACACCTGTGGAGAGATCTGAAAACACTTGTTAAGGAAAGTAACCCATCAAAAATGGGACAACTAAAGCAATTGTCACGAGAAGAGTGGTCCAAACTGCCAGTAGAGTTTTGCAGGAAGCTCATCCAAGGTAATAGGCAATGGTTGATATTAAATGGAGGATATCAATAATTTCATCAATAACATTTATTTTCATTTTCTGATTTTAAAATGATAAACACTACTAACATCAGAATAAAAATGAGAGTTTCTGTAGTATTAACAGAGAAAGAATTGGAGAGACCATATACATGGCCTGATTCATCAAGGGACACATACTATGCAAAATGTATGTTTGTTTTAGAATACACTTAACACGAGTCTGCATACACCCAAATTCAACAAGGAGAAGTTCTGAAGATACGTTGATTGATGAATTTGGTGGTAAAGTGACTTCAGTGACATAAAAATTGGCATGCGTACCACTGCGTTTTTCTTTGCCCCACTCGCTTATTCACTGACACACATAAGTTTGAGTGTGCTATGCATTTGAACTGCCAGCCGTGGGAAATCCTGATGTTATAAATAGGATCATAGACGCTTAAGAGCTCACTTTGCGGCAGAGCTTTTAGGAGCTAGTTTAGCATTGTCTACCAGGGTTTGTTTTTTTGAAAAAAATCCAGGAATGTGGTACAGATGAAGACGCTGGATGTAGGTGACCAATAAAGATGGCAAATGAGGATTGTGTAGAGGTGTTTTTAATTAAATTAAAATTATGTTTACACTTGTGTCTGTGTTTTATTTATATTTTTCTTTGGTGCACTACAGGCCCCAGTTGCCCATGAATGCCAGGGCATTGTGGTTCCCCAAGTGCCAGCTTGCCCTGACAGCTATTGGTATACTGGTGCTTAGTACTAGTGTAGTACTACAGGCCCCAGCATCCCCAAACACTCAATGGCAGCTATGATTGGACATGTAGTACGCCATGGACAAAATGGATTTTCTAATTAAAACAATTTTTATTTCCTCACACCCACAATCCCAGGGGTGTGGGAAGAGCCCTAGTGCTAACAGAATGAGTCTGGTTAAACCTAGTTGGTAGGTGGGAGGTCTACATTTTTGGGTGAACCTATGTAGATCAGTATCGTGCGCACCGGGCTTGGGCTGGTTTGGCATTATGGCAGGGGGAGCCCACGCCTTGGGGTTTTCCCAGTTATAGTGTCACCAAACCAGGCTGGACTGCCATATACTGTGTGAGGTAAGGAAACTTTTCCACAAACACAAAATGAAGCTTGTTAAACACACTAATAGGGGACAAGTTAATAAACTTTTTATCCCTGTTACCCTCATCACACACTTTATATTGTTGGCAAATGTGTTGCAGTTAATACTCAGTGAAAAGCGACATATGTATTTCAGATATTCAGTTATTTTCAAAATGTCCCTTCATATTGGTACTAATGTACCTAAATGCAGAGAAACACACAAACCACATTTTTGAAGAAATTAAACTTTTCAATTTTCAATTTTGAAAAAAGAAAATTGATAATACTAAAACAATTAGGATTTATAATAATATTTAATAATTCAATGCTTTTTACAAAATATTTATAAGTTTATTTTTTTTCCAATAGAACATGGGCAGGGGGATGGAAATTGGGCTAGGGAGGATGGAGACCGGGGCTGGGGTGCTGTGTAATTGGATGTCTTCTTGAGTTGTCAAAAAAAGGAAAAATAAATTTAAGATTGACAATCTTCGGAAGTTTTAAAACGTATATCAGCTCTATGGGTGTAGTTCACACATTTTTTAAGCTCAGCTGAGATCAAAAGTTCTACAAAGGTTCATTTTATGCAGAACACAAAAGTAGCCAGAGGATTACTACATTTTGGAGACACATGCAGATAAATTGGGGGGGAGAGGTAGAGTTGCTTGGCAACAAACACTTATTAGGCCCAGACACCTGTGCAATGGCAAACATTACCTAGATGAAGGGAAAGTCACATTTGTAAAAGAAAGAAGAAAGGCTTTCTGAGGACAACACTTTTATGTTGAATTTAGAAAAAAAGAAATATTAGACTACATTATAACATAAGATACTTACATTCTTCAGCAGTCACTTGCAGTTGTCTCCCTGCCTCCTCCTCAGATGATTGGTGCGATGAAGATGGGGAAATGGAATGTGGGGAAGAATGTATTTCTGCTGCCACCTATGCCTCCTCTTCCTCAGCCTCCTTCAGGGGCTCCTCCCACCTTGAATTTGGCCCAGGCTGGTGCGGAAGAGGATGGTGAGGCGTACTGTTGGAATAAATGTGACAAATTAGTTTATTTATAAATGTTATCTCTGTCTCACACATACATAAAGATATTCAAATATTGCTACATTGTAATATGTAAGGTAAAATACCATACATGGGCACTCATTGGCTAAATAAACACACCTCTACACAACTTTCATATGGACTTGACCTGGTAGGTTTATCTTAATCATATATTAACTCAGAAACATCACTATTACATAGCAGTCCTTATACTTGGTCCAATGGAGCCATATTGTGTTGTGAGCTGTTACGCTTGCAGACTTCTCTGCTGCTGTGTTTGTTTGCCTTCCCCCTCCTCTTCTAATTGACTCTCCTAAGTTTAAAGGCAGGGTGGTCTTAGCCTCCCTGCAGTTATAGCATCATTTCACTGTAATTGTTGAGCATGCTCTTTGTACTGAGAACTACTGCTTGATTACCTGTTTTAACCCTTTGGCTTGTTTCCTCTATTATTATTATTATTATTATTAATTATTATTATTATTATTATCGTTTATTTGTAGGGCGCCACAAGGTTTCCGCAGCGCCGCACATAGTACAAACAGTAGACTATACGTGGTAGAACAGTACAGAACAATAAACACACAGTACCAGTACTTCAGAAACTCCGGGAGGGCAGATAGAGTAGAGACGGAGCAGAAGAACAGGTATGGAGACTCTACCTTGTTTGTTTGCTGTCTGCTTCTGATCTATTGACTCATTCCCCTGGACTACTCTTGCCTGCTACCAGTCTTGAAATATAGGCATGATTTGTGACACTTCTCTCTTGCTTTTGAATCACAACTTCTGGTTTGACTTTGGTTACTTGGTGCACTCTCCCTTGAGAGTTGCCTCTCAGCCTCATACCTCTGCGCTACCAGTTTCTTATTATAAGCTTTTACAACTCTAAGTGTAAGTTCTGGGGTCATCCAATTACCTGTGAGTGCATCCTACGCTACGGGAAAGGTGGCTGCTATAGATGAAGACCTTTTCTGCCTTGCTCTAAAAGCTTTTGGCGGTTACTGAGAAGTCATAACATTATAACTGGCATTATTTGGAGGATCCTATTCCAATAGGATCCGGGCACCCGAGCCCAGTTCCATACACTCTCTCAAATCGTTCAGGAACTCTCACTCCGCTTATCTGCTCAAGAAGAAGCTTCAAAGTCCACGCAGCCTGCTCAAGTACTGTTTGCAATATCTTTCGAATAGTTTTTCATGGGATCGGAAATTATTTTGCAATTTCAAAGAAAGTTGCAAGCTTTACTTTCATTTTAGACCCCGCTCCTCTGGCTCTGAACAACAAAGAGTGGGGATTGTGACCACTGTTCTTCAAGGAAGACTCACAAACTGCAATAGGATGACCTTGACAGCATAGCCTCTTCTGAATCCCCCTTTTTCTTTTTCAGTGGACACCTCTGAACCCATGCAGATTGACCTACAGACTCTTCAGAAGAAAGAACCAGGACACGTTCCCTAGGTCTTTCCTTATATTGCGACAATAAGGGACACAGACTCAACACAGTTCCGTTGTGAGGAGAGCCCGGCACTTTAAAATATCGTCACTTTGAACCGCGACTTGAATATTTAAAGCGGCAATGCAACAGACCCAGCATTCAATCATGTAATCTAATGTTTCTGTTGCTGTAAACACTGTCGGTGTTTACAGCATTGTTAAAGTGACTACCACTGATTTATTCTTGGTCTTTAGTACAGCACAGAGTACATTTCAATGAGGTTCTCCTTAAACTCTGCAAGCACCATTTATTCGTCAAACTTAAGAAGTGTAAGTTTGAGGATCAAAGGTCACCTTCCCAGGGTACGTCATAGCCTCCAAAGGTTTTTCCATGGATCCTAGTAAAGTCTAGGCAATCTTAGACTTGGTACTTCCTACTATTTAAATGGTAATTCAAAGGTTCCTGGGATTTGCTAATTATTATAGGAGGTTCATTCCCTCCTTTTCAGTCCTGGTGGCTGATATCACAGCTCTAATAAAAAAAAAAGGGACTCACACCCCAATCGGCCACGTCAAGCAGTAGAAGCCTTCAGAGCTATGAAATAAGCCTTCATCTCGGCAGTTCTTCTTCATCATCCAGACTTACCATTCATCGTCAAAGTCGATGCTTCTGATGATAGGGCCGGTGCCATCCTCTCTCAGAAAGACCCCTGCGACCATAGGTTGCACCCCTGTGCCTTTCTTTATCCCAAATTCTCCCCAGCTGAGGCCACCTATGATGTTGTAAGCAAGGAACTTTTATCCATTAAATGGGCGTTTGAGGAGTGGAGGCAGTGGCTTGAAAGTGCTACCCACACCATCAATATGTTCACTGATCATAAAATCCTTCTCTATATTGATTCTGCCAAGAGACTTATCTCCAGACAAACGTGATGGGCCTTATTCTTCACTCGATTCAAGTTTATAATTACCTTGGGTATAAGAACACAAAATCTGATGCCCTGTCTTGTAGTCTCCTCCCCAAAACATCGTTCTACTGGTGAGCCTTTGCCCATCATCTCTCCATCAATCATTTTTATTATTCTGGCTGAAGATCTTGGTTCTCAACTCCAGCAACAACATAACCTGAATCCTCCTGAGACTCATGCAAATCAACTGTTTGTTATGAAACATCTCAGGAAAGCAGTATTGTCTGAATTCTATGCTTGTTGGACATCAGGGCCCCCTGGTACTTACAAGACCTTGGAGAGCCTCTCCTGCTCAGTTTGGTAGCCCTCTTTGTCCACAGACATCAAAGAATTTGTCCTCTCATGTGAGATATGTGCTAGAAATAAATCTTCCAGGGAGTTCTTTCTGATCAGTTAATGCCTCTAGATGTACATGACAGACCTTGGACTCGTATCTCAATGGAATTAATTGTGAATTTTCCATGGGTCGTGAGTCATACTACCATCATATAGTGGTTGATCGCTTCATCAAGATGGTCCATTTCATCTCTCCTGTCAAGCTACCTAGTGCCCTAGCACTAGCCTCCCTGTCTGTCCAGCATGTGTTCCACCTCCATGGCTTACCTGTTGACATTGTCTCAGACCAGGATCCCAGTTCATTGCACAGTTCTGAAGATCTTTTTGTGCTCTGCTCTACATTAAAGACAGTCCATACTCTGCATACCATCTTCAATCCAGCGGGCAGACTGAGTCAACCAATCCCTGGAACAGTTCCTCTGATGTTATGTCTCTAAATTCCACAATGACTGGGTAGAATTACTACCATGGGTGGAATTTGCTTATAACAATGTCTGTCACACATCCACGTACATATCTCCATTTTTCTGCAACTTTGGGCATAATCCAAGAGCTATGTCTTTATCTGCTATCACTCCTACCACTCTTCCTGAGATACGTCATACTGCTTTATGCCTCAAAATTATCTGGAGAAATGTCCATGCAGCCTTATGTCATGCTACTTTTTTATCTAAATACGTTGCTGATCAACTACGCAGGAGCTGTGCCTTAAAAGTGGGAGACAGTCTTGCTATCTACCCAGAACATCAAGCTTTGGCAACCCTGTAGGAAATTAGGACCTTGGTTCAACTGGCCTTTTGTAATCACTAAACAAGTGAATCCCTTTGACTTTAGGATGAGACTACCTAGATCTCTAAAGATACCCAATACCTTCCACTGCTCCCTTCTAAAACCCATTGTCCCTTCCAACAAATTCAGATCTCATCATCTGGACAAACCTCCACCGATCAAGGTTGATGGACATTGGGAATTCATAGTTGAAAAAATTTTAGACTCCAAGAAAGTGCAAGGTCAGATACACTTCTGAGTCAATGGGAAGGGATATGGTTCGAAGGAAGGCATGGATCCCACAGAAACATTTGTATGCTGAAAGGCTCAAAAAAGTTCTTCAAACAATTCTCAGAGAAATCAGGATGTAGAGGTACTTTAAACCCTCTTCAAGGAAGAAGGGGTACCGGTGCATGCTTCTGCCTCACTGCTGGTTATAGCGTCATTGCCCTTCAATTGCTGAGCTGCACTGAGAACTGCTGCTTGATTACCAGTTTTGACCCTTTGGCTTGTTTCCTAGACTTTGCTTGTTAGATTCCTTCCCCTGATCTCTTGGCTCATTCCTCAGGACTACTGTTGCATGCTAACAACCACGACTTACTGGCTTGTTTTGTGGCTCTTCTCACTTGCTTCTGACCTAGGACCTCTATCTTGGCCCTGGTTAACTTTGAGAGTTGCCTCTCTCAGCCTCCTTTCTCTGCACTACCAATTTCTTGCTATGAGCTTTTACAATTCTACATGTAATTCCAGGGGACATACAAGTACCTGTGAGTGCATTCTAGTCTATAGGAAAGGAGACTGCTATAGGTGAAGACCACTTCTGCCTTGTTTTAAAAACTTATGACAGTTACTGGGAAATCATACCATATTGCTTTGTAATGGGCCAGATATAACAAGTATATTTTTATTTACACCTAATGAATTGAAAATAATAGAGAACTTATGCCTAGCAAATCTCTGCCCTTAAATCTGCAAGGAGCTTGAGCTGTCGCCTCCTCAAATCACTCCACCTCTGTTGGAGCTGTGGAATTGTAATACAAAGTAAAATGCCTTGGAAGTTATTCTGCAAACTATTTAATCCATTGTAGAATCAGACAATGGTCTTCAAGATTACTGAGTGTTTTCTGACAAGATCGCTTTGTGATTTGCAAAGGAGGTAAAGGTAACAGTCCACTAAACACACATCATATATGCTGGTTGATACATTGATATATTTACTTAAAAATAAATTTTGCGTAAAGAGGACTCCAAAAATACACACCAACTTGCCTGCTAATAAATACACAATAACTGTTTTGAAATGTATTAATGCAATGTAAAAAAAAAGTGTATATTATTAAGTAAAACCTATTTTATTTAAAACTATGTTAGATGAGGATACCAATGAAGTATAGGAGGACCTGGTGGAGTAGACCTGTGATGCATAAGTGACTCAGAAAGAAGAGGAAGCAGGGGTCAGTGGTGCACTACTCCTTGAATTCCAAATACAGCAATCTGAACAGCTGGCTGTGACACGAGTCACCTTAGTCACTTACCAATGAATACACCTTTTCTGCCACCACAAAGGATTTAATATGGCGTTCTTGCATTCACCAAAACCACTTATTAATGTTCCACACTTAATCACATACACATGAAGCCTGAGCCTCACTTGGCTTTGTAAGTTCACAAAGAAACACAGAGAGTATGCTAGACTAAATTTATTTAATTTGAAAAATATTTCCAAGGCTTAATTAAAAAACAGTTATTAACAAGACATATAAGACAAATAAATTTAAGAAATGAAAAATAAAAATAAAAAAAAAATAAAAAAAAAACAGGAAATAAACCCAGAGTCAATAACTTACTTGTTAAGACTTGATGTGAGAGGAGTACACTTTGAGAAGGATAGCACACTTCAACATGGACACTGTAAGTATCCTCTTTAGAAATGTACATGGTGCTGTCTAAGACAGAAGATTTTAAACCGTTTTCCACAGAGCTCTCACCCCCCACTTTTGGAGGTTAGCTGTCAATCAGGACAGATTGATTTCTAGAATGTCACAGGGCTTTCAAAGTGAGTTAGAGATGTCCTGAGATTTGGAATGTTCACAGGGCCTGAGTTTTCACCTCTGCTCATTCTGCATGGCTGGTCAGGTCTACATCCTGTGCATACAAAAAAACTCCTCAGAGATTCTTATCTGTCCCTGGGTCTGGCTAATTTCAAGAGATTATTGACACTTGCATAGGTTCAGACTCATGTCATTTAGCAAAGCACACCTTGAGATTACATCACAAAGTTACATACAATATACAATGTCATGCCTGAATATTAAGGGAAAATAGCAATAATACATAATCATCACATTGCCAAATTATCACTTTATGGGCATAAGGGACTCCTTACCGAGTGGTAAATTGTATAAATTGCCAGATGCTTAACAGGAAAACCCTAAGCACAGCCTTCAGCACACAGCTGAAGGTGGCTTGGGAGACTCCTGCCATGAAACCCACTATAGTCTGGAATGACCCAAACACATAGAAGTGCAATACCACCAAGAGTTTGCTCAATGATTAGGAGATAAAAATAGCTAGAGTTCATGGACAGAGTGGTTGATAGTCTTAAACAGCAATATTTCAAAGGAGACTGATGCATTTCTTTGCCACATGGTGATTTCCTCGTATTCCTAGTATTTTTTGCGCTGATTTTAAACCTGTTTGCCAAATTTACATGGAGATAAGGGCCTCATAATCAATACGCAGAAAAAAGAACTCATAACCCTAACCCACGAAATCACTATACTAGACTCAACTATGGATCCCATGAGAACACACACTGATCTAAGTAGTCTAGAATCCCTTATGGAGCAAAGATTAGAAAGGGAGGAAATAGCGATTATCAACAAGAAAAAGAACAAGGCGCTCAGAGACAAGTATGGGTTGAAACCCTCTCCCAACAAACGCTCCAATAAATCATACCCTACTAAGGGAAGCAGAAAACATACACTGATATACAAGAAATTAGGACTTACCTATCAACAATATATGAGAAAGATACATTTGAATCAAACCAGCCCCTCTGGTTCTCACTCTCAACACTCAGAAGATCATGAGGACACTCTGAACCTCTCTAACCATTCCTTATTCACCACACATGAGGGTACCATGGAACATGCCTTTGAGACCCCATCCCCAGTCAACTCTAGGTATGAATCATTAGTCATACGTTCATTTGAACAAGGATGGAAGGATGCCGACCATTGTCTGCCCAACACTACCAATATTCAAAACACAAATAACCACGTCCCCAAACCCATCCCCGTAGACACGTGTATGGATGGGAAATCTACTGTGGCCATTTCACCAGAAAAGGTCCACACACCTCTCATCGAAATCGGAACAGACAATCCAAAAACTCAATCACCAACATATCTTCCTCACACCCCCAGTCAGTCTTTTTTAGATCAAGGCCACTGCCCCGTGAAGGCACCTGACCCATTAACACTACACAGAAAGAGAGATCTTTCAAAATCAGACGAGGAGGAAGAGGTCGAAAAATGCACCAGCAAAAAGATCAAAGCACACACACACCTCCTCCCTCCCCAGCACGACTGGGGATCTTCAATCTAAGTGAGCACTTACTCACAGATTCAGAAATTTCAGTTTTAGGGAAAGGACTTAAATTTGCACCGACCTGCCCACTCAACAAATTTGAGACCTATTTGGATATTCAGAACCTTGTTAGGAAAGTATGACTTAAGAAACACTTTGCTCAGAATCAGCTACAATATTGCCCGCCCACAGAAACACAATTAAAACACAGTAGTCTCAAACTAAAATCCAATTTTTACCCCATCCAGGTGAAATCCAGTCTGATAGATGCATTTGAGAAACTTGTCACAGATGACCTTGAACTCATGGCTACTAAGGACATGAAACCAGACCCAACCTTACAAAACAGGAAAACATGGCCCTCAGTACACTTAAAGCCAATAAAAACATAATTATCAAACCGGCCGACAAAGGGGGCGGTCTGATCATACTCAACAAGCTAGACTATATACAGCAGGCTCAGGTCATTCTGGACGACACCTCCACATATAAAAAACTCAAATCAGATCCGACTGCCAAATTCCAGAATGAACTCAAAAATTTATTACGAAACGGAAAAGAAACTGGCATACTCAATACCAAAGAATATGATTTCTTGTACAAACAACAACCAATTCATTCACTACCTACCGAAATTACACAAAAATCCAGACAACCCCCCAGGTAGACCCATCATATCCGGCATTGATTCTCTAACTTCCAACCTATCACAGTACCTCGATCATTTCCTCAAAGAATATGTTATTAAACAAAAATCGTATCTCAGAGACAACAGAGCAGCCATACAAGCACTGCAAAATGTCACCTGGACGCAAGACTTGTGGCTAGTGTCAACAGACGTTCCTTCATTGTACACCATCATTGAAAACCACACTGGAATTAATAGCGTCAAACACTTCCTACAAAAACAGAAGGGATACTACCCCAGGTTCAAATCAACTTCGTCCTAGAAGGCATAAATTTCATACTGACACACAATTACACTTGGTTCGAAGACCACTACTACCTACAGCATAGAGGCACCGCTATGGGCACCAGTTTGCGCCGAGTTACGCCAAACTATTCATGGCCAAATGGGAGGAGGACCACATTTGGAGTAGGGGTGACCTCGGCGCAAACTTGGTGATATGGCATAGATACATCGATGATGTACTATTCATATGGAAAGGTAATTTACAATCCCTCAATCAATTTCTCGAGTACATAAATGACAATAATGATAACATCAAATTCACTTCTCAGATAAGTCAATCTAAAATAGAATTCCTAGATCTGGAAATCTTCATACATGAGGACTCGATCAACACAAAGACTTTCCATAAGAAAGTGGATGTTAACAGTTACATCCTGGCCTCTATTCACCACCACCCTCTCTGACTTTCTAATGTCCCTCCTGGCCAATTCAGGCGCATACGACGGAATTGCACAGATCTCAAAGATTATGACACACAAGGGGAGGCACTAAAAAAACAATTCCTCAACAAGCATTACCAAACAGACTCTGTTAATAAGGCCTTTTCTCATGCCAGATCCCTAGACAGGGCATCATTAATCACATACAAACAACTTAATGATAAGGAAGTACAAATACCAATGCACCCAATGATATTTTCTTCATAACCAAATACTCAGCAGCAGCAGTTAAAATCAGCAAAATTATCAAAAAACACTGGAGAATTCTCCTGAAAGATCCCACCCTGAAAAATACCCTACAGACACAACCCAAAATAGTATTTACCAAAGCCAAGAATTTACACAGGTCCCTGGTACATAACCACATACCCCCGAAAACACTACAACAATCATCAATCGACCAATCCTCCAAACCAGAAGGATTCTACCACTGTGGCAGATGCATAGGGTGTAAAAACATGCACATTGGTTCAACTAAACCTGTCACTAGATTTCAGTCACAAGTGACAAAACAACAATTCCCCATCAGGGATTTCATAACATGTAACAGTACCCACGTGGTCTACTTACTAGAATGCACATGCCACCTCCAATACGTGGGAAGGACCATAAGAACACTTAAAGTCCGGATTAGTGAGAATTTACGCAATGTCAAGAAGGGCTTCCTACAACATAGTGTTTCGGAACACTTCCACAAAGTACATAATTCCAACCCAGAAGGCCTCATGTTCACAGCTATCAAACAAGTCAAAAGAAACTGGCAGGGTGGAGATATTTTGAAACAAATAAATAAAGAAGAGGCCGCCTGGATCTATAATCTGAAGACCCTCAACCCTAGAGGTCTTAATATTGATTTTGACCTCAAACCACTTCTGGGTTAATTGACCACCCAACCGACCACCTAACATAATTAGAGTGCACTAAACCGCATCCCCACATATTACTGGACACAAAAACACCCTATTCGGTTACTCTGGCATCCATTTTTAATCCTATCAAGGATATTTACCATTTGACGTTCATTTACATAAGTCTCCTCTGTTCCCCTCATCCACACAATATGTGGACAGTTATGTAATCCATTTATCAGATACTCATACAGTACAACACTAAATATACTTCAAATAAGGGCATGTGACACCTGATCTAGTCACGCTAATCGCATACTATATTCCCAGTGTACCCTAGCAGTCTATGATCCCATCCCTTATGTTTTATGTTTTATTTTATGTTATGTTTTAAACGCTGATCTACTGTTACGGTTTCCATATACACTGGAATCATGCACATACCTAAGGTTTTTATCCCAAACTCACTCATTAAAAGGCTTGATACTGACGAATACTCCCACAGTATTCTGTCCTATCAACTCCCAATATCCACAACCAATCAAATCCTGACCCTCCCCTTATATATCAAAGTAGAGCACTCAAACGCTAACTCCTTGAGAAAGTCCCTTGGGGACAAAACGCGTCGGAGACAATACCACTATCTCCTGTAACCTGTAACCTGTCACCTGTTACCTGTTTACGTGCCATTATCAAGTTATCTTGATGTAAGTGTATTACTTTATTTGGTAATAAACTGCCATACAGTGCTTCACCATGTAGCTTCATTTCTTCCCTGCCACGAACCGCGCATGCGCGGTATACACATTACCTAGGCAACGACCCTGTGACCCTTCACTCGATCATCCGCCGAGCGTCTCGCGCCCGCTTACCTCGTGCACCGACACTCCATGGGTACCTGATTACCACCGCTTCCTGGCAACGTATATCTGTATTCATCCACCATTCAAAGCAATTCACAGCATCACGGAGAGCCAAGGGAACGTCCATATCCAGACATTGCATGCCGCAGAGTACAGATTACCTCTGAGCGAGATTACATCTTTTATAAGGTAATTGCAAAAGCATACAATATAGGATATCCCAATCACTTACAGTGATACAGCAGCTCCATTTGGACCCCACCCGATATATCTCCAGTCTGTTCCTCAATCCGCAGCCACTGACATTTACCATTCCTGATTATTATAAGATATCAATATGACCTCACATACGTAGTTCTATATACAGTTTATGTATTTATCTACTTGTGGTCACAATTTTACTGCCATTGCAATTACCATCGTTAATACCATTGTATTGTTACTATTTCTGTGTATGGTGTTCTGGAACATATATCTGATCTCATTTACTTATGTATCAACATCAGTTTCATTTCCTCATATATATTCAGTATTGATCGCAGTAGGACCAATCTATTTTGTCTACAAATTTACATGAAGGACTTGGTTTTTGAGTAAAATGCTTTTAAAAATAATTTATATTTGAATTTGCCTTTAATATTCAAAATATAATATATCTACAGTTTATGAAAACAAAATGAATGGTTAGTGCTTTGTATGCTGTATTTAGCTTGAGGTACATTCTTTTTAGTGTCCAACTGTAAACTGCAAGCATATTGGAAAGCATTTTCCTTGGTAATGAATTTCCATTGTTGATATATACTGGTGGAAGCATTCCCCGTATTCGTCTCTAACATCACCAAGATTTTCTGGGAAAAAGTCCAAATGTGAATACAAAAAATGTATATTCAAAGACATATTGCATCCCAGGGCTCTGTAGTTTTAAAGAAGTTCATGAACCATTTCTCTGTAGTTCTCAGCCTTCTCCTCTAGAAAACTCTGTCATGTGCAAGCTAATTTTTATGCATATAAATCTGCAAATATGCGTTAGTGAATTAATTCCTAGAAATAGTGTGACATGGCTCAGAAAAGCTGTTTAAAAAAAGCTGTTTAAATCAATGTGTTTTGTTAATGTTAAACTAACCAGAGTGGGCTGGAAGATAAAAGCCTGGATCCATTGTAGCACCTTGTATCATTTATGGCAGGTCGCAAACGTGAAAGCCTTTGAAAATATCTCTTTCAAGACAATGAAATCTAACACATGTCTGCAAAGCCTCAGGAAAGACAGGGTTATATGTTAATGACAAATTCAAGCTGAATAGGGTCACAGGAAAATATATCATTTTCTCCAATATCATACTTACCAGAGGCATGTGTGGTATGCAGATGAGGGGGAACTTATGACCTGTGGTGTGGAGGTAAAATCATGTTTGTAAGTCATACTGGGGAAAAGTTAGGACAGGGTAGCAAAAACCTGACTTAAAAGGTGTTTCTCCAGCAGAGTCATAAAACCCAAATTTGCATTCTCACAGATCTTTTTGTTCTGACATCACAGGAAGGGGGACTGTGGGCCCTGCAGCCTGTTTTTTAAAACTGCTCTGTGACTAAGAATTTGTTCACTTTTAGAAGTCAATCTGATATTGAAGAGTTACCCATTTTTCCTGCTTCTCCCAGCACCAGAAACTTGATTATAGGTGAGTTATCAATTCTGTGTTTTATCCTTTTTATTTTATAAGAAACAATTGCATTATACTTGTATGCCTTTTATGACCTGTTTTATCTTAAGAGTTGTGGATGTATTTTCCATATTAAATTACACTTAATAAGTTCAAGTCTCTGTGTTCTTACGAATTCACATGACAGTTTGGTAAAGACACTACATAACTGAAACAAGGAGAATATTTGTGGTTTATTTTAACTCTTATTAAAGTAAATTGTGCTAGATTAATTCTAGGTAGAACCAAAGGCTTCCCAAATAAGAGTGTCAGCTCTTCATAACAAACCTTGGTGTTGGCATAGTTGGTACGCAAAGCTAGTGTGTGGCATAGATAGGGAATGATTTAATAATTTTTCAGGCTCAGGTGAGTGTTGTTCGTGACACTCTGTATCACCAACAACTTCTGAATCTAAGCTCCATGCTTCTGGTGGAACTGGATTTGGTAGCTCTGCACTGTGAGGAACAGGCCTGATGGCTGAAAGAATATCAGGATATTTAAATGAATTCTTAAACTTGCTTGTGATTTCACTGATTTTGGTGATACAAAGTTAACAGCTTGTGGAATGGTCGTTTCTCACTATACCATGGGAACTGCAAATGCATGTGGTGAGATTTATCATTCAGCCAACTATTAAGCAAAGTTCCACATTATTATTATTATTATTATTATCATTTATTTGTTAGGTGCCACAAGATTTCTGCAGCGCCGTACACAGTACAAACAGTAGACTATACAGGGTGAAACAGTACAGAACAATAAACAAAAAATACCAATACTTCAGAAACTCCAGGCAGGCTGATGCAATAGACAAACAGGACAGATTGCGCTGCGGAGAATTTGTGTTGGTATAACTCAATAAAAGAACCTAGAGGATCCTCCCATCGCAATAAGAAACCAATGGAATAGTATCACATGAATAAATGTTTAATCACAGACAAAATAATCTAATAAATAATAAATATAATAGCAGTTGTAAACCTGTATAGCTGGCCAGCATACATTTGAAAGGTACCTTGATACAAAATAAAAATCAATTATAAAAATGGTGGTAAAAACCTAAAAAACCCAGAGGAGCTAGGTAAAGGAAGTCCAATATATTGACCGTACTCCTTAAATGAATAATATTGATCGAAAGCTCTTATAGAGAAAGCATGTATACATTCTATGTAACAAATCGATCAATAGTCATCACGAGACTCTCTTTCACTTCATATTGTGTCTAATACTTCCAATATATGGTAATCAGCTATGTAGACACAGTCAGGGTTTGCTCCGTAACACTTGTTATAGTAAGGAGCAATTCAAATTCAACCGAGATATTCAGCACCTTCTCAACAACATATATTAAATTCTTTGGAAAAACCGCAATTGAAATTCAGCAGTATTTTCCTTACCATTCGGCGTCTTCAACCCTCCGGAGGGATTTAAAATGGATGGAAATACAGGGATTTCGAAACTCACTATATTCACTAGTTAGTGAATGTTATAGTCGGCACACCCAAATCAGGGTTCAGATGTTAACCGCTCGTCAGCGGTAGTGGATCAGATTGTAGAAAAACTTGTTCCTTTGCGCTGAATCGCGCCCGTCAGATGGGGCTTTAGTTGAAACAGTATCAAGCCAAAATTGCAAGTTATTGTATCAATATACAAAGTTCCAAAAGAGATCAAAATTCAAGCCGACTATATTAGAGACAAAGTCTCCGTGTCTCCGTGTTGGTGAGATGATAGTTGGTTTAGTGAGATGAAATCACAGACCTCAATCGCTGACGCGTTTCGTGCCTGCTTCACGGCACTTTCTCAAAGCTATTGAAGGTCTGAATCCGTTCCTTTAAATAGAAGGCTGATTATCCAGGTGTCTTTCATTCATTTTAATTTTCTATTTTTTCTTTTCTTTACTTTTTTCAGTTTTTTTGAGTCTCTATTTTCAATATTTGAGTTCACATCAAGCCAAACTAGGAGATATTATTTAGTTTACAACTTATTTAATTCTCATCCGTTAAATATACATATAGACATTCTCAAAACATTTAGAGACAAAAAAATAAACCCGTTAGTACAATGATCTGTCTTGTAACAAGATATATACATATTGCTACTGCTAGCAATCTCTTATTTTTCACGTAGAGACGTTGTTTGAGACAGACTCAGAAACTCTCTATAATCAATCAGATCCTAAGGTGTCTCAAAGACCTGAGATATATATATATATATATATACTTAGTTTAGGTAGTAGCAAAGGTTAAATATGGTCTTATATGTCTATCGGTAATTTGATCAGAGGTAAAAAGGTTCCGTATATGACAACTATATATATAAAGAATATACTAAACACTAAATTTAGTCCACACTAAATCTAAAGCGTGAACCAGACAGATAGATTAGCATATATAAAAAGATGTATATGTGTACATGTGAAAATGCACCAACACGCAACTATACAATTATATCTTGACAAGCCCCAAATCATATCGCTCAGTGGCATCACTTATGGTACCAAATTTTCTTAGAAAATATATATATGTATAGAAATATAAAAAATACACACAGGTTTGTAGATCAAAAGTTAATAAAACATGTAGTTTTCAATTAAGGCAATTATGATCTAGGGCTTCATTCAGGCCAGTCGGTATTAGGGTAGAGAGTTTAAAGATCCACTTCGACTCACACAAACACAGTTTCGTAAACCTATCTCCTCTTCTCTCTGTCTTTCTTACGAGTTCTACTCCTAACAGAGTTAGACACTTAGGATCACTCGCATGATATTCTGCGAAGTGTCTAGAAACGCTGTGATTTTGTACTTTATTTAAGATATTCCTTCTGTGTTCCCTAAATCTCGTCTTCAGGGATCTTGTGGTTCTACCCACATATTGGAGTTTACAGTCGCACTCCAATACATAAACAACATAAGTACTATTGCAATTAATAAATCCCCTAATTTGAAAATCCATACAATTTGCTTACCAATGCAGTAATGTTTCTTCATTAGGATTTGAAAGTTAATTCACCACACACGTACCTGTCACGTTTTTGTTCTAATAACTGAAATTTGCAATGACAGCTATGGAGTCAAGAATAAGATGAAAACAAAAAAGGTGTTTTATTGAAAAAAACTCAATACCAATATGAAGTGAAGGCACAGGTCAGATAAAGCAGAGCATAAATATCAGATATCCATGTGTGGCTGGAAACAGGTATTAGCAGTAAATACAAACAGCAGGCATGGGAGAACTTAACTGAGCAAGGTGTCTAGTCAGGACCTGGGCTACACAAAAACAGATAGAAGCTTGCAGGTAGTCCAAGGGAGCAACAACAATATCATCAATGACCAGCAAGGTGCACTGTGGAAAGCAGGCATATATAGGCAGACACACAGGTACAGAGATTAACCAGGAGCAGAAGATTAACTCCTGCTGATGAAGGAAAAATGACAACAGCAGCACCACTGGTGAGAAAGAGGTTCTGCAGGACTGGTGTAAGTAAAGACAAAGTCCAAACATTGTCCAATAGACAGGAGCTGCAGAGGCAGAACAGCATCCCCATGGGTGATGCTGCAGAGCAGCCAGAGACAAATCTTGACAGTAACAAAAGTTGTTTGGGTGATTTATAGAACTACAAGACATTTTGTGGAAGTATGCACACTATATACTTATAAACTGAAACTGAAAATGGAGGAGTGCCTCAAACAGTTTCAGAGGAGTGACTCATACAGTTTCATCATATACATAGCAGATATATCTATTTTATTTTCTGCTTATACACAAATAAATGATTCATAGGGAATGGTTAATGCATTTATCATGATCATTTGCTTATTATGAAAGTCATGAATCAAAAATAAATTATTTTAAAAAGGTGATACATATTTATACACAGTTGTTTTGAGCAAAATCTATAATTTTAAAGAACAAATAAGTCAGCTTAAAAAAATGGAGCTTTTAGGACAAAATCTGACCTCATTTTTGGAATCAGCGCCATAAAAGTTAAAAATCTGTCAAAAAAAATGTATCCATTTAACAAAACCATTGTTGACCAGAGTAATTTTTTTTGTTAAGACTCGTGTTTCAGTAAATAAGTACAACTGTTTTGGTTTGGGATAACAAATCATTTAACGTATATAGAGTACATTGCACTGCACAGCATCTATTTTTTTTATAGTTTATTCAACTGCAACAATTGAGTAATTATGTAAATTGCTGTTGACTGTGAGGGAGATTTGAGGGTAGGTGGTGACTCTTGGAGGAAAGAAGATGGTAATCTTTATATTGGACATGTTGAGCAGAAGGTACTAAAGTGGCAACCATGTGAAAATAGCAGAGGGAGAGTTATTACACAAGATAGTAGAGAAGGGGAGAGCTTAGGTAGATTTGGGTGCTGTCAGTGCAGAGGTGGTACCAGATACCAAATTGGTGAATTAGTTCACCAAGAGAAGTAATGTGATTAGAAAAGCAGAGGCCTGAGAACAGAAAGTTGTGAAATCCTAATATATAGTGGGAGTAGAGGAAAGAGTGTGCTAGAGGTAGATACAAAGAAAGAGTGGTTGAATAGGCAAAAAGTGAACCATGAAAGAACTGCATCATGAAGGTCAATGGAGTTAAGGCGTGCATTTATGGAATGCAATATACGAACTAGCCAACTTTCTATTTAAGGAAGGGGTGACCATGATCCTAATTAAACACATTTTCAGTAAATACAAATTACTGTACTATATGCATACATGTTGAAAAACACATCATCATCACCATTTATTTATATAGTGCCACTAACTCTGCAGCGCTGTACAGAGAACTCACTCACATTAGTCCCTGCCCCATTGGGGCTTACAGTCTAAATTCCCAAAAACACACACACAATTAGGGTCAATTTGTTAGCAGCTAATTAACCTACCAGTATGTTTTTGGAGTGTGGGAGGAAACCGGAGCAAACCCACCCAAACATGGGGAGAACATACAAACTACTCACATATAAGGAAATGGTCGGTAATTGAACTCATGACCTCAGTGCTGTGAGGCAGAAGTGCTAACCACTTAGCCACCAAGCTGCTCCCACTTAACACTATAATGAATTATTCATCAATCGGTAAATTTATGAATGGAGTCACTACTGAAGTAAAGCAGTGTCTTTCTTGGGATTATTGGGATACACTAATTGAAAATGGTGTTATGTAGATAAGGAAAAAGAGGATCGCAATTATAACACTGACTGTAGTATGATAGTAAGTATTAGTATACATTAGCAGTTAATATACCGGTACAGTAAATGCAGCAGTGTTTTGCCTAGCACATTGGCTCTGTGTTTGATTTCAAACAGGGCCCTATCTTTGTGGAGTTTGAATAACCTCCCCATTTTTTGTGGGTTTCCTCTGGGTGCTCCAGTTTCCTCCCACTGTTAAAAGCCATATTGGTAGATTAATTGACTTCTGACAGAATGGACACTAGAGCATGTATTTGTATGCTAGAGAATTTAGCCTGTAAATGATGACGTATTTTTTAATATACAAATGATAATAAATAAATAAAAAATATACCCATCTATTTAATATGCTTGGCACGACATAATCTCTGATTTCGGATGATAAGCCTCTGACCATATTATTAAACATATACATAATACAATATTACATTTCCAATAACTGAACATATACTATAGTTATATGTTTAGTTTTGCCAAAGCTCAAAAACAGGGTTAGTTGTATCATCTAAGAAGTTACATTACTTTTGAGAATACAGAATATTGGTCCTTGTAGAGTGCATGCTTCACAATTGGAGAAGGATTCTTGTATGTATCAACAAGGCATAAATAGATACTTCAGTGCCATGGTGTGAGCAATACTTTCAAATATGACCATACAGTAGACACTGTAGAAAATTTGGCCTTAGAGAAACACAGTATTGTGCTGGGGACTGGAAATTTTTCAAGCTGCGGGTCTGAAAAAGTACAGGTGTTGCCTATGGCAAGCAATCAGATTCTAGTTATCAGTTCTTTAGTGCATTCTGCAAAATTACAGCTAGAATCTGATTGGTTACTATAGACAACATCTCCACTTTTTCAAACCTGCAGCTTGATAAATTTAACCCCTAGAGTGTGAAACAAGCACATGAGTTTAGCAGGAGCCTATTCGTTTTCGTGTGTTAAGACATCACCTGTGAAAAACCCTACTCTATGTACTATAAATACAATATACATTCTTTTTCCATTAGCAGGCCGTTGATGTCAAAATACAATCTGACAGGATCCCACAGTGTGTATTTCATCCAGCACTGCCTTCTTTCCAAATGGCTGATGCCACACATTACCCCTGTGAAGCTGTCACATACATCCTGTGTGACTGCTGCTGGCCACCGTACTTGTAGTTTGCATCTCCATAACAAAAAAATAGAACAACAATACTGGTCATTCTGTTGACTGTCACTTTAGAAGATTAAAGGACATGTTAAATAATTGAAAGGGATTTTATCTAAGTTATATGTCAATAGCTGCAGAAATGGGGAAGTTAGTGAACAGTAAACCAATCATCACTCTTTTCATGCTAAGTGAGCGTGTCCACATACACCTCAAGACGGGCATGGGTGGAATAGCATGCATGGACAGGGAAAGTACATGGCTATTAAAGTGCACCAAGTGTTACTAATAATAACAACCCCTGGTTTTTCCTGTCTCAAATTCCCATGGAGTGAGATCTATTATATTTGTGTTGGAATAGATGGTGGTCAGAAGGTTGATAAGCACATTTACACCCCATGCATGTTTCTGTTTTATAGAACCATCTAGGATAGTTATTTGCCATACTATTATTCCCTAGTTTCAGGAGAAAGATTGGTCATTTTTACGACAGTGACACATTACTTACTTTACCAAGCTGCCAAAATGCAGACACACAGCACATATATGGAGTTTCTACCCATTGCCATGTCATTGTTCAATGATGTAAGAGATAATATTTGAATTGTTTTCTGATATCATTGAGAGTTCTTGTGATTTTATGATGTAATTTTGAAGGTGGAGAAACATTTTATATGTAACGTTAAAAGAAATATTTTATTTGTTTCATTTTTATTTAAAATTATTTTTTGCCTTTAATCTATAATTGTGTTTAATAAAGTTTTATTTCTGTTTAATATTAATAGATTAATGTTTACACATATAGTAATTTAATCAAAACATATAGAAATGTTTCATTGCCCAGGTGCCAAATTCTCTTAAAAAACCCATCAATGTCCAATAAAGCAAGAATCCTTCACTGCTTCTATTAAAGTATTTTTCTTAACGTCTCATGTGTATACATAAATCCATGGAGGTTCAGCAGAGGTTGCGTATTCAAGGATGACAAATTATGATTTGGATAGAGATGTGCTGAGCTGGTGATGTCTGTTCTCTCCAGAGCTGGGAATCAGCTGACAATATCAACATTGTCTTATATCGTAAGGGAAAAAAAATGCTTTTCCATTACAAAACAGTGCAATTCCTCTCCCTGAAACCTGGCTGTAATAGACTTTGTTTAATACCTACTCCACAGAGATATGCTCCTTCTAGTATGTCTGTCCTAATGAACAAAGACTGATTGGCTTAGTTGTGGTTCAGTATATTAACTGTGGCAGTCTCCTTACATTTTTCCAACCAATAATTGAAGTGGATATATAAAGTTCAGTTCCAAATCTGTATATGTTATTTACAATGAAATTATCAAGTAGAAATTATTCAAACTTAAGTTTGGAATGACTAATATAATATAAGTAATTATTTTATTTTTACTGGTAAGCACACATAATGTAGCTATATATAACAACGGTAATCAGGGTTTTCCCCCAAAAAATTGCCAGCTGACTGGCATTAAGAAGTAGCCGGGTGGGGGCAGTATTATATTTTACTATAATATTAATAAAGAAAAAAAAAATTGGAGTTTATTGCTAACACTCTGTAGGTTATATTAATAATGAAGGTTATTGCCCACTTGCTGGATTGACTGGACACACTATTTTATTTTTTTTTATAACTATTTTTTTTTTTTTTGTGCTTGCCAGTTGAACCTCTGCCTTCCTGGACTGACTGCCTGGGCTGGTCAATGGTTTAACAATCTCTGCTGGCTGCAGTGCTCAAATAGTGCTTAGGATAACAGGAAAAACAAATGGTTTGCACTATTAATAGGACTCCAAGAGCCAGATGGAAAGTAAAAATATCCGGGTAAAAATCCTGGGAAATAGGTCCGGTGGAGAACACTTGAGTAAGGTTAATAGTGTGATAATCCACAAAAGGCTGAATTGTCATATTTCTCTGTAGTAATGTCCTCAATTATTGTGCAAAGTAGTTTTCAAATGCTGTACTGAATAGTTTGTGGGAAGAGTGAGAATGGGGTTATGTTAGATAAATTACATAGAGTGATATTCGTGTTCTGACCTATGGTGCACAACCCCAGTTGCATATATATATATATATATATATATATATATATATATATATATATATATATTATTGAGGCTCATGCAGCATTAAACAAATTTGTGCACCAACCATTTGAAAAAGCAAGAAAAAGTGTGTATACTTGCACCCTGCCATAGCGTAGAGAAAGCGTTGCGATGTGGCTTGACAGCGTTAATGGTAGGGAGCACACCCTAGCTCAACATTAAGCTGCAGTGTAAAAATAAAGCTGCCCATGCAAAAGTGGCAGTATTTTCCTGCATGCAACATGGTTTCTCCAGGTGCAAATTCGCACCCTCTGGGCTTCATGGTCAATTCCATCAAAGTCCTTTTTTTTTGCATACAAAGATTGATATGCATATGGCTGTATACAGATTCAGCAGATTCAAGCACTTCTTACACTTATGACTCCTTACATTTAGAGAGGATCCTGATTAGTTTCCAAGCTATTTATAATAGGTGGACTTACCAGATATTAAATGACTTCACTTCAGGCATTCCACATCAGTGGGTCAGCCTGTCCATATGGTTTTTTTTTTTATTTCCCATAATGATCACGTCACAACAAGGAAAAAGAAGATTTCAAGTATTTGTTAGGGTCAAAATATTTTAATATAAATTATTGTAGCAAACAAAATATTATTATTGTTGTGGCACTATTAATTTATTAATTCAATAAATTGCACCATTTTTATCATTTCAATAGGGGGGCACAATTATTGTATTATTTAAATAAGGGGCACAATTCTTTTATTATCACCATAAAGGGGGCACAATTTCTTTATTATCTCTATATAAGGGATACAAATCTTTACTTATTTCAAGAAGGAGTGCATGATTATTTTATTATCACTATACAGGGGTCATGATTTTTTATTATTTCAATAAGGGGCTCACCATTATTTTATTATCACAATAAAGGGGGCACAATTCTGTTATTATTACTATACAGGGGACACAATTCTTTTTTCCATTTATAACGGGGCCAATACTATGAACTGGTGCACATATGCATGCTGGTGCTTGTATTTCTACAAGTGCCAGCATGCAAGAACAGTTATGGGTTGTCAGTGCATGCTAGCACTTCTAGTGCCAAAAGTGCAAGTTCTCTGTTTTAACATTATTAATCTGGTACCCACCAGTCAGGAGTATCTTGTGCTGCCCAATGCTACTTAGCATTGGACTCGGGCTCTCTAGGTGCATTAGTTTGTTCAGGCCTTTACCTAGAGTAACCTAGAGTAACTTGGGCTTGCAGCACAATGTAAAGGGTAAAAGCGGATGTTTCCTATCTGGTTTTAGTAGGCGATATTTCCTACACTACATGCGGTTTGGCTTAAACAACATGCAGTTTAGGGGTTTACAAACTGCCACATGTTGGATAAGTATTACGTTTTTACACTATAAAAGTCAAGATAGTAAATGATGTGGTTTGGTGCTGAAAACTGCAACTGTGGTCACCCTTTAGCAAATTTACCCCTTAGTCCTACAGACAGTTGTGTTGAAAGATATGGCACCCAAAAGAAAACATAGGGCATTTCTTTTAATTGGGATCCTTTTGTATGACCTCTACTATCCCTTCAGGGTGTTGGGTATGGTGATTAGATGAGCCAGATATGAGCAAACCTAAATATTATTGAATTATTCTGAAAAGGTTTCCCAAAACAAATTTCTAAATGTTGTTGTAATAGAGTAACACAGACTAAGTAAACAAGACTTCACATGAAAGAAACTTTATGTAAGCATAAGTGTTGTCTTATGTAGCTAGAATGAAGAGCTTTAAAGTGGCTCCCTACAGTTCTATTTCAAAAGCCTTTTAAATCTAAATAAATCTGGTGCGCTTGCAAAAAAATGTTTCATCAATGAAACAAAGGTTATCTGAAATATATTTTCTGACAATTACACAGAAATGTATTTGGGTATGTTGCTAGTAGCTACTTTGGTTTCTAGACTCATCTGTCCAGACAGATGCCAAACAATTACTTATTTCATGATGGCAATAAAGGTAAAACATTGTAATAAAACCAGAATCATGAATGAATATGAGTATGTTTGAAAACCAAAGTGAAGTATAGCTAATATGTGCCATTAACAATTACAGTATAGCATATATATAACCTCTGTGATATATATTCAAGCTTTTTTTAGAGTTTTTTGTTGTCATGCCCTATAAATATGTCATGAAAATCTGGTTGGGGATTACTGAGATTACTGGTTGGGGATTACTGAGCAATTCATGTGTCATATGTATTAATGTTTAGGGCTCTATTTAGATTACATGAATGACTTCCTCAACACAGCTGCTTGGACACAACCTGTGATGTCTTCTTGCACTCCTGTTTATGTTGGTAAACCGGCAACAGCTAGCTGAAGCTATATCCACTTCACCGGGTCATTGTCATATTAATCCCAAACTGTAACTAAAATAAAATTTATTAGGCTGAAAAAGTTGGCAACAAAGTAAGGAGCAGCGCCTATTTGTTGAAATGCATTACAAGGAGGAGAGGATAGGGAACCTACCTGTACATAAAGACAGGTGAAATAATTTGATTTGATTTAAGAGTGGAATGCACATAAAAGAGATATTTATAAAGGTCAGATATCTCAGCTCACGATATATTGAATCGTTCCATCATACTGTGCTTCAAAGTGAATTTGGAGTGACAAAGCATAACAGGGAAACAATATTTAATAAACTATGACTTTTATTGTTCATTTCCCAAAGGTAAGAGAAAATTTAACTATTGGCAATGAAGGCAGGCTGCTTATATTTAATATTGTCAATGAAATGCTCTGCATACAATATATTCTTTTTTACCCCATATATTAAATTTATTTTATTTCTAAATTTGTCACATGCAAAAAATTTGACTACTGTATATGCTGCGATTCATGTGATGATAGACAAACCAGATTTAAGAGGAGAAACATAGAATTGTTTACAGTATTTTTTCCTTATTGATGACACTGTAGTCTTTGCATTATAATACTACTTTCATTCCTGTTCCTTTCTCGCTCTCAAAGTTATATTCCAATTTGCTGGTCTCTGCTATTCCCTCTATAGCGACCAAATTACCTTTCCATTTTTTTCCACTATATACTATATCCACACCATTTTCAAATCCATTTACTCTTTCTCTCCTCAGCTCTGTATATCTTGTACCATATTCTGAACCCTATTTCCACCTTAATTATTCTTACTTATTGCCCATATTCTGCAATTCCCTATCTTTATACTATACCTTTCACATAAGCATATCTACACTGTACTTGACATTGGTTAGTTTTTCCACAATCCTCCAAATTATCTCCCTTCTCTAACTCATCTTATTTCCAGCTCCCACTTGCAATAGCCAGACAGACCCACGGCTATGGCTCCAAACCATTAATCCATCTACAAGGCATCAAGATACCACACAAAGCTCTCTACAATGACAGCTAAGTATTAAATATTGATGTCAGAAAGTCCTGCACACATAAGAAAGGTGTTCTTTCCTATGGGCAAATACTCTTCTTTTTTTCCCCATCCCCAGCATTGTCTCTTTCTAGCTCAAAATATAAAAACACTGCCTTTCTATCATGAGCAAGTTCCTTTTGTGAGATTTCGTTGCCATTGATAACTCATTTAGGGGCAAGTGTAGAATGATACACACTGACACACACAGCCCTTTTAAGACCCTTTACTATTAACTTTTTCTGAATACTAAATCATGATCTATGTAAAACATACATATTCTCAGATATGAAGTCAGGAATCAGTTCTCTTAAGAGATGCACATAAAATATAATTTATTGCAGAATCTAGAAACAAGAATAAGTATGCTATTTCAGACCTGGGTGGTCCTAAATTATATGACTGAAAGTTATTGCCTATTTTTGAATGGAAAATCTGTAATAGTGTATATTTTATGCACTGTTTCAGAGAGTGGATTTCTGATTTCATATCTTGATTATACTCAACCTGGCAGCAGATTTAAGTTGCTGTACACCTACTTCACTGACGTCATTACAGAGGTGAGTGCTGTCTACTTTTAGGAATAGATAAAATACACACAATTTTGGTATATATCAATGGTCAAAGTGGGCTGGTGGACAGTGTTATGCCATACCGCCAATTCTACTGCCTTCATTGTAAATCTATAAAACTTCATTCACTTACATTTTCCATACCATCACTTCTAAGTTTCCATACCACCACATCTAAATTGCCACTTTGACCACTGGAATACATGCAATTTAAAGTGGCGCTGCATTGTAAAGGGAAGTTTCCCTTTACAAAGCAGCGCCACTTTAAATTTAAGCGCTGAAGAGGCTGAACACGCCGGAGATGAAGAATCCAGAGATTCATACATTTACCCCCAGGTCTTGCACAGACTACACTATTCCAGAAATAGGTCATTTAAAAAGGAACAACTGTCACCTATAAAGGTTTTTTACATTTCTTTATTTATTTATTTTATTTCTTATGTACAATATTTGTTGACTTGTAAGTTTCTAGGCAGTCAGAACCCCACCCCATCAACTTCTCTCTCAAACACACCAATACTATTTGTTGACAAATACATTATGTGAATGTATTGTATCCATATAGTGTATCTGTAGTTCATTCAATACACATAGATAGCATTTTACAACTAAATATGAGCTGAATGTTTTAGCAAATTCAAAGTTTCGACAAATATTGGTATTTTCCGACTGGTGTTGCAGTATTATGATTTATTTGTGGATGCAAAGCTTTAAAGGTTATTTTTCTCATCATCATCATCAACATATTGTTATAAGTCACCACGAATTCCACCACCCTGTTCATCAGTTCAAAACAAATACCTAAAGTAATAAAACATCAAAACTATAATAAATGATAATACATAAACCTAATACCTAGGTGCAAAATAGCATACAAATACAATAATACACATAGCTAACATAGTAAATAACACAATATAGCCAGGGCTGCCAAGAGGAATTCAGGGCCCCGGTACAACAAATTCATGGGGCCCCCCTTATAGTTGAGTTTTTTTAAAAAAATTGCGCCGCCTCACGGCGCCCCTTAATTTTTCGGAGGTTTGGTCATGCATTTGGAGGCGTGGCAAATGCGCCATTGGGGTGTAGCTAACACATCAAAATCACTAGGCTCTCATTTCGCCGTAGCGTCACATATGTCCAAGCACTCCTGACTTTCAGGACATCTAGCACCACAGTGTAGTATACAAAGAATGCAGTGTGTACACAAAGAGTTCAGTCTTGGCCTGCACCTTACATTAGGCACAACACTCACCAAAAATTGGCATTGTTCCTACTAGAACCACAACATTTGACAGACTGTGCTGCTCTCTCCTACCTGTTCTTCTCACTTTCTCCAACTGTGACTGCTGCTTTCTTTAGTTGCGGCTTGTGGGGATCCTGGAATGTTGAAGGACCTATTTGGAAAAAAAAATGGCTACATTTAGAAAATTACAGCCAGCCCCGGCGTTAAATCAATAGATTAATAATTAGGCCTTCCTCCAGCCCCAACATTAAAATAATAGTATTCACATTTAATAAATAAACCTATT
The DNA here is from genome assembly GCF_038048845.1 of Mixophyes fleayi. NCBI lineage: Eukaryota > Metazoa > Chordata > Amphibia > Anura > Limnodynastidae > Mixophyes > Mixophyes fleayi. The sequence continues at coordinate 68,461,121 of NC_134411.1, forward strand.
CCCTTCCTGCAAACAGCCTACCAATACCTATTTCCCGCAACCATCACTGCCATTAAATAATTCATAGTCACATTTAATAAACAGACCTCATGTGTGCTTCTCTCCCCTTTTATTTTTAATCTGTGCTTCTCTCCCCTTTTTTTTTTTTTAATCTGTGCTTCTCTCCCCTTTCTTTTTTAATCTGTGCTTCTCTCCCCTTTTTTTAAAAAAATCTGTGCTTCTCTCCCCTTTTTTTTTTTTACTCTCAGCCTCTCTCCCCTTTTTCTTTTACTCTGTGCCTCTCTCCCCTGTTTTTTTACTCCCTCTTCTATATAGCACTGTCCCTTTCTGTTTTCCTCCCCTTGCCTCTCCGTTTCTTTACTTACCTTCTGTTAGCTTCTTTCTTTTCTTCTATTCTCTTCCGTCTTCTCTTCTTTCTTCTGGCTTTGTCCTGGCTGCGGCGCTCCTCACTGACTGTCGGGCGTGACTTGATGACGTCACGCCCGACAGTCAGTGTGAATGGAGCAGAGAGGAGAGGAGGGACGCAGCGCCGCGATCACGTGAGTATGATTTTTTTTTTTTGTTGTTCCAGCTCCCCCCACCAACGAGCTTGACGGACCTCCCCCCCCCCCCGTGGAAAAAAAAGTAATAAATTAAATTTTAAAAAAAATCGCAAGATAGGAAAACAATTTTTTTTTAAAAAAAAAATTAGCAGCGAGGGCGGGCCCGGACCAGGGTAAAATGTACCCGCCCCCCTCCTCTCGGCGGCCCTGAATATAGCATGCCATATGCAGCTTACAATGTAACAGGAACATACAGACAGGACCGACAAACAGGAGACAGAGTAACAAGGACCTGCCCCGTGAGAGCTTACATTCTGCATGCAAGATGTTTTATTAAGGTATGGTAAGTACAGACTGGGCATTCCTTAATTTGAACAGAGCACAAAGCTTTTGCACAATGCAAATTTTCACATGTTAAAAGGATAAATCCAACTTTGTGGATTCTTTAAGGGTTAAATGTTGAAATTTTGTTTGGTAAATATGACCTCTAACCGATAATTGTTTGCTACATATACTCTCTTTACTGCAGATTTTTCATCTTTGGTGGGACAGACGTATGCAGTTGTCCATCTATGTCCAGGCCACACTGCTGCATCTTCTTGCACAAGTTAGTGGTGTGAACTAAGTAAAGTGAAAACTTTACTAGTTCAAACTTTATCAGTTCAAACTCATTGACATTAGCTTTTTGATACGACAGTCTGGAACTGATGTAGACAGTGAACTACATACTCCTTTCCACTAATGATGAATTATCTACAGGAAAGCTAAGAGCTAGATACAATCTGCAAGAGAGTATACCTAATAAAGTATACGTAATAAACAATTAGACATAAGATACAGGTTACGTTTGCACATTTACCTGCTAACAAAATAAATTCAAAAAGGTAAACTTTAATGCCAGTTTAAAGATTCTATCACTGTTTGTGGATGCTGCCAGTAAATCAATGTATTAAATATTAAAAATGAAACAAATATAATTGCTCAAATGAATGTAATCAGGAAAATGAAATAAATGGGGATACACAAGTAGGAAGTAATTCCTATGTCTTTACATCTTTCTGTATCCACACAATCCCTCACTGCTCTCTGGTAGTAGAGGCCTGTACATCTGAACTATTTGAGCATCTGCGGTAAGTGGGCCTCTGTATAAACTTTGACTCTACTCTATGAAATGATTTTCTCTGGACTATCTAGACCTCTTCACCAGGTAGGCCTCTGCATCATTTAGACTTTAGCTATCAAGCTAAGGCACCATCTGCATCTGTACCCATAGACCTCTGCTCCATTTAAGCCATCTAGGTGTCTGAGCACCTGAACCATCTAGGGCTCTGCAACATCCAGGCTTCTGCACCCAACTTCAATTGACTTCAGGGCCTCTGGAACCACATGGCAGAGGGGCCACAACATCCCTCTGGCCCAATATTTCTTCAATAGCCTTCTCAGACATCTATGCTAAGAAGACTCCACTTAATGCTCAGGACTTCGCTCCTCTACATGATTTCCCTATATTTCATCCTATCTTTTCTCTACCTAGACTTCCTCAGAATCAAATATGTGTATGGAGTGGTAAAATAAGCTGAAGAACTGTTGTGTAAAAGTATAAATATCCTGTCAAGTACAACCTCTGACCACTTTAGAACTAGTTCTTTTATTAAACAAAACTTTTCAGTATTTCTTCTCATGGCTTACATTAATCAGGATAGTGAGGGGACATAGGTGATATAATTATTACATGTGCCACTTTAGTGTGTTTAAAAACTATTTATATTGGGTGCATTTCCATGACAGCATAAGTTGAAGGAGCAATGGGCCTCCCAATAAATATATTAAATCCCATATCCACAAGCTTAAAGCTATTGCAAAAATCAAGTGGAGTGGTAAGAACCATGCACCTCTCCACACATAAAAGGAGAGCCCTTGTCTGCCATCTGCACCCATTTATCCTATTTCAGTAATGTTGTTAGGAACATTGCATGGCATTGATCAGTAAAATTAAGCACAAATGGGAACCCAGTCCATATTTCACAAGTAATACTCTTACTCATGAGTGAAACAGAAAAAAGAAGTATAGTATACCATAAATAACCATAACAGTAATACAGAATAGTGTCAAAGGAGCACACACACACCTGGCAGCTGAGACATTTCACTGGACACACACTGCAACGTTCCACTTATTAGTGACTCTTCACCCCTGCAAAATATCTGTGGTAATAAGAAGAGTCATCTGTTATTCGAGTCTTCCAAGGAGGGACCTCATTTATCAGATAAGCCGACATTGATTTTCTCCTTTGGTACGAGGCTACACTATTCTATAATATTGGACATTTTTATGGTTATTTATGGTACACTATGTGTGGCGCTTCTTTTCTCTGTTTCATTTTTTAGGTTGGCACCTGCAAATAAGTGCTAAGATCTAGAAGCTGCCTACTGTATCTGACCAAATATATTATTTATTGGCTGTAACACAGAGATTTGTTTACACTTGGTGCACTGTTGGGCTCACAACTCACTGAGCGCAATTATTGCTTATTATTCTTCCAATACTCTTACTCAATTCAACTCTTTCCATCAACTGGTGCAAACTTTTTCTCAACAACAAACATCATCTTTCTCTGTTAACCTAGGTATGTTGGTGGGAATCAAGGTGCAACTGTATAAACTGAGGCACAAGGCACTACATCAATCAGTCACAACATTAAAACCACTGACAAGTGAAGTGAATAACATTGATTATTTCATTATAATGGCACCTGTCAAGGGGTGGGATATATATTACGCAGCAATTGAACAGCCAGTCATTGAAGTTGTTGAAGTTGATGTGTTAGAAGCAGGAAAAATGGGCAAGCGTAAAGATCTAAGCGACTTTGACAAAGGCCAAACTGTAATGGCTAGATGACTGGATCAGCGTGTCTCCAAATTGGCAGATCTTGTGGGGTGTTCCCGAAATGCAGTGTTTAGTACCTACCAAAAGTGGTCCAAGGAAAGACAACTGGTAAACCAGTGATAGGCTGATGGGAATGCAAGGCTTATTGGTGGGCATCGGAGGTGAAGGCTAGCTCGTCTGGTCCAATCCCACAGAAGAGCTACTGTAGCACAAATTGCTGAAAAAGTTCATGCTGGCACAGATTTCTGCATATGGGGCTGCGCAGCCACAGACTGGTCAGAGTGCCCATGCTGACCTCTGTCCATCGCTGAAAGAACCTACAATGGACAGGTGAGCTCCAGAACTGGACCATGGAGCAATGGAAAAATATGGTCTGGTCTGATGAATCATGGTTTCTTTTACATCATGTGGATGGCCAGGTGTGTGTGTTTCCTTTACCTGGGGAAGAGATGGCACCAAGATGCACTATGTGAAGATAGAAAGCCGGCGGTCGCAGTGTGATGCTCTGGATAATGCTCTGCTGGGAAACCTTGGGTCTTGGCGTTTATGTGGATGTTACTTTGACACCTACCGCCTACTTAAACATTGTTGCAGACCAAGTACATCCCTTAATGGCACCAGAATTCTGTGATGGCAGTTTCCTCCTTCAGCAGGATACTCCCTGCGACACTGCAAAAATTGTTCAGAAATGGTTGGGTGAACATGACCAAGACATTGAATTGGCCTCCAAATTCCCAAGATCTGAATCTTATTGTGTATTTGTGGGATGTCCTGGAAAAATAAGTCAGAGCTGTGAGCCCCACCTCACAACTTACAGTACCTAAAGGATCTGCTGCTAATGTCTTGGTGCCAGGTACCACAGGACACCTTCAGAGGTCTTGTGGAGTCTGTACCTTGATGGATCAGAGTTGTTTTGGTGAAATGAGAGGGAGCCTACAAAATATTAGGTAGTTGGTTTTAATGTTGTAGCTGATCAGTGTATGGTGACACAGGGTTAGTATTTCTGATTCACAGAGCTGGGATCATGGGTTTGATTTATTTCATGGCCCTATCTGTGTGAAATTTGTATGCTCTCCCTGTGTTTGCATGGGTTTCCTCCGAGTACTTTGGTTTCCTCCCACACATCTAAAAAAAAAACATACTAGTAAGTTAAATATGGAATTTAGAGAGCATGCTCTAATGGGGACAGGGGCTTATGTGAATTATTCCATATACCTCCTGCAACACTGTAGAATGCTTTGCATGCTATAAAAAAAATGATCATTGGTTACTCTGGATGTTTTCAACATATGCAAATAAACTTACAGTTGTTTGAACTTCCCTTCTGCCTCTATTTTGCATTGAATTACCTAACATTGTTATTAATTATTATTATTATTATTATTACTTCAAGGAACATTTTGTGTTGCACTGGGGCCATTTTTCACTTTATAAATAACTTCAAGTGCATTTTTACCTATAAAAATACACATTAAGGCAAGGTTTCAATTTAGCTCATGGTCTGATACTGGAATTAAAATATATATATTTTTTAAAAATTGAAATAATTGAAATAAAGAATAGGTAGTGCTAATAAAGTCATTAAGTTGTTGGGTTTGATGGTCAGGCTATTAAAGAATGATATTGTCTGACAAGCAATATACTAATTTTTCAAATTAAGTTATTAATATTGATATAGTACAGTTTTGTAGACACCTACATGTCATAAAATGTACTAGCTACCATTATTAGAATGCTTTGAAGCAATAATGTTTTCTAGAGATGAAATCAGGAAATGGATACATGATGAATGTGGTCTATATATATTTAGACTATGAATGTAGCATGGCACAAGAACTGTTTTTTGTTTTGATTAAAACATGAGATATATAATGTCAAGTAAAATAAATCTTAAAATAGACTTAGCGTCTGATATAATAAATTGCTTAAGTCCAAGCATTTTTTATTTTATTTTAAGGACTCTTATGTAACATACAGATAATGACAATAAAAATGAAACTGGCATTAATTTGCAAAAAGTTTCTGATGAGTCTCAGTCCCCTTTTCAAGACACATAGAATTAAATATCAACTCAATTACTGATGACATTTTAAGAACTCCTAATTACCATGCAAAACGTAAGCAGTCTTGTCTATCTTATTCTGTAACACATATTTCAATGGCAAGGAACTAAGATTTTACTCTTCAATATGTTGGATTAACACTGTGATATTTAAACCATTGCCCATTCTCAACCATCTGATTTTCAAGAAGACCCTGAAATAAGTGAAGATTCATGGAAGATTAACATGGCTGTTTATAGAACAAGCACAAGTAGAAGTTTTTAGCATGTTAAAAGTGAATCATGAAGGTAAAAGTGGGGATTACACAAAAATTAGTAACAAACCGTGCTCCAATTAATGGAATTGATGGTCTCCCTCCTTGATAGCAATACACAATATAGATAAACAATCATGCACCCGTTGTTTCTTTTGTTTCTTCCTGTCAAATGAAATATGATTCAATAGATAACAAACATATTAAATCTAATAGATATAATCCTAGAGACACTTCTACTGTAGATGTAGAACCAAGTTTCAGAAACAATTGATAAGTATGTGCAAAAAAACAAACATACAAAACAATATATATATATATAGTAACAAAATGAGGCATTTAGCTGGCAATATGCAGAGAAAGCATGGAAGTAGAGTAAAACATTTGTGCAGTAATGCACCTAGATTGATGACTTATGTCTGACAAACAATAGTTTAAAGTTTTGTTAACTTAAGCTGGGTACACACTACAGAAATTTCGACCAACTTTTTATGCCAAGCGATTTTACATGTGATCGATGGTCCGATCGCTCGGTCCATGGACTGCATACACACTAGCCTTGTTTAGGATGATAAAGGGAAGAGCGGACGTCCCTTTAGCGACTTTTTACAGCCATGTTGTCGTGAGCAATGACTGTAATTTCGTAAACACTGTTGTGGATCGGTCGGAAGTTTATATACACTACACAGCGGAAACGAGATTGGAACGAAAATATTAAACTGTACGACCAACCAAATGAGGCGATAATCGTCCATTTGGGCAGACTTTCGACCATCGTGTCACTGCACACACTGACCCGACTTTTGAACGAGCGGTCGTATGTCGGCTGTTTGAGCCGATTATTGGACGAAAACAGTGTAGTGTGTAGCCAGCTATACATGGTTTGAAATGTTCCTCCTCAGCGCAAACAGACAGGATGTGTCTGTCTTAGTGCAAACAGAACCACTGATGGGAGTTTCCTGTTAAAAAGAAGGTGGGTGTGTCACCTGCCCATCAAGCTAAGGCTGGGGGAGGAGTTTCATGTATAAAAGCTTGTTTGTTTCATTTGTCCAGTGAAATCAATGCTGGGGAATCTGGCTGGTCTTGAGAGAGCTAGTCTATGTCTAGCTAGCGTTTAGGGTCTCCAGACATTTACCATCCTGACAATAAAACTACATGAAAAGGAAGAAGTTGTTCGTGTGTGCTTCAGCAGTAGCGGGCTCTTGCCACAATATATATATATATATATATATATATATATATATATATATATACATATATATATATTAGAGATGGGCGGGCTTGGTTCTAATACAATATTTTGCACTACAAGTGCTTTGGGGTGTCCCATATTACCCAGTGTTTTACACAAATTTTTCTGGCTGTCAAAAAGTCATTTGCTAGCAGTATCTATCTAATACAATATTTTGCATTACAAGTGCTTTGGGGTGTTCCATATTCCCCAGTGTTTTTTTCTGGCTGTCAAAAAAGTCATTTGTCAGCAGTATCTATCTAATACAATATTTTGCACTAAAATGGATTCAAAGCAGTCCACATATGAGCAGAGTCAGCAAGCAGGTGCTGGCACCAGTCCTCATGGTAGTGTCATCTGGTAAAGCCTATGTAAAAGTACATAGTCTTTTTAAATCAGGGGAAAAAACACACACCAAAAAAAAATGTATCGTGTTGAAGCGAAAAAGAAGTGTAACTGAGGAAAAGTTAGCTGCCGATGAAATTTTTTTTTGCCAACATGCCATTCTACACACCCAGTGGCAAAGAAAGAATGAGACCTTTGCCTTTCTCTATTAGTGGCAGATCAAAAAATGTTACTGAGCCTTCTTTTTGTACGGTCACTCGTGACCAAGCAAGACCAAGTAATTTGGAGTCTAAAAGTGGTGCACAACTACTGTTACGCATCAAAGCCAAGCTGCAAGAAAACAGTAAGGCATTAGAGGATAATGTATGATCTGAATCAGAAATGACACCAATCCCTGTGGAGAGTCCATCCACCAGTGATATGTCTATTCATGAGCATTCTGTTAGTGACAGTGTACCCATAAAAAAAGAGTCCTTTCAGCAGTTCTGCTGATGTGTGCCTTAACAGCCTGAGTGTATCCAGTGATACACCAATTGAGGATGCCACTTTGGAATTAGAAGAGGATGAGGGGGAGATTTGTGTAGGCGACGAGGGCACTAATGATGATGTTGATGATTATGATGCAGACAGATACCAAATTGCCTTTGTCCATTTATTTTTATATTCTAATTCTACAGTCTATGCAGGCTGCTTTTTTTCTATTCAACTACAAGTGGAGGGCGGAGGGGTCATAGACAGCCACCAAACTACCTTGGTCCATTTATTTTTATATTCTAATTCTACAGTCTATGCAGGCTGCTTTTTTTTATTCAACTACAAGTGGAGGGCGCGGGGGGGTCATAGACAGCCACCAAACTACCTTGTTCCATTTATTTTTTTATATTGTTCAGTCTATGCAGGCTGCTTTTTTCTATTTAACTACAAGTGGAGGGGGGGGGCTATAGAGACAGAAACCAAACTGCCTTTGTCCATTTCAATTTATATTGTACAGTCTATAAAGGCTGAATTTTTTTGTATTTTCTACAAGTGGAGGGGGGCCTAAAGAGACAGAAACCAAACTGCCTTTGTCCATTTCTTTATATATTTAACTATAAGTGTAGGGTGTAATATACACCCAAAGATGATGGCTACATTGCCAATAGGCTAAGATGGAGAGGAAGACAATCAGGTTTGTGTGCAGAATTAAGGACGGCCTACCAGGGAGTAAACTGTTTTCTTTCTAATTTATTAGCTTTAGGATTACCTTACTTATCCAAGAAACAGATGGAGCACTAAATTCGGTTATTTTATGCCAAAAACATTGATTTTTAAACAAAATTGCAAAACAAAACCAAACAAAACCAAAACCAAAACACCCAAGGGCGCTTTGGCAAAACCAAAACTTGACGGTAATCCAGATCCAAAACCAAAACGCGGGGGTCAGTGAGCATCTCTAATATATATATATATATATATATAGCATATATATATATATATATATATATATATAGCTTTGTTTATGTTTGGTTTTTTTGCACATACTTAGCAATTGTTTCTGAAATTTGGTTCTACAGTAGATGTGTCTATAAGATTATATCTATTTGATTTAATATGTTTGTTATCTATTGAATCACATGTGTATAGATATGAATTATATATATATATATATATATATATATATATATATATATATATATATATACATAATATATTTATTAGAGATGAGCGGTTCAGATTCAGTGCAATCTGACAGATCTGAGACTCGGGGTTCTAAGTAAACCACAACAAGACTCGATTCTTTGCATTGAAATCAGATTTGAAAATGAGGCAAAATGTAATTTCCAGGGTGAAAACAAAAACCTCTCTCGAGCTTTGGATCAATATCTTTTATATATAGCCCTCGCCCCTATTTTTATCTGACATTTTAGAAAAGACAGAGTGTAGGGAGGAAGGTGGCTTGGAGGCCATGCGCTTAAAATAGCCCATAGAGGGTGACTAGAGCATTAGACAGGGTGAAATAGGGAATATTACATATAAAACAATAGCTGTGATGATTTTTAATGCAAGCTTATCTCTGAAGCAATCAGTCAGCTAGAATAGTTTGCTGATTGATTGGGTGTCAGTCTTTCACAGCATTTCAATAGAGTACTGGTTACTGCATATATATATATATTTTTTTTTTTTTTTTGATGGTACAAAATATCTATGTGGCGCTTAACCTAATTGTTTGGATTTCCTAAAAACTGAATAATATTCACAAAAACAACAAAACAATATTCAAAAAAAACACCACCACAAGTAAGTGTGGCAGCCAAACTTCAAATAACGAATGGTTAGTCCAGGTACATGAGAAGAAACAGATAAAGAAGGATGGCGCCTTCAGGTGTAAACACAAGATAAAAAACAATAACAGTGCAATATAAATTAAATCAGTATGAACAAGAACATATTTCTGAATAGTGCCTCTACAAGACACCGCGTGTAGTTCATGTATCCGATATATAATAAATATATAAATAATAGTAAAGTCCAATGGTGACAGCATCAAACAGAATGTATCAGTAAGGATCTTGCACACTGTGCAGTGTGGTGAATATCAGCAAGACTGGAGCCCAAATTGCTCCAAGATAACATGCGTACCAAATATAAAAATATAACCAGCTTATCTGTATGATGGCTCCTTGGTCTTTGCGAAAGGCAGCTCAGCTGTTTCTAAAACACCATCTTCGACCACAGAGCTATGATGCTAACCACTTCAATGCAGAGTATGTTCTTATAATAAATCTAAAAATATAATATAATAATCTCTGCTAAAAAAGTAAAAAATAGAAAAAAATTGTGGGAAGAAAGTGGAAGAAAGCGTCCTCAAAACCCAAACACTATTTGTCAAATTCAATCTCAAAGAAAACATCATCTCTTGATGCAAGGAGGAGGATTAAGAGCAGAGTTTCTGATAAATATGGTGATTTGTTCAAAAAAATGAAAGTAGCTAACATTCCCTACATCACCCAGAGGTCATAAGATGTTTGAAAATATTTTTAGCCCAACCCAACAACATTTATCAAGGCATCTGTAGCCACTTTCAGGCCAAAATCAGTAGAGGTATTGGCTTTGATCATCTAGGCACCTCCTCCCTGTTATGTTATTTGCAGCAAGTTAATTTAAGTCATGTTTCTAAACTTAGCAAATTATGTGTAGTAGTAAGCAGTCCAGCATCAGGTAGCAGCCAAATGGATAGACAGTTGTAATCCTCACTGGCTTTATCACCATCATCATCAACCTCGTTATTATTAGTATGTAGACAAGCATCCAATTTTCAAATTCTAAATGACTTCCTTAATGCAGTTCAAGAATTCTAAGAGACATCCTTGCACACTACAGCCCCTGCTGCTGGGAGTAATACATTTATACAGAAGGGAGCAAGAAGAATAAGCATAGTTTTACCTGTGACGCAAGTCTTTGAAATTTCTCATCTGTACCAAGAGGTTAAGCAAAATGTCATTCAGTCCCTAGAAACTGCTATTGTACCAAATGACCACTTAACTATGGATATATGGACAAGTGGTACTGGTCACACCAAGACTACATGATTGTGACAGCCCACTGTGTAGTTGTATCGCATCATCAGCAGCAGCCCCGGAAGCTTCACCATCATCCTCTGCATCCTTTCAGGATAGCACTCAATGACAGGTCACTCAAAGGTAAAAGCTACTCTTTGTATGGCTGGTTTTACAAAGAAACATACCAGTGTCAATCTGTTGGAAAAACTCAGGAATGTCATAGCAAAATGCTTCACCCCACTAAGACACTCCTTAGGATTCTCATTGCCATGTGCATTACGACTGGGTGAATTTCAACATTCATCCATGCTTTGCACACACAAAGAACCTGGTGGTGCAACATTTCTTAAAACATTAGAGGTAAATACAGGAAATTATGTTTGTGGTCTGTAAACTTTCTGGGCATTTTTACTTGCAGTTGCTGAATGTCAGAGCATACCAACTGAAAGAAGAGGTAGTAACAAGTTGGAATTCCACACTTTATATGCTTCAGCGACTAGAGAAACAGCAACAAGTCTACAGACCTACACATCAAACCATGAGATAGGGAGAGGGGGATCCCATGTTATCTTACTTCAGCACTGTTCATGCAGGCTACTGAAACCATTTGATATTGAAGTGAGTTCAAACACTGCCAGCCTGAGTCAAGTCATACCTCTAATCAAACTACTGGAAAAAGCAGATGGAGAAGCTGAAAGAGGAGATGAAACTTAACAATTCTGCTATGTATTATGTCCTTGTAGATCATGTTCTTTATTCACATTGTGAGTACACAAGGGTTTGCAGTATCTTGAAATTGAATTACTACATTTTGGCTTGATCCTAGGATTAAGAAGTCATATGTTTTTCCTGCCATCTGACACAAATCTTCATAAATGCAAACAGCTCCTTCTGACCAAACTGTCAGATTAATTTGTACATAACACCTCCACTCCTTCATCTTCTCCTAAAAATGGTAGTGCCAAAAATAAACTTCCCTTTTCTAACACTGATGGTGAGTCAACAAGACAGCAGCACACCGATGTGAAAGGTTATGACATCTGGTCAGACTTCAAAGAAAAGTGCAATTAAATTGACACCTGTACCATGTCTCAATTGTATACACCTTGTCTTAGTAGAATGGTGGTGGATTACTTTAATGATAAAGTAGATGTTAGCATCTCAAACCCTTTGACTCCTGTAAGCAAAAAAAGGCAATTTGGAGCCCCTTGTACAAACTAGTATAGTGTACTTAAGCTGCCCACCCTCCAGCATGTATTTGGTGTCACGCTGTAGGCCTATGAAGGCTGAAGATAATTAGACACTAACCGGTATTGGTGCAACTGGTCAAACAGGAGCGGAGTCTAACGTACCCCTGGTGTTCACCAGGGACCCCAGCAAGGAGGTTTGGACCGCAGCAGAGGGCACGCAGGTCGCGGTCCTATTAGCCAGTTACCAGTGTAGCGTAGAGAGGTCAGACGGTTCCGGGTCACAGCAATCAGTAATATCAGGTACAAAAGGGTAATCCAAAGGAATAGTCGCCAAGCCGAAGTCACTGTACAGAATGGGTCACACAGAAGAGTAGAATGGTCGCCAAGCCAGGGTCACAACAGGTAATCAAGAATCAGAATACTCAGGAGTATGGAGAATAAGGAAGCCAGGAACACTGGTGGTGAACCTGTTACTCTGGCACCCTAATGGCGCCAGAGACAGGTTTAAATAGAGGGCTGACTGTAGTGATTGGCGGAGAGGAGGAGGCGGAACTGGTAGGAGAAGCGGCGTCCTGTTGCCTAGCAACGGGACTGAGAACAGGGCGCATCCGTCTGACAGGGGATCAGCGGGGACGGCGTCTGACATTTGGAAAGATTGTTTAGTACAGGCGGGAACATTGTGAGTGATCGTCAGAGGAGACTATTTCCCAAAAATGTAGAAAAACTGGTGTCCATAGAAATGAACTGAAAATTGTATGATGAATGCCTTTTTTGCTGCAATTTACATACATAATCTGTAGATTCCAGTGCGGATGAATTAATATTGTGTGATGATGATAATGACATCAGTGATGAGGTTGATTATTGCTTTTTGAGGATATTCAACACTTAATTGAACTTTCATATCCTTGAAGTAAGGACATTTACTTCCAGCATCTTTGCTAACATTCTAAGTATTTTCTTAGTATAATTCCAGTAACAGAAGAACCTGATTAGTTTAATTGGATCAAAATTGCTGTAATAGTGGCACTGAACAAGGAAATAGTCATTGGGTTGAACATTTTAGGGTACATGGCTTTTTTTCTTCAGTTTTGATCAATTTGGACATTGTGCATTCCAACATCAATGTCCACAGTAGTGGCACTTTTTTTGTTGTTCCAAATTCAGCAACTACATTATCCTGCATGTCATCTAAATCTAATTATTAAATGGTTGTTGATATGTTTTCCGCTCTCTTTTCTGAAAGTCAATTCCTGTTTGCATTCACCTGTTTTAGCTAATGTTAAATGAAGACCTAGATTACATTGTTTTTCCAGATGGTTCTGTAGTATTTCTCTTTATAGATGATTTGTGGCTAGCCACACCATCTGTGGAAGCTCGCAAAACTGATTCTTTGCATCTTCTTTCTTATCATGCTTAGAAGTGAAACAGAACTTGTAGGGAAATCTTTAGGTGTGTTTACCTAAAGTGCAATATTTAGGACATTACATTTCTTTAATTGGGTAAGGTGATTATTGCTGAAAGTGGATTGTGGTTTAGCTTTCAGAGAATAGTACTCAATATTTATGATCAAGTTAGGTTTCAAATCCTGATATGAGACTTTTTGTGAACTGCACATGTACTATATCTCTCTTCATTGTTTCAGGTCGTAAATACCAGTCTAATTCCCCCATAAAGGAGAACATGTCTTGTAACTTTAATGGTGAATATATGTTGGTTTAAATACTCTCCAGTTAAGGACTGATTTCTAATTAAATGTCACTTTGGTCATTCTCACTTTTTAGAAGCTTCTAATCTTTATTTTTTCCAATGTGTTTGCACAAAAGTAGAGTAACATCACAAAAGAGCATTTGTACTGCAGCATGGTGGCTGATTAACACTTCTGCCTCACAGAGTTCAATTCCCGACCATGGCCTTATCTGTGTGGAGTTTGTATGTTATCCCTGTGTTTGCGTGGGTTTCGTCTGGGTGCTCCAGTTTCCTCCCACACGCAAAAAACATATCGGTAGGTAAATTGATCAAATATCAAATTGACCTTAGTCTATCTCTGGCTGTGTATGTTAGGACTAAGACTATACGCTCCAATGGGGAAAGAACCAATGTGAGTGAGTTCTCTGTACAGCGCTCAGGGTATGCATTCTGTCATTTATATTGATGTATATTTGGCTTCCTTAAGAAAAACATGCTAAGGTAAGCACAAAATTCTGCTTCAACTTACAGTTCTGGACATGGCCAAAACGGTAAACTACATTAGCCAAAACACATGTGTGATTGATGTCAAGGCAACATATAAGGCAGAACATTATAATATAACTTTAAATTAGCTAGAGACAAAGACCAGCTTCACTAGTAGATCCAGGCATTTCCTGATGCTTCACTGAACATGTATTTACAAGAAATGTTAAATACAGTTTATTGCTGCAAATAGCTTTGGCTCACAGTTTGTGGTGAACATAAAAAATACTGTGTATTTTTGTGATGCATTTTAAGCAGTTAAATAAATGTGGTTGTTCTTTCAATGTCACCACATTGTTAGCTTATAAAAGATACATAGGTGATAATGATGCAGAGTACCCATTAGAATGCAAGGTAAGTCCCCCCCGAACATTTATCCAAAGTGGTAAATGATATCTTCTATTCATTTATCACACAGTAGGCAGTAGAGAATTTAGTTTAACCTCAGAGTTATTTAGCAAGGTGGAATGTTGTTAATGGCATTTGGAATTGTTTTTATTTTAAAAATGCACAATTGCAGTTCAATTTCTCAGCAAAGGGTCACTTAATGAAAATGAGGTCAATAATCATATTTTGTTAAAGTCATGAGGCTAAGAATTAAAGCAGCCATCATTGTCATTTATGAAAGTGCATCTCATACTGTCCAAACAACATCAATGATGTTTAAAGTATAACAACATTTTAATACATTAGTTTGGGTAACCTACAATCCCTCCACACAGTATCCTGATGCCATTGCTGGGGCATTAGGGCGGTGTGCAGCAGGATTGTAGGGTTTAAAAAAAGACCTATCCAGATCCCTAACGAAAAATCTGTTCATCAGGTGCATATGGGAGTGCTGGGATTGAGCATGGGACTGTAGAGACCTCATTTGAGTGTACAGCCAGTCTGAGAGGGGGACTCAAGAAAGGCAGTGAATGTCGATTGAGCAGTATCAGACATTGCAGGAGATATAGGAGACTATTTAAACTGCAACAAACGAGCATCCCCAAGAATGCCTGGCTCCCGCCTTGATATTACTTACACAAACTCCATTTCTTAGTTCATTGGGGAACACCGGGAACATTGGGGCATAGTGTAGGGAATAGGCATGTGGGCACTTTAAGAAAGTTTACATCTGACCCTAACTCCACCCCCTCTATACCCTCCTTCCTGTTAGCCTCATTTTATGTTTAACCAAGACCCACAGAGAAGGAGATAATAGAGAGAAAAATTACAAAGAAAGAGGAAAACAAACAACATCCTCTTGAACAAACAACACAACAGGTCACACAAAAGGAGAAACTAGAACATCATGGGTGGGTACACAGAGACCCTCAATAACTAAGAAAAATGGATTTTATGTAAGTGTAATAATCCTATTTTCATCTACATCCTATTGGGGACATCAGGAACATTGGGGACATCCCAAATTTGTCATCATGGGTGTGAAAGATCAGATGAAACAATGCGAAGTACCTCCCAAAACTGACATCCCCAGGTTGCAAACACATTAAACTTGTAAAACCGAGTAAACACATCAACAGAGAACAGTTGACTGCCCGACACAACTATTCAGTCGAGGAGCTATGCCATACCACCCGCAAAGCACTCATCGACCTTATGGAGTGAGCCTGAAAATTATCTGGAACAGACCCATCATAAACCTGATGGGTTACAGCCATAATCCACAGATAAATAGTTACCTTGTGCACGTCATAGAGGACCAAATGGGCAATCTCAGCAACAGAATCAGCTAGTGACCGAGCCCATGCTGTCCATCTGACATAATAAACACAGATGGGGGAAAACACACAAGAATAGACAAGCAGCACACAATCAAAGAAAAGAAACAGCCTGTACTACAGCCCCAGAGCCCAAAAAAATCTATGGGACAGCAATCAGTTACACAACCCCACAGACTCCCCCATACCTTACAGAAGGAAGGACAGAGAAGAGGAGAGCTGGAGATCCAAAAGACTGCTGTGTTTGCACATGAGGATTGAGAGACCACCAGGGAGAAAATGCATGGAGAGGAAAGATGCACCCCCACGGGCCCAGCACTGGATTGGGAGCCATCCAGCAGGACAACCTCCTCCACTAATCCCAAGCCTACCACGGGTTTACATAAAAAAAGTAACCCCTACCTCATCCAGCCACCTAAGGAATATAATCTGCATTGAGAGACAGCTGTCCCAAGGGACTCACCGTTGCATCCTAAACCCCCCTCTTTAAGCATTGTGCTGTGAGAGCATTTTACACACCTTCTGCCACTGCTGCGCAGTGAAGTACCTACAGCGAATACTTAGGAATGCAAGGACACAACCTGCAGTCAATGTTGCCGGCTTCCCCGTTGGTGTCCTGTGGTGGGTGTATGGGAACAAAAGCGGCACCTCCACCCCCAATCCAAGCAGCACACAGCCATCCATGCTGTGCACTGCCGAATCACCAGTGCAACATGCAGTCGCGAACGCTCCACTGCTCCAATAACACAGGAGGAAAAGCCTCCAAGTAAAATACAAGGAAAGTTCAAAAAAATAAAATAAAGAATAAAACAGGGGCTGATTTGCTGTCCAAAAGTGTCCTATACATAGGGCAGTAAACTTAAACTGAGGCCAAACAGGAATGGTGGTATAAAGGGGGAGAAGCTAAGGTCATGTGTAAACTTTCTTAAAGTTCCTAACACGCCTATCCCCCACACCATACCCCAATGATTCTGGTGTCCCCCAATCGGATGCAGGAGAAAACAACATAGTAAAACTGCACTCTACATTAAGTGACCCAGGCAGTACAGTAGACTTTTTTAAGGTTTTTTTTCACTGTGGTGCCATCCTGACCACACCACCTCTAGACAAGTGTCTCTCAGGCAAGTTCAGTTCTCTCAATCTCTGACTCTGATGTGTTTAAAGGAAACAGTTGCCCCTGCGAATAGGTTTACTAGCAATATATCTGATAAGCAGCTGACAGATGTGTAGCAGCACAGTACAGACATAATTAAGAAGAATGGTTATTCAAGACCACTAGAGAGTTTAGTTGACCTTGTCGTGAATTCAGTGAGGGATGGGAAGCCTGACATGGAAGACTGCTTACAAGTGTATGTGTGCCAAGTCTACCACACAATGGGGAGAACTGAGCACAAGTGAGAGAATATAGTCCAAAGATAGTGTTAAGCGGTGCACCTACATATATTATAACATAAAGGGCATTATTTGCCGTCGGCTTCTAAGAGAGGAGTTAGGTATTTAGCTGGCAATCTGCAGAGCAAGGATGCAAACAGACTTACGCATATGTACAGTAGTGCACCTAGGTTAAATAAACACAGGTGGAGGACATATATGTGACAAAATAATAATATAGACTCTGATTTAACTTACATATTTTGAAGTGGTTTAAAAGCATCTTTTTTTAACAGCTAGCAGCAATCAAGCTGACTGGGTGTGTCTGCAATTAAACAAAACACCTGCAGGGAACTCCTTTTTAAAGGCAGGTGTGAGTGTCATCTGTCCATCATGTTAGGGCTGTTGGAGGAGTGTAAACTACTATTTAGACCTATCTTTTCTTTGGTACAGTTTGACTGATGCCAGAGAGTGGCCGGTGTCTAGGGAGCTGGCCTCTGTTACTTTAGTGGTTTTTAGTTGGTGTTGCAGATACTTATTAAAGTGTTAGGGTACATAGAAATATAAGGCCCGATTCCTCAAGTGGTGTAAATGGCATTTTTTTGCGTATCATCTGCTAAATCACTATGCACATGCCCAGAACAGAACAAAACCCAGTACGTCACAGAATGCAGCCACGTTCAATTAATCTTTGAAGGCAAAGGACACTTAATACAGCCAATACAGCCTATGTTAGTCAGGGCGAGAACAAAGCGGGGAAGAGGCTTTTGGCCATAGCCAATGTACAGTAAAGGCGTACTCAAGCGCGTGCAACAGCGTTCGATTCAAGTGGTGAGCATCTCTCAGCTACTTGTTTTTCAGCCGTATTTCTTACTCTAGCAACAGGCTAGTCTAAGTGCCGCTTACTAATGATGGCAGCTGTGTATGCATGCTATAACAAGTGTATGCAATCAGTAGCAACTGTAAAAAGCTGTCACACATTGCACTAGCTACTTTTCATTCTGGTCACTGTTCCTGTATCCTTTCTTTTCCACTCCCTGCATTCACTTGCTGGTCTGAACTGAGCATGCGCACAAACCTGGTCTTTTTAAAACTTCCTGCATTCTCTTTATTGGCTAATTGCCTGTCAGCTCTGTTTATTTAAAGTACCTGCTTCTCTACTGTGGTGCCAGATGTTCAGGTCTCCTTACATGTTAGGACACTGTTCTCTCCGTCTGCACATCGGTATCCTGTGTTACCTGTTCCACGATCAAGACCTGTAGTATTATTGCAAGAACCTCATGCCTCATCATTGGTCCCGTCTTTAAGCTATTCCCTTTCTAGGGATCTCAGTGCATCAGTTCTCTGCAGTACACCACCTCTCAGTTGGTATACTGTGTTACCTGTTCAACGATCTAGAACTGTGGTATTGTTGCAGGAACCTCATTCCTCATAATCAGTCCTGTTTTCAGCTATTCACTTTCTAAAGACTTCAGCGCTTCAGTTCACTGCCGTTCAACTGAACCTCTACATTTATTGTCCAGTAGTCTTGCTCCACTCCAAGGTACCATCTTACCCTGCTCTAATTCCCCTCAGAGGACCATGACCTGTGGCTGGAGAGCAAGTCAATATTGCCTTGTGGGAATATCTAGTAAATACCTCTCTACTGTTAGAATCCGCCCCTCTCTAGGAGTAAGTCTATCTAGTGCGGGGCTTTGAGGTCTACTACAAACTCAGGCTCCATGAAAAAGGCCTTGAAAAAGGCTTTGAAAAAGTGAGTTAGCGAAACATGCGTCACACTGTAGCTGAGGTTGTAGGACTAGGTGTATTATTAACCCAATCCCTGGGAGAGTTGATATGAGAGTTACTCCTTAATGTAAGGGAGGAATTAATACACCATTTGAAAGTGAATCAGTATTAACCTTTTTTGATCCATTATAAAGGGATCATTATTAATCTAAATAAACTATACCCCTAATGATGCATTACTAATATAATATATCCCCTCCTATCATAGTTGTAGTTAACCTATATATCTGAACAGAGGACTGTATATGTAACAATATCAGAGATATAACGCTGTGTATTATTAAAGTTATTTTATTTTATATACGTAGCGAGACTTATATTACTATTTTAATTCACATTTGCACCTTAGTCACAATGTATTGGTTTTAAATATTTTGCTATCTTTTGAATATATAGGTAGGCAATATGCAAGTTTCATCAAACTTATTTTAAATTTGCTTAATAAATAATTAAAATTTTATCAGATCCATAATCGCTGAATGTCACTAATAAGCACATTTTTGCTCTTTTTCTTTTGTGCACAGGCAGTCATTCAGCCCTGCCATTTTGTGATTTAGGATCTCAGAATAAAGATGTACTAAATTAGTGTTGTTTCTTTTTCACTTGTCTTGGATTTCTTCTTGTGTAATATTGGTGAGTGCAATGCCATATGTGAGAAAGTTTTTACTAATGACTGGAAATTGATGAGTAGGAGTGCAGCTCTGGAGAATGCACCTGGTAAATGCATCCAACAAAAGCACACTACAAACCCAAACCCTAATGGCGCTATTTAGAGGTATTATAAAGAAATATCAATAAGCTGCAGTCAAAAGGGTAGTGGATATACCCAATAAGCAAAAATAGGAGAGTATCCCTGCCTGTTACGCTGCAATATCATGGCTGAACTTTGGCAATACTTGCTTATATTCTGGGATTTCAACTGAGCCGATCTGTCGGTAATGTATTGTATATAACCACGCTATTCCAATTGGCATTTACAGACTACAGCGGCTTCTCTCCATTCCACGCTGTATTGTTATTATGAGGAGGTGGCTACATGGTAGCAAAGATACCATTAATCGTATAACATCACCACAAATCCCATAGTGTCACACTATGACATAAGGATTTATCTATGTGCACATTTGATTATTTTAATATAGATGTCAAATATTTTATCTGACATCACTGGTATTATCTATGTTATGTTACACTGACATGTTTTTATCAATTGTTATTTCCTTAGTGGTCACTCATATGTATCTTTTGAGTAATAAATGGATTATCATGCTTTTACTAATAGCTGCCTTTGTCCCCTTGTTTAAAAATAAACACTTTCTACAGCACACTGCCTTCGTCCTTTACCATGGTTTCTTGTTGTGTAATATTGGTTAATACAAAGTCCATATGAGAGACAGGTTAGAGGACCTTTAATGCTTTTTACTAATGACTGACTTTTTCCCCCTGTTTAAAAATACACACTTTCTCCAGCATAGTACCTTTATCCTTCACTTTGATTTCTTCTTGTACAATACTGGTGAATACAAGGCCACATGTGAGACAGTCTAGAGGGACTTTAATGCTTTTTACCAGGGCTTTTTTTCTCATAGAACGCTGCGAACGGCGTTCTGGCACCTTTTTCCAAAGGGTTTTTATCAAATTTTTTTCTCTGTAGTCAAGGCCGGGAAACACGGTAAGCGGGATAAGCAAGGTGGGGGTGGGGGGGTGCCAAGCCTCTCCTGCCCCGCACCTGCCACCCCCGCTTCTCGCCAGCCTTCAAAAAAAAAAAATCAAAACAAACACCTTATGAGCGGCGCGGCTGCATCCTCCTCCCTTCTCCACTTGCAATGAATGTCGATGTAACGTCATCACGCACGTCACACCCGACATTCATTACGGACAAAGCAGTGAGGAGTGGTCAGCGTATGAAGGGAGCACCGCCGACAGCGACAGAAGACTGGAAAAGAAGGTAGAAGAGTACAAAGGAGGCAATAGAATGGTAAGTCAGAGAAAGAATAAGAAAGGGGCGCAGGTTTAAAGAAAGTAACAAAAAAAAGAAATGGTGAGAAAAAAGATGAAAAACAGCAGCATGAGGGGGAGAAAAAAATTAGTAAAGGGCACAGCATGAAAAGGCAAGGGGGAGAAAAATAATAAAAAGGGCCACAGTTTAAAAGAAAGGGGAGATAAAAAAGGCAAGGGGTAAAAAAGAATGAGAAAGGGGCTCATAAAAAACATAAAAACAGCATGATGTGCACAGTGTGAATGTGGGGAGACCTAAAACGTTTATTATATGATTTGTATTAAAAGAAGCAAAGCATTATTGAAATTATTTTTACGGGGGCCACTAGACATGCCAAGCACCGGCCCAGCACCGCATCTGTGCGCGTCCTGCTTCCAACAGTGACATCACTCACGCTGTCAGTGAGAGGAGCCGCGATCTTGCAGCAAAGCGAGAAAAGAGCATATAAGGTAACGAGCATGTAGCATAAGTCTGTTTTGTAATATGTAGGTGTTATTTAAGTTTCTCCATGAAGGTGCCGTATTGTCCTTTTATGTCAGGTCAAGTTTTTTTGATTTTAAAGGATAATTTTAAACCATTACATCTGTATTTAATGTGGTCAAAAGGAGTATACTTAACAGAGAGGGCATTTCTTATAAAGCTGTACCCTACAATAGCCCACAATGTATCACATGAAACGTTTTTGTACATAGTTTGCTAAAGGCAATAACCACCAACGTGGGCGGATATGTTGACTGATATATTGAGCAAATCCAGACTCAACAGAGTTTGTAAGGCAAATGTGTCCATATTTATTCAATAACCTGGTTAGTTCGTGTAAAGAGTCATTCTCCATATGGGTTAAGTTAGCAGTGTGTATGTGGGGCATACTTTGTATTTAATACATATGTGGAACAGGTTCTATATATATAAAGGGCTAAAGGGACATCAATGGATTCCAGTATCCTGTCGTCAGGTTTTTATTCTGTAAAAGTGTTTGTATCATACTGTTTTGCTATCTGGTTGGTCCATATATCCTATATGACCTTCATATAATTCTTAGCCAAATACCCTGATATATCATCATCATCATCATCATTTATTTATATTGTGCCACTGATTCCGCAGCGCTGTACAGAGAACTCATTCACATCTGTATATATATATATATATATATATATATATATATATATATATCTCAAAACATGACTGTGCCAGCTATCATAGTATGTTCCCTGACTAAGATTTATTTATTATTTTCTGTACTTTACCAGCTACTGCGCCAGCTCTAACACTGCCCACTCCTTGGCTGGCTCACTGTCATATAAAAGCCAGCTGGTCCCCAAGCGAAAACATCCGCTGTCAGGCACATGAAACTCTGGTAGAAGCCAGTGAGAGGTGAAAACCAAGATCTTAATTTTCTTACTGAGCACTATCTAATCTGCCACATTATTTAGTGATACAAATTTGCAACAGCCATACTATATGTATGGCACTGCTCAGCTTGTGATTGGTCGTATGGTCGTGCACTGAGTGCTTACTGCGGATGGCGACCGTTATGTTTCATTATACAACTGACATGTGTGGGGTTGTGTACAGTGATTGACTGATCTGCGGAGACCTTAGGTGCTAGCTGGGTCAGGGCCACAGGCAAAGGTTTGGAGTCTGGGTACAGGCAGAAGATCTGAGTCACAGGCAAAGGCGCAGAGTCCGGGTACAGGCAGAGGTCAGGGTCACAGGCAAAGATTCAGAGTTCGGGTACAGGCAGAAGGTCAGGATCACAGGCAAAGATTCAGATTCCAGGAACAGGCAGAGTTCATACACGGAAAAAGACAATCTAAGGTTAAACACCAACACAGCACAGTTGTTGCCTAGGCAACCGGGATGCGGAGACCGGAAGTGACCTCCCAGTCGTCATAGCGATGGCCGGGACACCAGAGACCAGGGGCAGTGAGTCGCGGCAGTGCCTGCAGCCGCCGCGGCTCCTGCCAGTTTAATAATATACACTTTCTCCAGCACACTACCATTATCCTTCACTTTGATTTCTTGCTGTGTAATACTGGTGAATTCAAGGCCATATGTGAGACAGTTTAGAGGGCCTTTAATGTTTTTTACTATAGACTGCCTTTTTCCTAATGCTTAGAACAATGGCAGAGCCACAGGAAACAGGGCAATGTCAGGGCTCTGTCACATCTGCTTCATCCTCGAAGTGGAGGCAGGCTGCACTATACCAGCCGGCAATTTTTTGCCTCAGCTAAATTGAGAATTTGGAGGGGAGATGACTATGTAGATTAATGATATGCCTCCAATCTGCAGAATGGAGACTGAGGTGAAAGAACTGTAATTTTTTTATTTTGGTACCCAAATTATTATATTGTGCTCTGCATATCTTTGCAATTTTGAGCATTGTTAAAATCATTGCCCAAGGCATGACAGATCAACTTCTTTACTAACTTTAAAAACTTGTACACTATCATTACTACTTTGCCACTTGTTTTCTATGTCTGCAATTTAAGTATTAGCACTGGGTAGCTTTCTGTTATTAATATGCAAACTTTAGAGCCAGAACATTTTTTATCTATATGCATGTCTGAACAAGTATTTTGAAAATATTAATGTATTGTATACATTGCAATATTCTTAGATTTGAACTTTTAGTACAGGAGGCAAGACTTTATACTTCGCTTGAAAGGCAAACTCTGTGGCCACTGCAAGCATGCGAGGAAAACAGAAGGTGGTTTCCCAGCTGTGTTGGGACTCAGTTCCCTGTAGACCACAGTATGGTCCTGCGTAGATTATCAGTTGGTGCAGGGTTGGGCAGAATTGTCCCTGGAGCTTGCCCACTGATAATGACTCTACCCTGACCTGTCTCTCCAATCTTGTTGCACAATATGTCACCACCAATGCTACTGCCTCAATGCTATATGTTTCCCCTCCTGGTACTATGCCACATGCAACCACTACTTCCCCTATTACACATGTTTCTTCTCCTTCCCCTATGGTACATTTTCTCACACTTGCCCCTCTGACAAATTTTTCTCCTCAGGCCCGTATGCACCAAATTTACCCTTGTTGGCCTCCCAAAATTTACCTTTATTGTCCCCAACTTTACACTCAGTATCCTCCCCAAAATTAAACCATAGCCCCACTGCCATCTCCAGGCCCACGGCTCTCTGGGCCTGGTTCAGTAAGGAAAGTAAATTAAAAAAAAAAGAGAAACTTTACACCTTGGCAAAACTATGTTGCATTGGAGGGGATGTAAAAATGTGAGGACAGATTTATATTTGAGGTAGGGCATGTCCTATATCAACTTTGAATTTCAATGTAAAAATTGAGCTATCAAGTACTTGTTTGCTACATAGAAAAATATCCATATTTAACTTATGTGCAAACTAATAAACAGATTTGCACCCCTTGCATTGTAACATGGTTTATCCAATAGAAAACTCCTTTTTTGGCCTTTCTTTCCTTAATGAATCAGGCCCTTTATGTACAAGTAAAATAGCAGCACTTTCACTGGTTCACAGCAGTATGTTGGAGGGTTTCTTTCTCTGTTTGTTCCTTTCTGGATAACCCCACCCTTTTGCTAAGAACCAATTAAAGGCTAATTTCACAATTTTACTGAACATTTTGTAATTGCTCCATTATACTTAAATTACAGGATCCTTTCTCTGCATTGATATGATTCATGTTTATTTCTAGCCCCAAAAACAGAGGGTCTGATAACTGAAGTTATCATAATTGCAGCACTTTATTCTAAAGATATTCTAGATCTAAGCACCAATAAATACTGCACAATGACCTCAAGGTATTACCTGAACCAAAGCTATGAGAGTAGTGGAAGGCGGGGCCAACATAGGACCTTAATTGCAGTCCACTCTTTTGATATAAATATGGACCACATCTTTAGACAGGGGAAGCTTCAGGAGAGGGAAACCATAATTCAGGTCAGGAGGTCCATTGTCATTAGTTTATTTGTAATGTGTGAGCATGTTCTGGGAGAAACTTTGCTTGAGTGTGAATTGTTTTTGGGTCACAAGTCTTTTGAGATTCTAGCAACTATAAATCTGCCATCACATATTAAACTTAGATCCCACTCTCTATAATCTCTATATTGGATCATACATTCATATGTTTTTAAATTGAGATCTAACTTACCAAGAGGTACCCCAGTAACCTCCGAATGGCAATAGAGGACCAGAACACCCTGTCAGCTACTGATACCAAACATGCCTCTCAAACAGCAATACAGAAATGGAAGTTACTCAATCAACTTATAGGTTCACAGCAGGTGCTGTTATTATAAGTCAGTACGGCGAAGATTGTTTAGTCAAGCCAGGGTCTGGTACATAACAGGTAGTCAAGTGCCAAATCATAAAGCAGAAGAGGAGTCAGGACAAGTTAGGACAGCAAAGAAGTTAGGACAGGAATACAGTTAAGAATAGTAGAGCAGAATCAAAACCAAACAGGATAGTCAACAGCCAAGCCAAAGTTAGTAAGCAGGAATCTGTCTGCAACAGCCGGAAAATAACAGGAACCCTAGAGGCCGGAAAACCTCATACTCTGGTACTGAATATTGCTTAGAGCAAGGGTGTCCAACCTTTTAGCTTCCCTGGGCCACATTGAAAGACGACGAGTTGGTTTGGGCCACACATAAGATACACTAACAATAACGATAGCTGATCATCCAAAAAACCATAGAAAACATAGTTAACATATATATATACATATATATATGAGAAAAAAAGTGATATATATATATATATATATATATGTGTATATATATATATATTATATATATATATATATATATATATACACATATATATATATATATATATATATACACATATATATATATATATATATATATATATATATATATATATATATATATATATATATCACTTTTTTTTCAAATCCCCCTATACTTACCTTTCAATCGCCCTGTTCAAAAAATCCTCTCTAGTTATTATACTATAATCACTTTTTGTATTGTTTCGATGCAATATCAATAAAGTGCCAGGCATTGTATATCAGGGTGCCCTGACCAGGCCTGCAGTACCTGACATATACATCACTGTGACCCCAAATTGTGACCTGTTTTGCTAATTACACCACTATGTTAGTTAAGGGATAACAACTTATAATGGGCCAAAGAGAATAACATATATTGCCCCATTAGTATTACAAGTAGAAGTATGTAGCAGGGAGATAAGGTCCATGATGCTCCAGCACCAGGTGACTTTTATTCACTGGTCAGCGTCTCTTGAAATAATAAAAAAAATCCCCCTTAACTTACCTTTTAATCGGCTTGTTCTCTTGTCCTCTTCTCTTCTTTTCCCCAATTCTGTGCTGCCGATTGTTCTTCTCGCACGGGTGACTCCTCTGTGCTGTGTTTCGCAATGGATGTTGGGCGTGATGACATCAAGCCCGACATTCACTGCGAGCACCGCACGGAGGAGGAGACAAGGGAAGGAGCCGGAGTACCAACTGACATGACCGCGTGACCGCAAGGTAAGTATTTTCTTTTCTTTTTTTTGCAGGATTTTTTTTATCCATTAACAGTGCTGCCCTCTTGCCACAACCAAAACTCCTTCTGGGGCACATTTACAGGCGTGCTTGGAGTGAAGTTTAAGTAGCTGAATTCGATTTAAACAACCACCCACCACGTCAGCGCTCACCTGACCGCAGGTTACAAGGAACCTGAAAGTATCACTCACCCATTGTTGAGAAGCAGAGTGGTTCATTGGCGGGAAGGGAAAGGACAGAGCGCCAGGCACTGGGTCCAGTTACTAAAGAGCAGACACCATTTCCAGCTTGTGACATATTGTAAATCCTGCAAGGCAGAGTATATGATTAACAGTCTGACTGATATTAGCCTAAACTGAAAACTATTTATCTTCTTAAATGCTCTGTTCAAAGTGATGATGTGGTCATGGTAACCACTCTGTTCATTTCACTTATGAAATACTCTGCTTTATGCAATGCCTCTCCTAATAAAATCACATCTAGCAATGTGTAACACTGTCATACATGTAGGGAACAAGCCATAGACACATTCAATGTCATAAACATGGTGGCTTAGTTGTTCTCGTCACTTCTGCCTCAATGCGCTGGGGTCATGAGTTCAATTCCCGACCATGGCCTTATCTGTGTGGAGTTTGTATGTTCTCCCTGTGTTTGATTGGGTTTCCTCTGGGGTGCTCAAGTTTCCTCCCACAATCCAAAAACATACTAGAAGGTTAATTGGCTGCTATGAAATTGGCCCTAGTCTTTGTATGTGTGTGTGTGTGTGTTAGGGAATTTAGACTGTAAGCTCCAGTGGCACCAGGACTGATGTGAGTGAGTTCTCTGTACAGCGCTGCAGAATTGGTGGCATTATATAAATAAATGATGATGATGATAAACCTGGAATCACTTTACCTGCCATACCTAGGGAACAATCAATTAAACATAGGGTACAGAGGGCAAATCCTACTAATTCCTATAGCTCCTAGCCACTAATTGTTTGGTAATTTGCTAAACAGCAGCAGTAAAGCAATTAGTGGTAAATGTACACCTTGTATTGTTCGACAATAATTGGTGGTAAACAGAGGTTAGGAATGATTGTAAAACAATCACAGCGATCCACCCTATTCATCTTCAATCCTACCATAATAGATGCATTGAACCTACTGCAGTGTGGTGTAAGCGACGGAAAATGAATCTTGGGCATAGGATGTTTTTTACCATAGGCAGCCACCTTTTCCGGAAGCATACTGTTCACTAGTACTTGGATGCCCCTTAGATTGATCCCATTGCTAACAGCAATGAGTGAGATAGAGTCGGAAACTTGCAGCTGTAGAGCAGCACGTAGACAAATCAAGACAGACAGGACACAGACAACTGACAAGTTGGGTCAAAGGGCAGAAGAGGTATACTAGGTCAATAAATAGGCAGAGAGTTCAAGGGACAGCAGAGATCTAGCAGCAAGGTCCAGTAATCATAGCCAAGGTCATACGCACTGAATCCAGCAGCAGAAGATATACCAATATATACAGGACAAAGACACAAGAACTAGCCTGGTAAACCTAACACCAGCAAGTCAAATATGAATGAATGCATTTATGTAAGTCCTGGCAAATCAGTTGCTAGGTAGAAACCATGTGAGCAGAAAGTGTTGGCTGATCAACTGCTAGTTAGTAAGCAGTGAAGAATCTTGCAAGAGCTGATAAATCAACTGCAACATGGAATCCTTGTTAGCACCTCAGGAAGAAGGGTGAGTTGCTTATTAACCTCCATCACAAAGAAATATAACAACTCTGACATTCAGCAAAATCTGGAATGGAGTCCTTAGACAACAAAGCAGTAAAAACATAACAGTGAGTAATAATACACAGATCTGCACATCTACCTCTTCTGGGTGATATTACATTTACAACAGACAAAATACATAGATTTGAACACTTAAAATTCAAATTAAAAAAATTTAAAAGGGCCTTACGGCTTCAAAGCTTCAACATCATCAGAATAAAATAAAATAAAAATTGTTGAGGAGTAAAACTGGGTGCACACTAAGGGCTAGATTTACTAAGCTGCGGGTTTGAAAAAGTGGGGATGTTGCCTATAGCAACCAATCAGAATCTAGCTTTTATTTATTTAGTACCTTCTACAAAATGACAGCTAGAATCTGATTGGTTGCTATAGACAACATCCCCACTTTTTCAAACCCGCAGCTTAGTAAATCTAGCCCTAAGGGTTGGGTTCGCTATACTGGTGGTTGGAATGTCGACACCCGGTATAACGACCAAATAATTCCAATTGCAGTATTTCCGATATATATAAAAAATGTCTACTTACTATAATTAAAATACAGCAGATGACTGACAACACTTTTTTACAGCTGGTATACATAGTAGAAAATGGCAGCGCTTCAAATTGATGTAAATTTTAATGCAGACAATGCTTCATTTTGTTTTTTAAAGTGGCAATGGCAGGACCCTAAACTTAACCCTAACACTAAACGCTAACCCTAACCCCTAACCCTAATCCTAACTCTAACCCTTGGATTAGTTTCTGGAGGTGGCGGGTCCTGGCATTGCTGCTATAAAAATTAAAGTATCAGTGTCTGCCTTAGAAGTGACATCAATTTTAAGTGCTGCCATTTCCTACTATCAGAATATATAGCAGCCGTACAAAAAGTGTTAATGGTCATCTGCTGTGGATTCATTATAGTAAGTAGGCATTTTTTATATATCGGAAATGGCATTTTTTATAATCGGAATTATTTTGCCGTTATACCGGGTGTCAGCATTCCAAGCACCGGTATAACGACTACCACAACACACTAATGCAATTGTCATGCAGATCCCACTATGATCGACCATTTGGTTAGATATTGCAAAAGTGTGTACGCTCTCACAATAATGTTTTATCGTACCAAAGCACATCACATCATTTGATTTTGCTTTCTAAACTTCCTAAAAATCACAATGGAACGATGTCAGGCAAATGTATTCACACACAACCAGCACCATAGGCAGATATCTGCGGAGTGTAGAGAGTCACGATCTTTTCAGCAGATGGTTATGAGAGATGCAGATCACAGATCTGATGGTAAATCACGTAAGTGTGTACACATGAATCTGCATGATCATCGGGACTTTCAGTCATTGGTAAAAATCATTACACAAATCGCATCTGAAGTGAGATTGTTTTAATGTGTACCCAGCTTAAGGATATCACTGGAATCACTGCCAGATCAAGACCATAATATTTTTACTGGACATTCTGTAATAAAGGGTATTTTTCTATATAGAAATTAGTAAATCACTAATAACATAATGGTAAGCACACCTTTTTTTTAACAGGAAACTCCTTATATATTTTACTACACATATACAAAATAGCTATACCTGGGGGTAAATGTATTAAACTGCGATTTTGAAAATCCCGCAATTTTTTCGGGATAGTTGAAACTTGCTGATGTATGAACCTGAGATTTGATATCAAATCGCCAGAGATGTGTTTTTGTCAAAATCGTTATTTCAAAACTTGCTAGAGATTGAAGTCTCGGCTGTTTGCCACTATAGCTATACAAGTCTCAAATGTATGAAGCTGCGATTTAGAAAACTCTCCCAAGTTTGCTTTAAAAATCGCTAGATACAACACCCTGCATTCTAGCTGCGTGATTAGTAAACACATCACTGTTACACTGCTCTGTCTATAAAGCCGCTGGTCCCGGCAGCTGTTGAAAGTTAAAAAAATAGTTAAATGCTGAAAAAAAAAAGTGTGGTATCCCCCCGTCCAACCACTATTAACCCTAGTGCTGCAGCCTACTACTAGTTGTTGGAAAATCAGGGAAAAATTTGCGTGGAGTCCCCCTCGATTTTCAAGCAACCAGCACTAGGCAGACAGCCGGGGTGGTTGGCACTATAGCAGAGGGACACACTAAACACTTGAGAGTTGGCTAAACACAAGCGTGTATGAATCCCAGCAATTTGTGAGAGATGACCAGCAAATTTCAAGGTCAGAGTAAAAAATGCAGATTAACACATTTCGCGACTTGGGGACTAAAATCGTAAGTTATTACCGGCAATTTGCTGCAATTTTTTAATCAATGAAAAAATTGGAGCTTGATACATTTACCGCCTGGAATCATCTATAAGGGCAACTTATAAATCTCTTATACATGCATGGCAAGAACTGAAAAATTTACAGAAGCACATTCACTTTAAGTTAGAGAAATACAGATCTGAAATTGTCACATTTATTTTCTTAAGTTAAGTGTCATTTTACTTTTAAGCCCATTAAAGCCTATGCCTATTAAAATTATTATTAACATTATTTTACATAACTTGAAAAATGTTTCCAAAAATGTTTCCAAATATAAAATATCAGCATTTAGATTTTAAAATTGTTGTTTTTATCATTATTATTATTGTTGTTATTATTAATATTATTATTAATATTATTATTATTATTATAATTTATTGATAAATCTGAAAGATTAGTAAAACATTCCAGGCATTTTAACCCCTTCCATTGTACAAATGTTTAATGGTTATCTAGTAGGTTCCCATGTATCATATTTGTTGCTTCAATGTCAAATATATATTATCTTGAAACTGGGTAAAGAAACACAAAATATTGGGAGCAATCGACTCATATCACTGCTGAATTCACATTTTAAGCTCTTCACAAATAAATTTAAGTTTACTTCTACACAGGGTCGCCGAGAGGGGGGGTACGGTTACAAATTACCCAGGCCCGGACCTGCCTGGGGGGCTCGGGGCCCCACTGGAGACCTATCTTTTAAAAAATATATATATATTTTTTAAAAGTACTGGGGTTTTTTTGCGCCCGTGACACTTGCGAGTGCAGGGGGGATCGGTAGTGGCTAAATTCCCTTCAGCTGGGGTACCTTCAAACAACAGGTTATTTGACTGCAGCGGTCACATGGTACTCAGTGCAGGGCTGCTGGATATCTTCCTGTCCTGTGTGCTGTGCAGTGGATAATAAGGTAAGAAGAAGGTGTGCTGGAGAGGGGGCGTCTGTGACTAAAGGTGCTGGGCAGAGGGTGGCATGTGTGATGCAGGAGAGGGGCATGTGTGACTATAACTGCTGGGCAGAGAGGGGGCATGTGTGATTAAGGCATGTGGACAGAGAGGTGCATGTGTGATTAAAGCAATTGGGCAGAGGGAGGGGCAAGTGTAATTAAAGCATGTGGGTAGAGAGGTTCATGTGTGATTAAAGCAAGTGAGCAGAAGCGGGGCAAGTGTTATTAAAGCATGTGGGCAGAGGAGACATGTTTGAGCAAAGCTGCTGGGCAGAGGGTGCATGTGTGAGTAATGATTTTTTCTGTAGGAGGGTGGCCTAGTGCTTTTCACCTGCTAGACACGCCCCCAATTAGGCTCTCATCTATTCATTAATTTGGTTTCCTAAATTACATTTAGTCCTTATAATGCACCCCTTCCATATATGTTGAATAGTCCCTAAACCAGCCAACCTCATTCCATATAAATAGAGAGGAGTGAATTGCAGTAATTTCATGAAAATCAAGTTCCTCAGAGGAACAGGTAATTTCAGGGAGATTTAAATTTAATTTCACTGAATTTATAGTGTATGTACAATCTGGGATGATCAGGCGCGGGCTGGCAAATCTCAGCCCGGGGGGCGCCCAGGCGGCCGCATCACATGACCGCCGATAATATTAACAAAAATTGATATCCCCTGGGGGAGCCTGGCCCAAGCAGGGGTCAGATTGCGCGGCCCGGGGGACCAATGCCCCCCGGCCCAGCCCGCCCCTGGGGATGATGACGGTCAATTATTCTGCTGTGTGGGGTGGATAGGGTAGAACTATGAACACTAAAGACCAAATTCTGGTGGCAAGACATTCAATATTATCAGGACAAATGCAAAATTAGGAGAATAATCTTCTAACTTTTGCTTATTTCTACATGTGTATGACACCTTTCTTTCATTGTTTGTTTAAAGTATTTAAAATATAGTGGCCTATATACACAGTTTATTGGAATTGGACCAATTAAGTCAGTTTGTATAATGATGAATAATCAGAGATTAATTATTAAAAACAAAGTACAAATGGATTTATCATAGAGCTGTCTGACATAGAGACCCCATGCCATCTAAAGATAGCTCTCCCCTCAAGCTTATAATTAGGGATGTGCACTGACCCCTGTGTTTTGGTTTTGGCTTTGGATCTGTATTAAGTTGTGCCAAAACCACCGTCACTTGCTTTGGTTTGGCTTTGGATCTGGGTTTTCTTGCGAAAATTGGTAAAAAATGCTAAAATCACATAATTTGACTATTTTTTGTTCCTACATTATTATTAACCTCAATAACATTAATTTCCAGTCATTTCCAGACAATTTTGACCACCTCACAGGTCACAATTCTATTTTCATCCAGATTAGATTAAAGACTGCAGTGAGCTGACTGGTTACTTAGCAACAAAACAACAGCACAAACACACAGCAGTTTATAGCACATCTAGGAAACATTGCCACACAACATTGGCAGAAAAAAAGTGGTGCAAGATGTAATTGTCCTTGGATTGACTTAATATGATTGATAGGCAGTAGACTAGCAAAGTTATAAAGTCAACAATATAATGACATTGACAGTATTATTAGGACAACAGTTGAAATGTAGACAGTATTTACTAGGTTGACAATTCAAATGTAGACAGTATTATCCATAACTCTAACCCTGTCCCTATCTCTAGATCTGTCCCTAAGCCTGTCCCTATCCCTAGACCTGTCCTTAACCCTTTCTTTACCCCTGTTCCTATCCCTAGACCTGTCCCTATCCCTATCCCTAGACCTGTCCCTAGACCTGTCCTTAACCATATCCATAGCTCTATGATAATACTATCCACATTTGAATAGTCTACCAAATAATATTGTCCATCATATGAATTGGTGTTCCAATAATACTGTTGACACCTGAATTAACGACTGTTACACAAGCTGATAAACTAAGGGCAAAATGTAAAACAGTGCAAGATGGAATTGTCCTTGGAAACAACCCACCCACCCATATGTTAAATGTTATGTACAGTTTAACAAACAAAGCACTTCCGCGGCAAGGACTGCCACTTTTGTTGCTGAAGTGCTTGGTGTGTTTGGACCCCTACAAAACAATCTACCAATGGGCTTAAGACAGCTAACATTGCTGCCAATGAACTCTACAGTGGCAATATGTTGTCATCATCCTCACCCTAATCCTCACCCTCATCAATGTGTTCATCATCCTCACACAATATTAATTCAACCCCTCTAAATCCACCATTACAGAAATCTCTGTACTTTGATGTAATTGCCGGTAAAGGCCTTCCTCATGGAATTTGCAGTTCATTTTGAGGATCATCATCTTTTTCACATTTTTAGGAAGAAGCCTCCTACGCCGATCACTGTCAGGGTTTCCGGCTGTGCTGTAAACTGTTTCTGAGTACACACTGGAGGGTGGGCAGCTTAGGTATTGCAAAACGAGTTTTTACATGTGTCTCCAAATTGCCTTTTTGTTCCTCCCAGCATGTAAAGGGACTATCTGACATGTCTATTTGTTCCCTTAAAATAATCCTCTAACATTCTTTGGATGTTGATAGTAGGATCAGGAGGAGTTATGGCAGAGGAGTCATGAATTATGGGCAATTCTTTTAGACCAGACCAGATGTCAAAATTTTCTGCTGACTCATCTTCATCACCACTGGGTCACTTGGGAAAGTTAATTTTTTTCCTAGCAGCAGTTGCCTGAGAAACTGAAGGAGGAGATATTGTCATGTCTTGTACCACTTAAGCTGTCAACTTGCTCATCAGAAATGTAGTGATTTCAAGATGACGATAACTCTTGGATCCTGGCGAATCGTATAAAGTACTTGATCTACAAGTTCAAAATACTTAGTGGAATTGTTTTGTTTCATCTCCTCCTTCAATTTCTCGAGCTGCTTTTCCAAAAGTATAATTAAGGGAATAACTTGACTCAAGCTCGCAGTGTCTGAACTCATTTCACAGGTGACTACTTTGAATGGTTTCAGCACCTTGCACAACACGGAAAGTATTCTCCACTGCGCTGGACTAAAGTACATTCCCCCTAATTTCCCAATCTCATGGCTGGTTGAGTAAGTGTGTATAGCTTTTCACTGTTCCGCCATCCTCTGAAGCATATAATGGGTGGAATTCCACCTTGTGACCATCCAATGCGTCAGTTGGTGGCAGGGCAAATTTAATTCTTCCTGCAGCTGCTGCAATCTCCTACATGCTGTTGCTGAATCCTGAAAATGTCCCGACATTTTTCAGGCAACAGACAGCATCTCCTGCACGTCCCTGTCATATTTAAAAAAGCTCTGTACCACCAGGCTGATTGTGTGAGAAAAACAGGGAATATGTTGGAATTCACCCAGCTGAATGCTCTCACAATATTGGTGGCATTATCAGAAATCACATATCCTGAGGAGAGTCCATTGCATGTTGCAATGACATCCCATCCCAGGTTTTTAGCGGTATGTCTCTTAGTGAAGCCAGTGATACAAAAAGTAGTCTGTCTCTGACAGATCTGGCATTGTTTGTTAGATGCTGCTGCAGTTCCTGCTGCTGAAGGCGATTCACCAACCCAGTGGGCTGTCACGGTCATATTATTTTTAGTTTGCCCAGTTACGCTTGTCCACATATCTGTGGTTAAATGTACAGTAAGTAGAATGACATTTTTTAGCCCAATAATTAGGTTTTATCTAACCTCCTGTTACAGGTGAAAGATTGTTTATCTAGTGAAATGATGTCGGGATGGAATCTGGTAATGGGGACACAGAACCTAAATTAACTATCTAAAGACTACTGCATTAATGGTGGATATTGGACGCAGATCGAATATTAGTATAGGGTCACAGCTGTCATACTTGCTTCATTTTGCAAATGATTATTTAACAGTCAATTGTTGTAAACTACTAGTAGACTTCTTCTTAGTCTGCTTCTGGGCTGATGATCCGCCCCCAGCAGCAGGAGCAGCAGCAGCGGGCCAAACGCTTAAGGATTGTTCTGAGGAATCCTGGATAAGGGAGGAGTCATCTCATTTAAGCAACTTGGATACAGAATTGACTCTGATCACTAGTTAGGATATTGATGATGTAGGTGTTGGCGGTGTAGATTGCAGGTGCTGGGATCTAGCTTAAAAATTTGAGCTAGCTGATGCTGGACTGCTTGTTGTTATTTTTTAGCCAAGTTTCTTATTTTCCCAAAAGCTTGCCATGATCTCACTTCATATGGCATAACATGAATGAGATTCCTTAATGGATAAGGTACTTACATCTACTGACTGTGGCTTTGCAAGCACTGCAAATGGCTACACAACTGTTGTCAAAGTTTGGGTAAAAATAATTCCATACATAAGAGGGTCTTATGCCCAGGCATGAAAATGTCCTTCTTCTTATCACTGGCAAGAACTGCTTCCACTGGTGCATGACTTACCCCAATAACATCATCCTCATTCTTTTGCAAATCTGAAATTGCATCTTCAATTTCTATATCAACAGCTATACTTGTGCTGCTCATTCACACATTTGCCGAAATGGTGAAAGGCAACTTCTTTATGAGTACAGTATCAGAAAGGTTAGGCTCAGACATAGTACTCGCGGATAGACTCTCCTCAGGGATTTGTGACGGATCTGAACACAGAGTTTGTTCTCCTGCCTTACTGGGTTTTTTTTCCAGCACCCGTTCCACGCATGTAAATTTTTGCCATCTCTTGTAGATTCTGAATGACAAGGTTTTGCTTTATCATAGACAGAATATAATGCCTCATTGACCGTTGCAGAGCTATCACTCATAAATAAAGAAAAAGGCCTGATTATTTCCTTGCCACTGCATGTGTAGTATGGCATGTTGGCAATTTTATGTTTTTCTACAGTAAACGTTCCCTTTATTAGAGGTGTTTTTTTCTCAACCAATGAAAAAGCTTTTCTGCAGATTTCAGTTTCCCTGACTTAAACCCACTATGCCCTTGAGCATAGTCTTTAGTAGATGGCACTGAAGGACTAGTATCATCATGATTGGAGCCAGAAGCTGGTTGGTGCTCCTGCTCTTTTGTCAACTGATCATCTTCCATATTGATGAAAGCACACAAAAATGTTTAAACTTTTTCCGCAAATGACAAATGAGTACACAACTTAGTAGGGTACACACCGCGAGTCAGTGATTTTTGTGAACAACGCAATCAAATACACACACTAGAACAGTTTGCGATTTTAATTAAATAAATGTTTTTTTCTCCAAATGTCAACTGAGTAGAATACACAATGCCAGACAGTGATTTTTGTGAACAACGCTGTCAGATAGTATACACACACTAGAGTGTGCAATTTGAATAAAAAAGTTTTTTTTTAAGCAAATGACTACTGAGTAATGACAACGGAGAAGAGAAATCATTATCACACAGCGATTTAGGTGTTATGTTGCAGGGTAGATTGAGATTTGTGGCTGGAAAGTGACAAAACAATGTTAGTCCTCCTGTGTCTATGTCAAAAATGGCACCAGATTTCCTGCGGAGGGAGGGACTTATGGAATCCAAAACACGCGAGATCCTCATTGCCAGATCTGAGGAAGTGGGAGGGTACCGAGTTGGCTCTCTGTTCGGTACACAGATTTACGAAGTTCAGAGGAGGGGGGTTCAGTTTTCTAAAAACCGAGCCTGTGCATCTCTACTTATAATGCAATTGTTATTTACATTTACAAAAATTTTTGATATATGTAGTATAGTCTTAAATTTAGCCTATATTGTAAAAATAAAGATATTCACAGTACATAATGAAACTGACTTGCACAGCAAATATAAAGATGTATCATCATGAATTTGCATATTTGGCAAAACATTTGGTATAGATAACTCATCAGTTAAGGTGAAACTATTACATAACACTTTCCATGTTACATATACTAGCACACATCTTACTATTCTACCTTTATAAGAAAAAAATATTTGCTCAATTAAACTCTAACCCTTTTCATTTAACTTACGCTCACATCACATCTATTGTGCTTTTTATAGCACAGCACTTAATTATATTTTACATTTATGGGCCTGATTCATTAAAGAATGTAAGGCAAAAAAAAGGAGAAAGTTTTTCCCTGGACAAACCATTTTACAATACTAGGGATGCAAATTAATTTATGATATTACACAAAAGTTAAATTCTGGCTGCTTTTTCATGTAGCACACAAATACTTGATCACATGATTTTTAGATTGGAAGTTAAAGTGCGTCTAGGACTTGCCCTACACCCAGGGGCACCGAGAGGGAAGGGATTGGATACAAATTACCGGGGCCCTGATCCGTCACACCCCCATCACTATGTGGCCATGCTCCCTTATCCTGCTATGTGTGTTGGGGGGGGGGCATCAAGTTGCTGTACCGGGGCCCCCAAATTCCTCTTGGCGGCCCTGCATACATCAACTATAAATCTGCCATTAAATTTTAAATTTACATCCCCCTCCAATGCAACATGATTTTGTCAATGTGCAAATTTACTTTTTTTTTTTTGCTTTAATCAGGCCCTATGAGTTCAATTGTTTGTCTTGCACATAACTCATTTTTCTTCCACGTAGCTAGGTAAATCATGGCTAATTGATTTTTAACTTAAGGAGTCAGCACTATATATAGCTAATATTATTACATATAAAAACAGAACTATACCCACTCTGAAATGGAATGTTACCCCACAATAAATGATCATACCATACCATGACATTATATCATATATAATGTGGAGGATGCTTTCCTGAATACATGTAGCAATCACACAAAAAAATAAGAAAATTGGGTATTCCTATTGGTTGCACTCAGACTCGAAAATCAAAACCAATCACAAAATTGTACAAGTCCCCATTAAATATACTAGCCAAATAGCTGAAAACTATTTGATTAAAATAAAATAAAAGTGCTTATGAAACAACAAAAAAGTGAAAAATGACTTAAAATGTATTGATACAAATAAAGTGATGGTCCCTTTTCTTATACATAATTTTATTCAAGAAGGAACTTATGAGATTTATATTTTTTAGTTGCATCACATTTTTAGAGCCCAAATGTATTCATGTAGCAACTCACTATGCTGTTTATTCACTGCTCATTTTTCATTTCATTGACTGACTTTTCTCTGTCTGTATGCTCTTTTCTGGCTCATTATGAATAATATTGATTATAAGGAAAGGGCCTCTATTTTTATTAATGCTTTTCAAGACTTTTTTTCACTTTAGCTGTGTTCATAAGCACTATGTTTTGAGCTATTAGTTTCTAATATTTCTCTAGTATATTTAGTTTGACTTTTAGCATTGATTCTGTAATTGGTATCGACTATTAGTTGTGCCTCTGACATGAAATCTCACATCAGAGACGCTATCCATATTCTAATAATATATTAAAAATGTAAGAAAACATGTTTTTTTTAAGTCTTGATTTACAGGCATTGTAAACATATATATCTTAGCAGTGGATTATTTTTGGTGTGACGTTGGGATCATGGTGATCAGGTTTTCTCTAATTTTTTTTAATTTATACACGGGCAAATTCAAGCAATAATATATTCCAGACATCCTATTTGAGGTGGACTTAGTCCTCTATGGCCATTATGTTGATGACTTGTTAATTATTTAATATCAGTACTTTATTAGTTTCACATCTAAATTCCAATCATGATCATTGCAGTTTTAGTCATGAGTGCATGAACTTTTTGGACATTGCCTCCTCGGTACAGGGCAGGAATTTTGTCTCTGCTAATTGTTGTTAACATGTCATTTGTTAATAATTATGAACAGTACTCCAGCAGCCATCACAAGTCTTCCTTGACCAATATCCCAAAAGGTGAACTTAATAGACTAAAGAGAAACTGCACATTTGCAAACAACATTTGAATCTCAAGCACACAAAATAATAATAAAAATATTGATAGAGGATTGCCTAAAAATCTAGTCTAAGAACCTTATACAGAAATTGAGTCTCTAGATAGATTTTCCTTACTTGAGTCTAAGAGGGCAGTAACTGAAAATAAGGGAATGGGGGATTACCATTTTGGGCGTTGCTCATCTTTGGATGTAAGTCCCATTGTGTGCCGTATCGAGCTCAGAAACGGACCTTACACCATTGAGTGCAAATGCGTTCAATTCATGTCCAAACGCAAATGGAACTTCTGACAGCCTTCGAAATGAAGGGTGGAACGGAGGAAGGCAGGGGTGGAAGTACATAGGCAATGTACAGAAAAGACGTGCATAGGCATATTCATCCGATTCAAGTACTGGACATGTTTTAGATATGTACATTTTAGCCATATCACTTGCACCAGCTATAGGGCAAGTGTAAGTGCAGAACATGTGTTTTACAAGTAAGAGATAAGTATAAAAATGCATTATATATCTAGTGCACATTAAGAACAACCTAATTCATGTATTTAATGTAAAAAAAAGTAGATGAAAAAAAAACATTTTGTTAACATGTATTTTTATTAAATATTATATTATTTAGAGTTGTTCATTTATTTAATAAAATTGTATTATGGAATGCGTTTTGATGGAACTTTATATTGCACATATGCATGTGCGTATTATTACAGTGTGTTCTGTCTGTCTGTATTAATTCAAGTACAGTTTAGCCAGAGCGTACCTCTACCCAGATTTAAATAGAAACGTTTCTAAAGATCTGCTTGTACTTTAATATGAGCATACGTGCATGCAACTTACGTTCATATTTCTTTTAATGCAAGTTGAGTTCACATTGCATTTAAGGATGAATTGGGTTCTTTATATCAG
Organism: Mixophyes fleayi; assembly: GCF_038048845.1. Classification (NCBI taxonomy): domain Eukaryota; kingdom Metazoa; phylum Chordata; class Amphibia; order Anura; family Limnodynastidae; genus Mixophyes; species Mixophyes fleayi. The sequence continues at coordinate 68,501,562 of NC_134411.1, forward strand.
AATTCAATAACAAATCCCAACAAATAAAGCAGATTATTTAGGAAAAAATTCCCCTGTACAAAAAACAAGATTTTATCCTAAAATGTCTACTTACTGAAAAACTAGTATTTTTAATAACAGAAATAATATGACTAGGTCGCAATAAATTTTAAACTATATTAGCACCTAGTCATTTGAAGGAATTGCAAAAAGGACAGGAATCAAATATATCGTTACCACCTAGCCATTTAGGTTGCGTTGCTATCTCTCAAACAGATCTGTATGCACAATATGTGGTTATATAATAATAGGACACTAGCTAAATATAAAATTCTTAGTTTCATAAACTACCTACATCATTTACATATTGCAGTATCCTTGCAGACTGCAATACGTCAGGTGGACGTTCTTTAAAAATCAGTTTTATGGAACACAGGAAGAAAGTTATCAATTGAGTCAGCACACAGAGGGGTAAATGTATGAACCATTCTAAAAACAAAGAGTGGAGGTGTTCCCATAATATCCAATCAGATTCTAGCTACAATCTTCAGAATATATTAGCTCAATGATAACTATAATCTGATTGGTTGCTATGGGCAACATCTCCACTTTTCCTTTTCAGAAGGTTTGATACATTTACCCCAAAGTGTGCTTAAACAGTTTTCTTTATTCCATGGAAATCATACAAGCTTTAATATCACTGGAGTCAAGTCCATTGAACTTACATTAAGAGGAGGTGATAGATTCAAGAGGCTATGGGCCTGCTTCAAATCGGAGAGCAACTTGCACGCAAGTTGTGGTTTAAAACAGAGCATGGAATTTGAGTTTAATTCTGAACGCATACCAATCCAAGCGAATCTCAAAATACATTTTTATTTGAATCTGGGTTTAAGTACTCTCTGCCTACACAGTACTTGCTGTATGTTAACTGCCAAAAAAGAGTGCAGTATACGTGCAAACATATAAGGTCACATCAGAATGCCTAAACAAATTATATTATAAAATAAATGAACAACTCAAAACATTATAATCATTAATAAAAATATGGTTGGTTTAAAAAAATGCATATAATTTTTACATTAATATGTAAAAAAAGATGCTCTTAAAGTGTACTGTACATACAATGTGTTTTTATGGTCTATTTTACTTACATAAACATGATGTTTGCTAGCTACGCGCATTTTTTCAAAGCAAGTCTATGCCGTGCCAGTCATCACTATCAATTGGCACTTACCCTTGCTCTGTAGTTGGTGCAAATGACATGTCTGAAAATAAATGCGCTTAAAGGAATCTCAGGACTTCCATCAACCACATCTGCATTGGCACGCACTTACTGTACATTGCTTATGTACGTCAACCCTTTTTAAGTCATAGACAGTCATAAGTGTCATTTACATTTGGACATGAATTTCAAGCAATTGCATTTATTGGCTTATGGTCCATTTCTAAGCATGCACAGAGCTATTTCACGCAAGATACTTTCGAACAAGAATCAGACCCTATGTCTCCATGAGCCCTTCTGGATTTTTAGGTATTGTGCCCTGTATCCAGAGAGTTACACTGACTCAATCAATATGTATTGTATTCAACATTTAATTCACTTTTCTATTATTTTATTTATATTTATTTATTTTTATATTTATATTTATGTTTTTTTATTTATATATTTTTTATTTATATTTGTATTTGATACAAATATAATTTGATAAAATTAATAGCCTTTTCTCCAATATTAAATCTCAGTGTATTTAGCTCTCATTCTGTTAATAATGAGTCAAACATTAAATAATAACTATTTATTAGTATAGAAATTCAGGTTTCTCGCTTTTTTTTGGTAAGGGGAGCGGTCATTTAATGATAACCAATAAGCCACTATGCTGCCATTGAATAAATATATACATACATATTAACTGTTTGTTCACCACATCAGAGACGGAGTGATTTTTATATCAATTAGTATCTCATTCTTATAAGACAATGTAAATTACATTTAATAGATATTAGGTTAATATTCTAGATCATAATAATGACCATGATGCTATTAGCAAAGTGAGGATACATGTCTCAAAATATAAATATAAATATAAATATAAATATTTTCATGTCTCACTTCTAAGCTATGTTTAGTCATTGATTCATATCTAGCTAGATCTTCGGGGTTAGTGTTGTGAAATTTAACACTACATTACATTTTAGTTAATTGGATATATAGTGAAATCAAATTATTTATTGTATTTTAAGAGCAAGAGCTAAGTGGTGAATTATTTGATCTTTCCCAGACCGGTAGAAAACTCTTAAACCTTTGCAACCATAGGAGCTTTAGGGTTATCACTAATATTTTATTTGTTTTATTTTAGTTGGATTTAGGTAGATTATCATTTATATTTGAGATTTAGAATAGTATTTCTTAATTGCTGCTGTCTTTTTGTCCAAACCTAATTGGAGGTAAGCCTCTAGGCCTAGTAGGTTTGTTTAATGTGCTGTCTTTGTGTTATCTAATTTTAACTGCAATTTAATGGTGTTTGACACATATATGTCAGTGTAGGACCTATACAAAATGTGGTATCATTGATGTTGGGATGCAGGCTTAAATACTTTGATCAAAATATAAACTAATACCTCAAGTTTTCATTTTGCTACATACACACATATTTGCAGTGATAAGGACAAGTGCTGTCAAAAACTGTCTTTTTGTCTTAATTCATATGTCTTTCTGAGACCCTAAAATTTTAACAAAAACAGTCAGGAAAACAAAAAGCTTAGCAAGTTATTGCAGTGTACAGTGATCCTTGTTGCATTTACTTTATTTACTGCATCCAGTTTGCATTTACTTTATTACTTCTTTGACTCACATAACCCAAATCTAGACTTTATTTCTCAGTGGGGAGGTGCAATTCATAGGAAACATCTGGAGACCAGGCATCTGGAGACCAGCCTTTGGGTAGAGGTATTGTGTCATTTAGAGATCACAAAATAATGGTTGGATTGTGGGTGCAAAACTAGGGGTCGAGTTTCAATAAAACTTTCCCAGGTTTCAAAAATCTTTTTTTGTGTGTTTTTCTTTTTGTAGTGATGCTTCCAGCCAGTCCATTCAAAGTACATCACAAAAAATATCTCCCAAAATAGGTGCTACATCTGGCCCAATAAGGGCATAAGAACCTTTAAGAACAGTACCACCTGTAAGAACAGTGCCTCTGACTTATTAAAGTTTACAGTGAAATGTGGACACTGGGAAAAACTGTTATTAGCCCACTGACATTTTCAACTTCTTGCCATTGATTAGCAGAGAAGTGGTATGTTTTTCATTTAAATATGTAATCATGCAGATAAGGCTTCCGCCAAATGCTCTTCTGTGTAGAATGTCAATAAGACAATGAGACTTTGTCAAATGCTTTGTTTATATCTAGACAGAGGAGCATGTAAGTATCCCATTGCTATTGCCCTACACAAAGCCATGTTAGTATTCTGTAAGGAGTGAAAGATGGATGGACTGAAATCCCCTAGCTAAAATTTTGGCAATATTAAGAAGGGTGATTGGGTGATATGAAGTCATTTGTGTGGGATAATTACCTGGTTTAGGCATGAGGGTAATATAGGCCTTATTGAAATTTGCATTGCAATGTTGTGATCTGTGAATTTTCTGATAAAGTTTATGTAGTGTAGGAACTATTTCCTGTTGCAAGATTTTATAGAATTCTATGAATCAGAAGACCCTCTTATTTAATTGTTTGCATGCTAGAAATGGCCACCACTATTTCATGAGCAGTTATGTCTGCTTCAAGTGCGTCTTCTTGCGCAAGTGTAAGCTTGGGAAGCTTGTTACATCTCGCTTTCCCCCGTCTCTGTCCATTAGTAATAGATTAGATGCTGTCACTTTCTATAGACTGGAGTAGAATTTATCAAACATACCTGTAATATATTCATTGGAAGCCTTTTGACCAACTTGATTGGTCATATTTAATTGCTACAATATGGTTCCTGTATTTAGTGATTTTTTTTGTCATATTGGCCAGGAGTTTTCCCCATTTATAATATTTTTTTTATATATAATCTAATTTAGTTAGTGCTTTGGAAAGTAAAAAGATCTCCAAGAGCTTCCGTTCAAACTGATTTAAATAATATGGAAACCTCCAGGAGCGATTGCGCTCCCCAGTTGAGGGCATATGAATTATAGCAGAGAGCAAAGCATGATATTATAACGAACAAGACCATTTCTTTTCAACCTCTTAAAACATTTTTCAAAAAAAAATATAATCAATTCCGGATATATTACTATAAAAAATATAATATATATTAAAAAGATAAAAGAAAATTATAGATAACAATAAAAAGTAAACACATCAAGAAATATCATAAACTAATCGGGTGCAGTTCTTGTCAATTCCCGATCTATAGATGTATCAATACACCATTGGTTCAAAGTTCAAATTGTATGTATAAATAATTATTCCACCAAAATAAAGATCATTTCAATTGGTATCCACAGATTATGTATAACTTTTCCTCTTGTTTAGCTGTCACTTTAAATCAATAGAGGAGATGATTATAAATAGCAGTGTCCCGTAGCGTGCCAATAACTAATAAACTGGAAGTTAGGAATAACAGATTTGATTTATGATGTAAAATAGCCAGTTCCTTCGCTTTAGTAATCCATAAATTCCTGTATCATTGGAAGTAAATGTAGACAGCAGGATAACAGGTCACTGAGCTTGTAAGCTCTGTATTAGTCCAATCCTGTTTCTGTTTGGCATAATATGCTATATAATTGTTTGGTCATTTTTTCTTTTTTAGAAAAACGATCGCTAAAAATGGCAATCCAGGTGGAAAGGATATTTGGGCACAGCAAAAACCATTAGTTGGATGTAGATTTTGATTGTGAAAGTTAGTCAGGTAGCAGCAAATCTTTCTTGACGCATTTCATTACACACAGGTAATTTCATCCGAAGCATAGGAGACTTACAATTTTGATGTCTTTATACAGGTGAATATAGATCAGGTGTGTATATTAATAAACTCTCAATTGTGTTTTCTTTACTTACCTAATATTTCTTTAAAAAAACATTTTTCTTTATTTCACATGTAAAATAAGTGAATCTCTCCTGAAAATCTTATTATATACTGTGCTATGATTAGTTTGCAAAGTATACTTAATTTCTATTTGCAAAATCACAAGGTTTAAAAGAATGCACAATTTATTGTATTTTTTGTAAACGGGTGTATTCATGAGTGAAAGCAGTCTTTTCAAACATAAGACTTAGTCACAAAACATCTTGTCAGATATATGTTAGTATTAGGTATAATGAGTATAAAATGATTTTATGTATATCATATATTTTCTATAGAAATATTAGAAGCAATAAAATTAGTTCTTTCAAAAATCTATTTATAAAAAAAATTGTTCACCAAAAATATAAAACAAACAATTATTTTTATAACCATAATAAGAAGGGAGAAAACAAAAATAATAATAAAATAAAATAAAATAATACAATAATATAACAAAAGTATACCTAGATTATTTATAGTTATAGAAGAAGCTACAATGTAAATCTGCTTCACGGATAGAATTATTTTTTAACGACTATAACATAAATCTAACTATTGTTTGGTGTGATATTATTATATTATTATGTTGCCTATTTTAGTGTCAATGAAGTCAGGTGTAAGGTTGTCAGCTACTGGATGTAGTCTGTATCTATAAACACTTGAGTGAAACGTAAAGGATTTAGCCATCAGGCTCAAGAGAGTCAATGAGAGACGCATATGTTGTGCAGAACGGAAGTGTAGAGTTCGGAGATATTTTGAAACAAGTGAGGAGATGTATGTTGGTGCAGTTTTGTTGATGACTTTGTATGTTAGTAGAATTATTTTATATTGGACTCGATGAAAAACAGGCAACCAATGTAGAGACTGACACAGCGGCTCAGCAGAGGAAGAACGATCTGCAAGGAAAATCAATTTAGCCGTAGCGTGCAAAATAGATCATAGGGGTGAGAGTCTGATTCAGGAAAGACAAGTATGGTGGGAATTGCAATACTCAATGTCGGAGATGATGAGTGCATGAATTAAGGTTAACAACCTTAAGGTGACATTTTTAACATCCGCAATTCTGTCTTCCCCCTCTCTGACCACAATTTCCTTTACTTTGCTCTCTCTTTACCCCTTGCCCCATCTCCCACCCAAAGTCATGCAGAGTCCCATAATCAGCATTGACCCCATCTTTGCATCCTCCCTCAAACCCCTCCTGACTCCCATTTCATCCCTAACATGCCCCAACATCACTGTCTCTCTTTACAACTCAGCACTCCCTGTTGCCCTTGATACTGCAGCCCCAGCCACTCCACTTCATCTCCGCCAATTTGAACCCCAAACCTGGCACTCTCCTCTTACTTGTCCCCTCCAAAAGTGCTCCTGCTCCTCTGAACGCCAATGGAGGATATCTTGCTCCATCGCTGGCTTCATCCACTTAAATTCATCCTTTCTCTCTCTCTTACTTATCCTTGCTCTCTCTCTTACCAAGCATCCCTTTATCTCCTCCCTGTCCAATAAACCCTGACCCCTCTTTGCTACCATTCACTTCCCCTCTTCTTCTATAACCTGTGCTCTTGACCATGTCCCTTCCAAGTTTCAATGCTCCTTCTCTCCCAATACATGTCTTCATCTTGCTTACCTCTTTAACCTCTCTCTCTCTCCACTGGTATCTTTCCTCAGCCTTCAAGCATGCTCTCATCTCCCCTATTCTCAAGAAATCCTCCCTTTATCCAACTATCAGCCCATATCTCTACTCCCCTTTGCTTATAAGACTCTCAAACGAATTATCTTCAATCATCTGACCCACTTTCTCTTTTCCCACTCTCTTCTTGGCCCTCTGCAGTATGGTTTCTGTCCCCTTAACTCAACTGAAAATGCCTTGCTAAAGTATCTAACGACTCTCAGGGAAGTCTAAAGGTCACAACTCCCCTCTTGTACTCGTCTCTCTGCTGTTTTTTACACCGTTGATCATTCTCTTCTCCTCTCGACCCTTCACTCCCTAGGTCTTCGTGAAACAGCTCTTTCCTGGTTTGCCTCCTACCTCTCTGGCCACTCTTTTATTGTCTCTGCTTCCAACTCTTCCTCCCCCCACTCCCTCTTTCTATTGGATTCCCCCAAAACTCTGTCCTTGCCCCTCTGTGCTTCTCTCTCTATATCACCTCTCACGGTGAACTCATGGTGAACTCATTCAATCATTTGGCCTCCAATACCACCTCTATACTGACAACACAAAAATCTTTCATTCATCCCTTGACCTCTCCACCACCTTTCTAACTCAAGCATCTGTCTGTCACCTGTATCTACCTGGATGTCACAGCTCTTCATCAAACTCAACATCTCCAAATCTGAGCTCATCATCTTTCCTCCTGTTAATGTTGCTATCCCTCCAAATATCTCCCTTTTGGTTGACAACATAACTCTCTCTCTTGTCACTGCCCTCAGCTTTCCCCTCATCTCCAGAACCTTACCAAATCCTGCCCTTTCCTACTCTTTAACATCATGAAAATCTGTCCCTTCCTTTCAGGAAGCAACCAAAATCCTTGTCCATTCACTCAACCTTTCTTGTCTTGACTATTGCAACCTCCTTCTCACTGGCCTTCCTAAATCTCACTTTTATGACCTTCAATCCATACAGAATTTTTTTTTTAGCTCTCAAGAAGGTTGAAAAGAATTGGAGAGGAGGGGATTTTGTATAGAAGATTAATCATGAAGAGGCCAGTTGGATTTATAATTTTAAAACTCTCGTGCTGCATGGACTAAAAGTGGATTTTGATTTGATATAATTTCTAGGACATTAGCTGTATCTATGACATTGATGGTCTAATTGTTAAATGCGCCCACCATTTTGTGGTTTCTTATACATCCTTCCGGGGTTGACATGTCTTCAAATTGGATACAATGACCTGTAGTATTTGCTAACAAGCACTTTGCAAAGAGCATGAGAAGATAATAGGATTTCAGATTAGAACACATGGAGATCATGCTAAGTGTATATGTTTTATATATACTCCGTCATTATCAATGGTAGAACAATTATTTGTCCCGTATACCATATGTATCTAATTTTATGATAACACAGCTCCATTATAAGCTATAGAAGACATGCAAGCTCCATTGATGGTGTTAATTTGGAGTAATATATATATAGTTTCACAATGATTCTTTATGTTTATGTTCTCTAGTGCATCCAGGCACACAGACTCAATATTCTCTCGTTCCATGGAAGGAGAATGTCAGCTGAGCAGTGAACACTTCGAGCAAAAGGATTAGTGATCAAACGGCCGGATGGTTGCAGCACATCCAGGGAGTGGGATAGAGAGAACGCATATCATCCCCAACGCAAGATAATTAGGCTACCACATTATATAGAAGAGCAGACAGCTTATATAAGTCTGTCATAATGGTATTGAATCCTCGATTGGATGCAATATTTGTCATTAATATAACGAACATCCAGGTGGTTCTCGCCACGCTCAAGATCAGGACTTTTTGTTTTTTCACATTGACTCCGCATTGTTACCATTGTTGAGCACCAATTATCCTTTTGGTCGAATCCATACAGATTGCTACGGCCAGGCATATCTTCCTCTCTTGCGGCTCCTCCTCCGCTACTCCTCTGCATAAATCTCTTTATTGGCTCCCCGTCCATTTCAGAATTCAATTCAAGCTCCTTAACCTCACTTACAAAGCCCATACCATCTCTTACATTGTCTCAAGGTACATACCTACCTGGCCACTCTTCTCTGCCTCTGACCTAAACTTCAGTTCAACTCTCATTACCTCCTCCCATGTTCACCTCCAAGACTTCTGCCATGCTGCACCCATTCACTGGAACGCCATACTTTACATCACTCAAATCTTGCCCCACCTTCAGCCTTCAAATACTCACTCAAAACTATCCTACCACCTCCTCACTATCTTATCTATCACCTCCACTTTCTTGCCTGCCATCTCCTCTCTACCTATTGTCCCATGTTTGTTTACTGTCTGGCTCCCATGTATGTCCTGTTATGTCATTTGCTGCACTTTGTGTGAGTCCCCATAGCATAGCTCACACTCATGTATGCTACTTCTGTGTATTACCTCATCTATTTGTTACTTACTTCTGTATTCTGCGCTACGGAATCTGTGGCACCTTATAAATAAATATAAATAAATATAAATAATAATAATAATAATAATAATAATAATAATAATAATAAGGAGAGGATGAGAGTTGCAGCAATTGATGTTCATACCTGGGGATAAAGGAAATGAAAAATGGTTAGCACTTTTGCTGTTCAATTGTGAGAAAAACAATTTGTGCCGAAAACATATGTCTGTCCCTCTATCTTAGCATGGACAAGTGATAGGAATAAAGGACTTGCTCTTTAAGTAAGAGACAAGTTTGCACAGTACAATGCATTTCCTGCTGGGCAGCTTCCTGGCAGTATATTACAATTCAATAATCAAGAATAACATAAATCAAAAGATGATTTCAGATTTGACAAATGTTGCTATAGTTTGATATAGTTGAATCTTGAAACTGTTATGATGAGTTTATTATTATTCTCTCTACAAATTCCTCATTCTCTTTTTTAATATCATACATAGAAAAGTAAACCATATGTAACTAACACATTGTTTTATGCCAAAATGATTGTATAAGAAAGGTAACATGAATTGCAAATGTTAGACTAAAATACTGGACTTAGAACAAAAATACAAATGTTTTTTAGAAGTACATCACATGCACAATTCATAATAATTGCTTTAAAGACAAATAAAAGATAAATGGAATAACATGAGAGGTAGATCGGTATCGATTTGTAAGTATAGATAAGTAATCGTAGAAGTAGTTGTCGACTAAGTACTGTTTTGTCAATGTTTTGAAATATGTTGCATGTATACTCTTTGTGAATGTGTTTTAAAACTTTAAAACAATATCCATAGCTTTAAAACAATGTCCATATCATACTGGATTTAATATTTCTTTTAGCCTGTAAGTACCCCATATTTTCAGATCATTATGTGATGCATGATTGGTAATGACATTTGGGGTCTAATTTAGAGTTACACAATGTTAACATGCTAAATTGTTCATGATGATGACTGTCACATGTTTGTTCTGTATGCATTTGCAAATTAAAATTAAAGTTGCACATATCTTTACATGGATCAAGCTCCCTTGTCATTCATTGTACATTTACCCTCACTGAAGGTCCTAAAGTGTTTTTCCCTCAAATGTCAGAATCATATTATTTCTGCATCTGTGGGAAGATTCTTATAAGATCTTGCCTGAGTGTTAATAATATCCAATGTGACACAGACACCTTCTTTTACAGAATATCAGAACTGAATCCTTTTAGACAACATAATCACAGACAACACACTTTAATCATGTAGAGTACAGGTGAGCAAGACACTTGAATGAGTTCCAGGATAAACCTTTTAGGGGAATTTTTTAAAACCAAATTGCCCCCAAATCATTTTGAGTGTGGATCCAAATCTACTGGATTCATTTATTCACCACAATCAACACAAGCAGGTACACTTTACCTCCCAGCACTCAGGACAAACACAATCTGGAACATTCATTATCTGACAACATGGCTGGTTGCTGGGTGTTTAAACTAAACCCTGGCTTCTGCATTGATTGTCTTATCTAGCAGAGAGAGCGAGCAGTGTATCCAAGTCTCAGCTCAGTGTGAAAAATGTGAAAGACACACACATGTTTTGCCACTTGAGACTTCATAAGGGAAGTGTGACAAGACATGCTTTAAGCTCCTCATTAATAGTGCTGACCACCAATAAAAACAGAGAGGGTTGGAGAATTTATTGGAACATGTTGCTGTTTTGATGTTTATGCAATCAATATAGGCAGTTTTATACAACATGGAGACTGCACCCCTTCTTTGGTAGATATGACTAGAAAGTGTGTTTCTTTCTACTGGACAGTGGAGTTGCATCCCACCATTGGCCTGGATACATGAGTGTCTACACCTATGTATAGTAAGTAACAAAAATATGTAAAGAAAAATAACTAACAGGACACTATAATGATGTTTTATTGAATGCACATTGCCCTCACCAGGAATATAATATTGTTATAAGGTAGAGCAGATTTAATTTTTTTTATAAAAGTTAGAACAGTAACAAAATAACAAAAATGGTGAAATATCTCATCACTTGTTGAAAGCAAAAGGAGTTAACGATCCAATGTTTGACAGTGGATAAAACTCTATGTTTAATTACAGTATTGTCATAATTCCTAAATATTCTACTCTCTATCACAAAATGCACATTTCTGTAATGCAGTAATTGAAAAAAACTTTATATACCATGTGTTACAGATAAGGCATTTTTAAGGTCTTTGGAATGTTAAATATTATTTGGTGGTGTTACAGGGATATGGGCATTCAAAACAGATGGCTGGAAAGAAACATTGCTCCACTAATAGATAAAGTGAGAATAATGTATTTACTTTCCTAAAATATTTTTCTCGTACACTTACAATTTATGCAAAAAATATACAAATTAGGGCTTTTGGTACACTTGAAAGCCCCAAACCGGTATATGTTCCTATTATAGGAATACTAATTGTGTCAGGTTTTATATTTTTGATGTTTAGATAGAGTTCTTCCTGTTTTTGTTAGAGTGTCAAAGCATGCTAGAGCTTATGGAACTACAACCACCAAAAATATTTTTATTAAAACAAAGGTCCCCTTCCAATCATAATTTGCCAATGTATTAAAATTAAACAACCAAAGAACATTTTTGTTTGAAATAGTCTTTAGGGAATTTTCATCCTAAAACACAATGCAATAGGATATAAAAAAAAAAACACCATAAGAAAAAAATGCTGCAATTTCTTATTGGTCATTCAAACCAAAATACAGTGTAGATATCTGGCATGTTTATTTGTTTGGTGATTAGATACAACCCATTTAAAATAGGGTATAGAGATGTGTCTGTCGTAGATTAATCTACATTTTTCACTACTATTTGCCACTGTAATAAAGTGTTATGTGTTGTGTATCGAGAATTTATCTGACTTATTCTGAAAAATTAATTTATTATAAAGTAATTCAATTAGATTTTGTAAAACTAGACCACTTATTAGCAAACATACTAATTATAAAGAATCATAATAATAAAAATGTAAAAAAATAAAAGCATGCAACAAGTTCCTTTTTTTAAATCTACAAACAGCTCAATTACTTTTCCAAGAGTGGTCCCTAATCATGGCCGCTTATTGCCTCTATCTCATGATCCCTAAATGCCAGTGGATGGGTCTGAGACATACTTGCAAATGGTCCATCTGGCTTCCCTCTATACGTCCAGTACCTGTGTATGAGAAGAATAAGATTATTTAGTGTAACAATATGGTTGATGTAATAGTTGTATTTCTTTTTTTTCTTTTTTAACATTTTTCTTTTATTGAAGTTGTTTACACTTAAACATATATGTTGTAAAATATACATTCAAATGACAGTAGTTTAAATTTAAATGAAGAGACATTGAGAAGATGTAAAAGAAAGAACTTTTATATTATTTCCTCTGTGTATAGTCTTTTCTACCATAATAATTAACTTATACATATCAATATTTTTGTATATTGATCTTCTCACAATAAATAATAACCTATTTAAAACTAAGCAGAGTTCATCTTGTGTTGTTATTGAGCTATGTATATTGATTTCCCGTACATCTGGAGCGTACATATTTTAATTATCTATGTGATCCTTATGCTGATCCAATTTTAGTATCCAGTTTAAGTATTTTAGTCAACAGGGTGTGTAATCTATCAATTAGTGTATATTTGAGAATGGGGAGACTGAGATCCAGAAATTTGCCCTCAGTAGGGTATCAAAGATAGATGTGTGAGTCTTGCAAGAAGACAATTGTTTCATACCAGATCATTTGATGAAAACATCTCCAGATCAGTTATTTTATAGACTGAGATGGTGCGTTTATATAACTCTCCCAGGTATCATAGAAAATTTTAGTTTGTTTTCTTATTGAAGGGAGGCCTCCAACTACTTCATTCCTCATGTGAAGAACTCTTTTTCTACCTGCTGCCAAATGTCCATTATTAATACCATTCCCTTTGAGACTCTTATATCATGAGGTAGGATTCCCAATATAGACCACTCAGATATGAAGGGTAGGTAATTGACTAGTTCTGCGGTAGGAAATCTCCACACACAGTTCTAGAACTACCTTATTATAAGACATATCCAAAATAAATAAAACTGGTCTGCTTGTGGTTAATAAGTTTTGTATAATCATTGTTATATCATATAAACTATTTGGGTCTGAGATTTGAGTATTAGCTGCAATTTTGAGATAGTACCAGTAATTTCCTGTAGTGTGATATCTAGTTCTAGGGCTTCTTTTTGAGATGCTGTGATTTTGGGAACATTGACTTCTCATAATAGAGTTTTTAAGTATGTGGGTTTAGGTGAAGTAGTATATAGGGATAGTATTTGCCAGCCTCTCTCCTGATATAGCTAAAATTGAGATTGCCAAAATGTAATACTTGGCCCCACTACAGGCCCCACCACGGACATCCAAATAGCAAGTGAGATTAATGGGTGAAAATTATACCCCAATGTCCATCTGTGTCACTACAGATATTAGGAAGTTCTCCATTAAAATATGGTCAATTCTTGAAAATGATTTATGGACTCCTGAGTAGAATGTGAAGATTCTGTACATGGGGTTTAGTAGTCTTGATACTACATCAATATCATATTAGTGCATCATCCATTCCAGCTGCGTGGTATCCAGATTAGTAAAGCCAGGTCAGTCTATTATTTTTGTTTGTATTCTAATGTGTCAACCTTTCTCTGCTAAGTTACCACTACTCGAGAATAAGTCTGGGAAACAACCAATTATCAGTGATCATATCAAGTTCCAGGGGAACTTCCGTATCTGGCATGGTGAAAACAACATAAACTTGCACTTTATGCAGACCATCTATTATTCACTTTAACAAATGCTGTTGTTACTCTCCCCAATTTGCTGTCAGAATATCATGCTTTTACTGAACTATAACATTTTTAAATTAATTATAGTAAATACGCTGTGCTAAACAATTCAGCCAAATGAAGAACCCTAGACCTACAAAGTGCCTGTCAATTTAATTGGTACAACTCCCAAATTAAATACCTGGGTCATCATCATCATCATTTATTTATATAGCGCCACTGATTCCGCAGTGCTGTACAGAGAACTCACTCACATCAGTCCCTGCCCCATTTGAGCTTACAGTCTAAATTCCCTAACATACACACACAGATAGAGAGAGGGAGAAAGAGACTAGGGTCAATTTGATAGCAGCCAATTAACCTACTAGTATGTTTTTTGGAGTGTGGGAGGAAACTGGAGCACCCAGAGGAAATCCACGCAACCACAGGGAGAACATACAAACTCCACACAGATAAGGCCATAGTACCTAGTTAACCAGAGATACAAATAATCTCTTTCACGCAGACTGCTCCCCCAAATTTACGGATATATGATTAGACCTTATAAAGTGGCAGTCAAGGAAACTCTCCTGAGTAGGCAAGTTCAGCATAACTAAAGTGAATATTTTACTAAAATTGCTTTACTTTATCCAGATCTTGCCAATTCACATTCCTGAAATATTCTGAAGATATTCATGCTGCCATCAGGGATTTTGTCTGGAATGGGAGGAAGCCCTGTTTCCGACATTATAGGTATAAACATTTAGGTGGACTTTAGTTGGTAATTTTTTTAGCTTATTATCAGGAAGTTCACCTCAATAGGATTATAGACTCGACACACACCGGTCGAGCCAAGCAGTAGGTTGCTTTAGAAGAACAATTACTCGCAATGCCCATACAAATTGTTGCATTGACCCCATATGGACCTTGTTTAATAAATCCCACAATTGCATATCAAAGACTTTCCTCCAGGTTTACCATATTTAAGATTTGGTGTTCTGCTTGTCCTCTCCATCTTCGTCAGCTGTTTAGTAGTGGTGAAATCAGTACATACCAGGATATTAAAGAAGAGTTAACAATTTCATGCAAGAAAGGTTAAACTTACTTTCAGATTAAGCACTATCTTGGGAGTCTATATAGAAACAGAACACTGGGCATAGAGCTGACATTTGAACTTCTCTGTATCATCCAGCAAAACTCAAAACATTCAGGGGTAAATTTATCAAACTGCGAGTTTCCAACGAGTGTGAAAAGAGGAGATGATAGCAACCAGTCAGAGTATAGTTATTATTTATTTAGTACATTCTACAAACTGATAGCTTGAATCTGATTGGTTGCTATAGGCAACATCTCCACTTTTCACATGCAATGGAAACTCACAGCTTGATAAATTTACCCCTCAGTCTCCATGATTTATAATCTCTCAGTATCTGTTCTATGGCCTTCCTCTCCTAGATTTATTCAAGCTTGGTAGCAGGATTTAGAGACACTACTGGTTGCCACACAAAGGGACAATATCTTTTAGTTCACCCAAGCTTCATCAACTAGTGTTGAGTCATTTTTGGTGATCACAAGATGGTGATTACTAGATGGTATAGATGTGCCAGCATCCTCCGTAAGATGTTTCCTGGGTTCTCAGATAAATGTTGCACAGTGATGGCTCCATAGAAGATCCCAGCAGCCCTAAATTGTAGATGACACTAATGTAGCAACTTCATGGATAATATCATCACAGTGCTGCCGAATGCACAAGAGACAATTTAGCACTTTTTAATGGTAAGGAAAACAGCGTGGCATGGGTTACATTCAATTATCATTCCAATGCATGACATTTCTGACCTTGACATTAGTGTCAGATGTTATAACTGGTATGGAAATAAATATGTATGGGAATATCTAACATCAGCTGCCTCATTACGATTTTCAAGACAGTTATACAGAAGCTATAAGAGCAATGGTTTAGGTTCAAGGCATAGAACTGTTCTATAACCACCTTATTAGCAATATTGGTTTTGACCATTATTGGCAAAGTTCTTTATAATGCACTAATTGTGAGATACTCTTTCAAGATTCAGTCTTAGGAGAAAAGTGTTGATAGATAAATAGATGATACTCTCCTACCCCTTTTAATAATGTAGCTTTTATCCTTGTTACCCTCATTTCCTACCTCTCCATAAAGCAATTAATAAATATTTCTAAAAGATGCTATAAAGACAACATACTTAATTTTGTGTTAGGGTTGTATTTTATTTTGTTGCACTTTTCCAATTATTCACGTTTGCCATGTTCTGATTTTGCCATGTTAAAATATAAATAAAGTCTTAAAAATGTATGAATGCAGTGTGTGCTGAGCATAGGAGTTATTCATAAAATATAAGTTACCGCACCTTCATTTGCCCCTACATGTAAAAACCCCATCAGTGTGGACATGGGTAACTGACGTTTTCCCAACACTCTGCCTTGCTTTATTCAGTTACTATTTTCAATATTTTGGCAAATGCACTTCTTCTTGACCACAATTAGATAAAAAGTGTAACTTTCGTTCCCTATGCACCGCTCTACCGTTTCCATTACTCAAACCAGTTAGTGAAAACAAATTTACCTATGAATTGTGGAATCAAAACTATAACCTTTTATTCTTTCCTCTGTCTTTAATGATAAGAGCCCCAAATAATTCTCACTTTAGCAGCAATACTTTTAGCAGGAAGAGTTTGTGGGAGAAGGTAGTGCTGGCCTATTCACGTCACATAGCATATTTAAGGAAGTCAAATGAGTTTGCCTTTAAGGCAATTTTTTTATTTTTCCGGCTAAATGTAGTGTACTGACACAATGTACTTTGCAATCCCCCACATACATTTAAGAACCATTCCATCATGTTTTCTGTGTTCTGAGTAACTTTCTGTGTATGTTGTCATTGAACTTCTCCTGTGCATTTACTCTCAGCTGAAAATCTGCCACATCTTCAGCAAAAAAACAGAGCTTACAAATTAGGTTTATTTACTTTTTCCACCTGTCTACATCCTTCATTGCTAAGGGGGGAAAAGCTGAACAGGATTCTCAGGGCACCAAGATTTCATAACCACAAATTAATGCTGTAAAAGGTACAGATCAATCAACACTTTCCCTTAAGACCTAAAAATGATTTTTTCGTTTATTGCAAAAGAGAAATCAAAATGTAATATTGTCTGCACCTGGCTTGGAATAGATACATATATATGGTCTGTACTGTCTATAGCACAGTATGTCTCAGGAGGATTCTTGACGCTGAGATGAAAAAAATGTTTTGCTTAAGATCTAGTGAGGCTCTATCAGATTACACGGTTGTATATAAAATGTATGAATATTTGTTCTTTATAATTTCTTTAGATATTTGCTACTTAGAGACAAAGGCACACATGACTTCATTTAATGTTAGGGCAAAGCAAAAAAAGGAGCAAATTTGCACTGGCAAAAACTATGTTGCACTGCTGGGGGGAGCACATTTTGGGGAGAGATCTAAAGTCGGCATGAGGTTCGTCCTAACTTAATTGCTGCATAAAATTTAAGTTGTTCCGTATTTATGTGCTACATGGAAAAACAACCGTATTTTCCCTGCATGCAAAAGAAAAACTCATTTGCACCCATTATATTGTAGCATGGTTTGCTAAAGAGCAAATTTGCACCCTTTTTGGCTATGCTTCTAACTTTAAATGAGACCCACAATATGGCTATAAATTAAGCCGAGCATTTCATTCTTGCTAAACATCCTGGGAGTTTTGGTGAACTGAATTTTGGTACCATTATTGCTATGCTGATGCTGTATTTTCTGATAAACATTCTTTCATTTTGTATGATTTACTTTGCTCACTCATTTGTAGAAGTTATTTGCGTATGGGGTGTTGTTAGGTTCTCAAAAGACCTGAGGCCTGGCCTCTCAACCAAGTTCATACAATTTGTAGTCACTCCCACCAAACATACGCATTGTGCAAATGTATCACATACTTGCCCACTCTCATGGAATTCCTGGGAGACTCCCAATTCCAGGTAGGTCTTCCTTACTCCCAGGAGAGCAGTCCATTCTCCTACATGTGGCGCACCTTTTAGTGAAGTAGGCAAGGTAGGGGCCTCCATGAAGCGTAATTTCGTGCAAAAATGACACAATTTGCTGCGCCCTGTACCCACCTCAGTCGCACTTCACCTCCTTTCTAGGATCTCCTGGATGGGCAACAGAAAAAGTTGGCAAGTATAATTTATCAGACATTAATAAAAAAGGACTACCTGCTTATTATAACTCTACAGCTGTTGAATTCACATAAGAGCTTCAGAACAGTGCTTCCTCTTTATAAAACAAGCTTAAACATAAGTCAAAATCATACCAAAGGGAGAATGACATTATATCATTATATCTATAACTTTTGTGCATAGAATATGCTTGGCAAAAAGTAAGGGTGGATTTATAAAGGGTACTAAAAGGGGAGCTGTATACAAACAAATTGTTAAAAATACATTTAAATCACTTAAATGATTGAGTCAAGGCCTTGCAATGCCCATAACACTTAATTCAGGCTCCTACATTGTGGATAGATCTTGCGATACATGAGCGGTATGGCTCAAGCTACCATTAACCATAGTCCATACAGCTTTTATGATCCTATGTTCTTCCACAGTATGTATACTTCCACACATAACCTAGCGAATGCTATATATGGACTTGCATTTTGGGGATAATTTTCTGGGACTTCTGATTTGTTTGTGTCAAATTACACCAATCCAGCATATAACTTGTCCTTCTATAGCTGCCAGACATTTAGTGTAGGTATGCATTTCTTTAGAAGAAAATAATCAGTTTTGTTTTTATACCCCAGTGTGCACCTGTCTTCAGAAAGTGATTTCCAAATTGTATTAATAAAAATACATCAACATCAAAAGAGATTCTGGCATACTTTTTCTTCTTTGGGATGTAATATTTCTAGAAAAAATGATAAGGTGGATGACAGAGCTGTATTCATACAGTTAGCAAGACCAAACAAGTGACTGGAGATCTTGCCTGATAGCAATGCGCTGGGGCACATTTTAACTTACTACAAAACAGCTTGTATTTTGAATTCAATACATTGTTTACCTTAGAGCAGGTTAGTCATACATTATACATACAGTAAGACAGAGCTGGATTAAGGTTCTGGGGGGCCCAGGGCACTTAAGACAGGGGGGCCCCATATTGTCGAATATGATATTCATTTTAAACAAATAAACAGGCAATGCTATGTGCACTACTGTTAGATGCACACAACTCTGCCTTCACAAGCATAACAGTGTGAAGTAGGACATACCTCCCAACTGTCCTTGTAGTCAGACCAAATCCTGACTAAGTGAGACAGTCACCCAAATTCTGGACAGTCCCACCATATTGAGAACAGTTGGAAGATGGTCCTGGTCTCTCCTACCTGCTGTTTTGTCACTTTAACCACCTGTGGCTGCTGGTGTCTTAAGCTCAGTTGCTGCTTGTGTAGATTCTGGGATGTCGGGGCCCTATTTTGAAACAAAAACAGGTACATAAAGTTTAGGAGTCCCGAAAGAGTCCTGTTAATAAATCAATAGCACCCCCATTAATAATTAGGCCTCCCTCCCTGCAACCAGCCCCAAATTTGGAATTAAATTAAATTAATACTATTCACTTTTAATAATAGAACTATTTTCCCCAAGCAGCCCCGACATTAAATTAAAAGCGTACACATTTAATAAACTTATTTCCCTCCCCACCAAACAGCCTGGTATAAATGAATAGCATTTACATGTAATAAATAAACCTATTTTTCAAAACCATTGCCAACATTTTATAATTCATATTCACATTTAATAAATAGCACTCATTCTCCCCAAACTCAAGCACACATTAAATACCTCACAATCACTCCACAAATAATTAACAAAATAACCTTACTATATGTAAGTATATATTGGTTATCCCTAACAGCCTAGTCCAGCTAAGCACTAGCAGGCCTGATTTGTTGCAAGGCAACAGAGCTAGCATGGAGGCATATTACATTTTGTACATTATACGTTTCCATATAAAGTAAGTGTATGTCCACTTTAGGAGAGCTAACAGAATGAGTGGCCATAATTTTGTCATTTTTCCCATAATGCCCACTTTTAGAAATGCTACTTCCCTGGGGCATGGAGAGAGGGTCCACAATAAATAGACAATCTAGGTCTGAGCACATCGTACTTCTCTGTTCTCCATTTATATCCCCAACTTCCCACTCCTCAATCCTCTTCTTCATCTTAACCCTCTATCTTCCCTCTCACTCCTCATTCCCCACCTACTTAGCATCTTCAACCCCCTTCTCATCAGCGTTGGTTTCCCTTCCTGGGTTGTCACTCTGCAACCCCCTATATTTGTATAATCACATCCTCCTTGTCCATAAATCACCCCCTCTCCTTGTCCATAAATCACCCCCTCTCCTTGTCCATAAATCATCCCCTCTCCTTGTCCATAAATCACTCCATCCTTGTCCATAAAACACCCTCTCCTTGTCCATAAATCACCCCATCCTTGTCCATAACACCCCCTCTCCTTGTCCATAAATCACCCCCTCTCCTTGTCCATAAATCACCCCCTCTCCTTGTCCATAAATCACCCCCTCTCCTTGTCCATAAATCACCCCCTCTCCTTGTCCATAAATCACCCCCTCTCCTTGTCCATAAATCACCCCCTCTCCTTGTCCATAAATCACCCCCTCCTTGTCCATAAATCACCCCCTCTCCTTGTCCATAAATCACCCCCTCTCCTTGTCCATAAATCACCCCCTCTCCTTGTCCATAAATCACCCCCTCTCCTTGTCCATAAATCACCCCCTCTCCTTGTCCATTAATCACCCCCTCCTTGTCCACAATTATCCCCTTCATTTTCATAATCACCTCTTCCTCTGGCTGAAACACACACAGTCACACACACACACACAATGTCTCACACACACAGTCACACACACAGAAAGTCTCACACAAACACACACACACACACAGAAAGTCTCACACACACAGTCACACACACAGAAAGTCTCACACACACACAGCCACACAAACACACACACAGAAAGTCTCACACACACACAAAGTCTCACACACACACAGTCACACAAACACACACACACAGAAAGTCACACACACAGAAAGTCACACACACACAAAGTCTCTCACACACACAAAGTCACACACACAGCAGATCTTAACTTACCTTATCCCCCACAGACAGGCAGGGCAGCTCTTCTCTGCTCCTCCTCACACTGTCATCTACACGCAGCTAAGGAAGCCCAGAACACTCAAAAAAAAAAAAAGCAAAAGCTTACCTGTGCTTATAGTGCCGACAGAGCACTTAAAAACGGAACCCTGTGCTGCCCCCTGTAGACTGACATTTGGGGGCAGCAAAAAGAGCCACAGCTGGTCGGGGGGCCCCCTGAGAGAGGGGGGCCCGGGGCACATGCCCCCTGTGCCCCCCCCTTAATCCGGCCCTGCAGTAAGAGCAAATGTAACGGATCTGAGGGAGTAAGATATAGCATGTACAAATTTTACCTGTTCACAATGCAGCCACTGGGGCATCCAATGAAAGGCTCCACATGGGGGTGTATCAATTTTCCTTGAAGTCTTGTACTAATTTCCCTTGTAGTATTCAAGTCCACCTATCTGTAGCCGCCGACTGGCAATGCAATGCAAGAACGTGAAAAAACACAAGGACAAAAAAAAATGGGTATTTACCCTAGATTTACACACAGAAACACTTTTGGCCCCTTGCCTACTCTAGCAACCGGATAGAAACACAAACAGAACAAACTCCTTCCCACATGGCTGACTGAGACTTATCTCTGGATATTGTATCCCACCCACTCTACTCTAAACAATGGCACAATGACCCTAACAACAATTATGGGGTCACTGCAGCACAACTAATATCTAGAATAGGCGTGTTATACTACCTAAACTAAACCTGACACCCACAAAAAATATCAGGTAAACAATGCAAAGCAATAACAATACAATAAAATTCAGCTCAGACAAAATAAAACATCACATAATGCAGGTAAACTGTGAAAAACAATCAATGATCAAGGGCTACTCACCTCAGCCTACCTTTCATGGGAGCCTGACTGAGTGAGGTTCCTAGGGAAAAGAGTACACACCAGCAGCCTACTTTTATGGGTGCCTGACTGCAGGATTAAGAACTACAGAATATAGAGAAATGGTAAGATTATCAATGCGACCACTACGCAAAATGGCCTCAGGGAAAACAATTCCAAAATGACAGGGTAGACCGGGGCACAATCTGTTAATGAGAGCTATTGTCTGCTTGCAGGCATAGGTTTTAATTTAACTTCATATGCCAAGTGCCTATTAAATATGATAATGACCTCTTAGATTTGAACTATGTGCCCCAGCTAGGCTCTAAGCCTAGAAAATGCAGCATAGACTTTTAGTCTGAACAAATGTGCCCAATATAAATTTGAACAAACCCTAAAACCATGGGCCTTGTGCCCAACTAGCGGATCCACAGGAAAAGTGCTGTCTTCTGTCATGATATCTTGGCTGTGCTTGTACTGGCTGTGATCTTCTGTCCGGAGCTCCCTGCAGGTCTCTTTCTGTTGTTGTACACTGACTGCTCCTCTTGCAACAGCTAAATATAAGCCTTTGCAAGGGGGCAAGGCCGAAATTCAAATTGGCCATGGTGAGCTCCAATTAACTCAACGCGGCTGCCTCTAATTGGACCAAAGCAAATATTCACAGATTCGCTTGGTCCAGGGCCGGAAGGACGACGAGGGATCCCTACCTGCTTTCTAATGTCTAGGTGAGTCTGTCAGTGCTGGGAACCTCTTCACACAATGATTATATTTAATTGTATTATTCTTTACAAATGTATCCCTTCACTGTCTCCAAAAATGTTGAACTAACTGTTGAATTTACAATAGTGTTTACCATTATTATTGCTTTGTGGTATATTGCATCTTTAGTTGTATTTTATGATCATTTGTGGTTACTAGTTTACTGATAATTATTATTATTATTATTATTAATATTTATTTATAAGGCGCTACAAGGCATCCGCAGCGCCGTACAGAGACAAACAAAATCACAATACAATGGGAGACAGCACAGTACAGTAAACACAGCAACTCAGTACGCTCAATGCACAGCTAGAGAGGGCGGGGAAGGGGGAGGGAGGATCCGAAAATGACGGGGCCCAAGAAGGGGGGCGTGGAAGACAGGGAGACCCCCAGGGGGGAGGAGGGAGCGAAAGTGGATGTGGGGTGGAGGACCTTTGAGGAGGAGGGCTAAGTAGCTGGAGAGCAGAGTTAGAAGTGGTGGAAACAGGAGGAGAGATGGTGTGTATCTTCTTGCTAAGCTGCAATACAGTGGACCACCTCTCTATATCAGAAAACAATGCAATCTGTTTTTTACTGAACTGCAGTTTCAGCTTATGATAGTATTACAGCTTTACAAATTCAATTCTATTACTAAGCTGTTACCCCCTGTGAATGCTATAGCCACCTTAAAAATGTGTCTATCATTATTTATACAAAAACCTCCAGTCTAACCTGCTCCCACAAATAAATAAATGTGTCACCTTTACTAATGTGAGGATAAAAGTAAAATAAAAATTTCTAAAGTTAATGTTGGGGAGGCCGGGAGAGGGGAGGTGAGATTTGTGTGCATAGCTACTCAATTCTGGTATGATGAGGGACTGCTCATAAACTAAACCAGTAGTAGGGTCTGATTATAGTACAAACAAACCTTCCCATTAATTCAATGTGGGAAAAGAGTAGTATAGTTTAGACTCAACCCATTTCCCAGCCATGCCAGGGGAAAATATAGAACCTAATAATGCTAAAGGAATAATGCTAAATAATGCTGATGTCCCCATGTGGTGTTGGATGGTAATTGGTATTTCATTTAGCATTAGCCCCATTTCTATTATGGGATGCTGCAATGATTTTTTTCTGGCTGTGGTGAACTTAATAGCCCCTTATAAAGTCAAAAAGAAAGGATTCCACTTTTTTAAAAACAAATAACTACATTAAACCACTTAACACTTATATCGACCCTAATTCTATGCATACCAATTTAAGCCCTGGTCAAATAAAATTCACAGAGAATCTTTATTGAAACTCTTGATCCTCTAATAATTAAACATAGCCCAAACTGATTTAAAAAATATCCAGGTAGGGGATTATTTGATTTGCACTACTAAATACACACAGGGAAAGAGAAGAACTAGGAATATTACCTTCCCACAATGAGGGGAATCTGGAAAATAATACCTTGACTCCAGGCCACAGATTTTGTTTTGAGGGTTTTGTTCTACTTTTTTTATAGAGATGCTCAGGTTTACTTCTCCGCGAACCTATCCCACCCGAACTTCGCCAATCCGAGTACCGAGCCGAGCCGGCTCGGTACTTTCGCACGCCCTCGGAAGTGAAAACAAGGCAAAACTTAACTGTTGGATCTCGAGAGTTTTGGATTCTATAAGTACCGCCCTCCACGGCAATCCAGCGCCATTTCGCAGAACAGAGAACGGGTAGCACGGTTCTTGGCAGTCTCTAGTGCAGTTGAGCAGCATCATATCTAAAACAGAGATTAGAGAGGAGGGGTGGCAGATTTCTTAAAAGTCTACATTCTACTGAGTTATAGCTCACACAGAAACAGGAGAGGTCCCAGTGTTGTTGCCAGTCTCAGTCTATGTGCCATTGCTCCACTGCTAATTGTCATTGCTGAAATAAAAATATTAGAGCTGTCAGTGTTCTTCAACATCTGCAGTCACATTGTACTGTGTTATTATAGCTCACACAGAAACAGGAGAGGTCCCAGTGTTGTTGCCAGTCTACAGTCTACGTGTCATTGCTCCATTGCTAATTGTCATTGCTGAAATAGAATTAATAGGGCTGGCAGTGTTTTTAAAAGTCTTCAGTCACATTCTACTGTGCCATAGCTCACCCAGGAATAAGAAAAGTGTCCGTGTTTAGTGCTGAAACAGAAATTCAAATAATAGGGCTGGCAGTGTTTTTAAAAGTCTCCAGTTACATTCTACTGTGCCATAGCTCACCCAGAAATAGGAGGGGTGGCAGTGTCCTTGTCACTCTCCAGTCACATTGTTCTTGTCATTCTCCATTCTCAGTCATGATGATACTAATCCCTCTACCTCATGTGCTAAAGCCTATGTTCAATTTCATAGTGGTTATAAGTCAGAGAAACAGAAATGTAAAAAAAAAAGCTTGTACCTTTTTAAAGAAAAAAACACCTCTCTAATAAAGGAGAAAGTTTACTGTAGAAAAACATAAAATTGCTAACATGCCATTCTACCCAAAATATTATCAAACATACCAGCATCAGCTAGCTCCCTTCTCTCAGCAAGATCCCAGCACCTACAATCGACAATGTCATCATCCTCACCCTCATCATCCTCATACAATAATTCATCCCCGCTGGACTCCACCATTACAGAAGTTTCTGCACTTTGATGTAATTGCCGGTAATGGCCTTCTCCATTGAATTTGTAGTTCATTTTTCTACAGAGCTGCCATGATTTTTGGGCAATTCTTTTACATCACGCCAAATGTCAAAATCTTGTGCTGACTCATCTACATCACCACTGGGTGTCTTGGGAAAGTTAAGTTTTTTCCTAGCAGCAGTTGCCAAAGAAACTGAGGGGGGATGAGTCGTCATGTCATGTACCACTTGAGCTGTCAGCTTTCTGACCAGGAGCTAATTGCATCTCTTGAGATCTGGATCATATGGAAAGAAAGAGAAGACATAGCTCTTAAACATAGGATCATGCACAGTTGCCAAAATGTAGTGATCTGATTTCAAGATGTTGATAACTCTTGGATCCTGGCAAAGCAAATAAAGTACTTTATCTTAAAGTCCTACATAATTAATGGAATTGCTTAGTTTCATTTACTCCTTCAATTTCTCTAGCTTTCCAAAAGTCTAATTAGGGGAATCACTTGACTCAAGCTAACAGTGTCTGAACTCACTTCATTAGCGACTACTCAGTGTGGTTTGCCACATGTAAATTGTTCCTCCCACCATCATCTTAATAAAGGCGCAGAGAGCTGAAACGGGTTGATGTGGAAGGTGGGAACTTAAGATTGTGTTAGAACCTGTGGACTCTTCCTGGATGCTGTTGTCTATATTTGTGTATGCTGCCCGATCCCGGGTTTGAGCAGTATGTATTATATGTTTATGACATTGGTCCATCTACCTTTGTTTCTGTTTTTAAATGTGAGAGGATATTAATAAATTTATATAATACCTACCCAAAGGTATTATGTTATGTGCGATCCTTTTTCTATTTCCTCACATGTGATCGGACTTCTGAACCAATGAGAGGACGCAAATTCCATTAGCGGTAGGAGTGTTCTTCTGATCAGACACTGAATGCAGGGACATACCGCCCATACAGAGGCAGCATTGGGAGTGTTCATCCATTGGGACGCCAACTGCGAGACTGATAGAGGGTCATCGGTTTTAGAAACGTGGTTAAAAATATCGATTTCCTTTGGAATCATTTTGGCTCTTTGAAGTTTGATTTCTAGTAAGTACAATCACATGGAATCCGGATTGAAAGGATCTCCGAGTTCAAAGAATTTGATATAGACTGTTCAATATGTTTATGATTTGTTAATTTATTTGGTGGAAACAGAAGCGCTTGTCAGTTCTTCTATTAATGTTTATAGCGGAGATTGTTTTTGGGCTATTTGGTGTAGTGCCCAGAGGTAGCTACTAGCAGCATCTGAGATGAGCCTTTTGATTTTGGATTTTGTTTTTTAATTAAATATTTATCATCCTGCCTCAGGGCATCCTCTGTATTATTCTTCTGAAGCGCAATGTATCTCTCGTGTACGTGCTCTCTTAAATCTGGGATCTCATCCGGTGGGTCACACTTAAATTTAAGTACGGTCTCCTCAACTGCCCTGGATGACAATTATTACCTCTGTTTAATGCATCAATGCATTATGCTCTGTTTAATGCATCAAATTGACATAAGTATTCTATGTACTATCTACTAATGTTCCACCTTCTCATACGAGGATTTAATTTTTTGTGGTGCTTATGTGCTGTACCACATGATGTGTGAATAAATTTTAAATTTTATTTCAAATCACAATATGCTTTTGGCCTCAATGTAGAGTGTATCCTATGATAGGAACCAATTAAGACTACCAATACAGGTGTCCCAGCGCTCGACATACTACGTGTAATGCCACTCCAGTTATAATATCCATTACTGTGTCTATATAAAAGTTTGGCAGTTCTTTAGGGATGAGAGGGAGGCATCCACAGAGGAGAAGGAGACTAAAGATGAAGCACGAGCAGACATGGTTTAATAATGTAGATTTCATTGACAGCACTGTTGGGCTTAAGGCAGCTATACTATTGGTAGCTTGTGTTGTGGGGGCCCAAAAAAACCAAGCACTTCAGCCACAAAAGTGGTACTCTGTCGTTGGAGTGCTTGCTTTGTTAAAATGTACATTTCCTTTTCAATAACTAAAAAAAAATATTGCAACTGCGCACTCTGTACCACTAAACTTCAAAGAGACTTGTGGATAGTTAATTATATATATTTAATAAACATTAATTAAAAATAATATACAATATATGGAAAATCTCATGAACTCTATATTTAAACGTCAGCATATGCAATAATCACCATAATATGCAAAAATATTGAGAACATTAACTATTTATGATTACATATAAATAGAATAGTATCAACTTGAACCTTGATTGGTCAGTGGCCAGCTGACTTTTTCAATCTATTGAAGATTTTGTCTAAAAAATCCCACAATAAAAATTCTAGTGATGTAATCTGATCAAAAAATGTATGCACTGCTTCACGGTTCTATTTAAAGTATAGTTTTCTACAATAGTCTTAAAGCTCTCTCTTGACCCAGTAATAACCAGCAGAATGCCAATTTTTGTGAGATCCACACAATTCAACTTGAAAATGAGAAGTCATATGATGTAATGTCCAGTTTTGTGATTAATGAGGGAGTTGTATTTCCCACATACAAGTTCATACTGACATCCGGACACTTAAAAAGGGTCAAAGTTCTCATTGATAAAATAAATAGTTTTTATAGGACTGTGGTTAAGACAAGCGCTTGTTTAATAAGGAGAGATGTTTACTCACACAAGATGTTACAAACTGACAGTTCCTGAACTGGTATTGATAGATGGTTCAGGCTCTGTTAAATTTCAAGCCAAATTCCTTCAGCTGCATTTGCTGTCCGGAATGAAAACAACTGCTGCTATCTCTGAGACGCCTGGCACACTCCTCCACACTGATAGCCTTGAAGCAGCTTATGATGTCAGTGCAGCTCTGTATGAAGCAAGCCGAATCCTTCACACTGCACCTGCTGTCCCAGGTCTTAACCATTCGTTAACTCCTCTCAGTGTGTACTTTGTTCGTTCAACCACAGTAACACAGGATCTGTCCTTTTATTTCATAAACAAGGATAAAAATAGCAATAATGTGGTGAAAGTGAGTTCATGAGCATATCAAAATATAATAGAATATAAAACACTATCCATTCTTATGCGTTTCATTGCATCTCTGCAATTTCCTCAGAGACATAGACACTACTCCCCCTGACTCCTATAAAGTATTCTTACTTTAATTGATTCATCACACCTGATTGTTATAGGGGGTGCACATATCCACAAGTCTCTTTTCAGACAATATAAGCAAAAAAGAACCATTAAGAAAAAAAATTAAAAAATAAATAAATATATATATATATATATAAAATATATAAATACAAATAATATATAAAACACAGACAGAGTCATAACTATTAACTATTTAACAAATTTGTTTTTCTCATAAAAATAACTTTAATTCCAATATTTGTTATATTGTATACTAAGATGGTAAGTGTCATATAGTTTCAACAAGGAGAAGTTAGAAATAAATATAGAAACTGAGGCCCATCGAACTGCCAATAAATATATCTACACATACACACACAATGTAAACCATGTATCGTTTCCAAACATAAAATATTAGGTTAAATATACATTACTATATGTGTGTGTATCAAACATAAAATATGTAAGAAAAAAATCAATTTAAAAAAAAAAACATAATACGATGGTAAAAAATACTAAAATTTATTAAAGAAACTACAGTATCTTACATAAGGGTGGGTGGGAGGGCCCAAGGACAATTCCATCTTGCACCACTTTTCTTTTCTGCCACTGCTGTGTGGCAATGTTTCCTAGATGTGCTATGAACTGCTGTGTGTTTGCGTCGTGGCTCTGTCGCTTAGCATCCAGCCAGGTCACTGCAATCTTTGTCCGAAAGTGGATGAAAAAAATATTGTGACCTGTGAGGTGGTCAAAATTGACTGAAATGACTGGAAATTAGTATTGTTAAGGTTAATAATAATGTAAGAGAATGCTAGGATTAGAGATCAAAATTGTGAAAACTTTTCCGTAAAATATTCAACTCATTTCGTAACTGGCCACAACATTTTGCATGTTTCACCTGCAGAAATTGTCCTTAAGTGTTCCCAGTTCTACCAAAAGAAAACCACACAGTAAAATGAATCTTAGTCCACCTCTATTTATAGACTATAAAGTCCGCAAATTGCAGATATGCAAATACAGTGCAGAATGGCAAAACATGGAATAGCAAAGCAAAAGTGAAAATCAATTATTGTAATGCTGGAACTTGTCTCCTGCTCAAATGGTCTGTTCCATTGCAAAACTGTGTGAAATTGCTATCCCTATTTTACTCATTTCTAACCATTAACATGCTGGGATTGGCAGATTTTTGTTAAGAATTAGATTTTTGACAATATTGATTTTTCTTTTAATTTTTTCAGTAAGCAAAATTCTAGACATTTATATTGTTCATTGATGCAGAAACAGAAAAATACAGGTGTTTCTCCAATTACTAATACTGGTGTAAAACCAGTTTGAAAACGGGGGTTAGACTAACAAGAAGAATATTTGTCCAGCTGCTTAAATGCTAAAGCCACTTATATTTAGAAATGGGTGTTTTCTTGCACATATCCCATGGTATGGAGCAACTTTTACACAAAGATATAGAAGAATCTAGCGGATGGACTGACACAAAATTTTCCAATGATCATAGCAGTTACAGTGAGCCATGATTCTATAACCATGGAATCATTACAATAATGAGGGTCAGGTGTGAAGCTAGCAGACACTGTTACTAAACCATCTATCCTAAGGGCACAAGCTCTGTGGTCTCAGTGGTATAATGATTGAAGCTTTGCTGCGTTCTCATACTTTAAAGCTGCTCTCTGATATATTACACTGTCCAGCAATACCATTAGATGTAGCGTCCTTTGAAACTATATTCTAACAATAAATGGAGTTAAACACTTTTTCCCAAGATCCCAGACAATTCTAATCACTTGGCCCTCTAGGGTGTGTTGTTTAGAATTGCATAGTCAATAGCAATAATAATCAGTTATTACAGCTGTGAATTGAGGGTTGTTCCATAAAGTTGTTCTAGTTATTTTAGTTATTAGCTGTGTAGCAGGCATTGCACATATAATCATTTGCATTTCTCAGCTCGCACTTATTTGTGTTTGGTACACAAGGATTTCCTTTCAGGAATTAATGATCTATGGTGTATATGAGTCTAACCTTCTTCCGCTTTCCATGAGGTAGAACACTAGAATCATGTTTTATATTTTATACATTTTAATAAGTGTGTTTGTGCGTGTCTGTTTATCTTTTAGTAACAAGAATAAATGTTATGATAATAGACTCCAATGTAAATTACTTGAGGAAAAACACTGGAAGTTAAATAGATAACTTTGTCAAAAGCACCATGCAAGTTCTATCAAAACAGATAACCACCTTAACCCCAGTAAATCTCATTATTAAAGTTGCAGCAAACATTGAGTATCCCCCAAGGATAACATTCCCTATGACATCAACCATCATTCTCAACAATCAGAAAGGATGATAACATATTTATGATAATATAGCATATAAACAAAAAGTCAAATATTTGTAATCTAGATGACAATAATGATTTTGAATAATGTATTGTAAGTAGAGAACAGCAATACACAAACAATACATCTTTAAGATACATTTGTCTATGTTGCATATAAACATAATAAATTCACACAAAAAATAAAATGGAACATATGGGTGCTAGCACTTGCGCTCTGTATGTATGTTCAAAAGAGAGTTTATAAAGCATATAAAAGAGTGTATTTACATATATATATGTCAAAATAATAGCATTTGTACATGCATACTTCAGCCATAAAATATGGCCCATGATAGTGTAGCGATGTCATAGAGATGTGGCTTGACAGTGTTTGTTAGAAAATGCTAATGGCAATTAATTGCCACATACACAAAATAAAATAGTGTCTTGACAGTTATTAACAAATGCGAAAGTCAAATTTTCCATATAAAATGTAATTCAATACAAACAACCCCATCCATTGTCTACCCCTTTTAAAATCCAGTGGGAATCTTCTTCCATGCTCTAGTCTTAATGGAAAAGACAAATAATGATTGCAAACAGGCACACTAAAGAATCTCAACTGGAGAGGTCAATATGCAATCAGTTAATCAAAATCAGCAAGATAGGGCTGCCGATTGTCATCATCATTGCATATATTTTCATCAGTGTTCCAGTACCTGCAAGAGAAATGCTTCTTAAGAGACACATATGGTGATTCGTCCACATCTTAATAAATCACATATATGTGAACATGTCCTTACTGTAATCAGCATACACTTGTCTGCCCACCCAGATTTGTCATTCCAGGAGTAACTGTGGCAAATCAGTGAATTGCAAAAATCTATATATGGATGTTGTTGGAGTACATGCGTAGTACCCGTTCCGAAGACAATGGCAGAGGGGAGTTTGACTGGGGTGGTACACCTGCCAAACTGTAATGCAGATGTCCTAAAGTATGCCCAGGGAGGACAGAAACTTCCTGTGGAGCAGAAGGGCAAAATGACGGCATACATGCATATATTACAACAAAAAATTGACGTACGTCAAAATGTAGATGCGGCCCGTGTTAGGTTCTTATCCACATCTGCAAACTTAATCACTATATCATGTTTACATAAATATACATTTTTGCTAACAACATATTAACTATAACCTCCACACTGTCTTCAAAATTAGAAACACAGAAAATAAAATGCAAATTAAATAATAGCAGAATAAATGCAAAATAAATTAATATAGATAATTGTTTTTGCATGACTAGAGAGGAAAAAAACTTTCTGAAATTTCTTAAATGTGTTTAGAAGTTCAGAGATGTCCACTCTTGCTTCTAAGATATAGAGACAATGGTGACAATGATGGTGGTAACCGATGATATACTAAGTATGTGTCATGTGATCCATGTCAAGTAAAGTAAGGCTTGCTACACACTACAGAGTTTTCACCTAATTGTCATGCAATCACGCGATAAACAACCGCTCAGCCCGATATCGCATTAGTGTGTACACTCCAACAATGAACAATTATCGATCCAAAGCACATTGTATCATTTGATGTGATTTTTAAACCAAACTAAAAATGTTGTTCAATAATGTCATTCCAATTCTGCAGTGTCTATGCACTCACGACCGGCAGTGTCCATAGATCTCAATGAAGTGTGCAGAGTCATGGGGTGAGATTTACAAAACTGCAGGTTTGGAAAGTGGAAATGTTGCCTATATTAGCCAATCAGATTCTAGCTGTCATTTATTTAGTGCATTCTACAAAATGACAGCTAGAATCTGATTGGTTGCTATAGGCAACATATTCACTTTATCAAACCCGCAGTTTAGTAAATATACCCCATGATCTTTTCAGCCAATGGTTATTACAGATGAACAGCAAAGATCTGACGGTAAATCTTGTAAAATGTTTTTAGTGTGTACATATGAATTGGCATGCTGATCAGGGCTTTTTTTTCCTGTTGTTGGTAAAATTGTTAACTATTTTGCATTGGGAGAAATTTTCTGTAGTGTGTACTGTTATGTCCGTCTAGTCGCTATCAATGAAAATTGTTGTGTGGTTCCAACGCACAAAGAGATTTAATAGCAAGATGCAACAAATAACAATTCAATAAATAAAGTACAGCCAATACATACGCAAGTGCTCTGGGTCCAGCATACAGTCATTCAATCCTGAAATCTGTGGTCAAGTAGACTGTATAGTGGTTCCAGAGCCTTTTTTATGTACAGTTTATGATACATAAAAAAATAGTAGTGATGTCATGGCATGTTTCCATAGATTCAGGATTCAGGTCAGTTCAGTATAATGCAGGTCATAGGTCGGTTCAACAATGCCCTCCAAAGGTGGGGATCAACTCTCCAACAGCTGCATATGTGTCTTCCTCCGAAAAGCTGGTTTAACTGGTCTATTTGCATTACACACACACAATATCATTCTGATCATAATTCCTCTATCATCCATAACTTGCAGAGGCAAGATGCGACCATTTAGCCAATAGTAGCGGATTTCTGATGGTGAAAAGTGGGTTAGAATGACACTAAACATGATATGTTTCCTATATCCTGAACCTTAGATATCAACAAAGTAGTTTTAACATTATTGTATTAAACTATTAAATCTATTACATTTGATTATAAATGACTGTGTGTTGGAACTTTATTAAGGTGAACTATTTACATAATGAATGTGTGAGTGTAAATGTAGGTGTGTGTTATTTATCTGTGCGATTGCATCATAACACGTGGCGCCGCACTGATCGCAATTGCACAGTAAAACAATATTAATTAATTTGATTTATTTCATCCAATTATTTGACTTTCACAGTACCCAGCCATAGACTCAAAATTGGAGTATTCAAATACAAGTTATAAGGTACCTTAATGCCTTTTGGTGTGCCTTCTTGTTATTTTGCATTTATTTCAATGTCACATACTTTAGAATCAATATTTTTATAAAGGGACTCAGATTAGTGGTGGTCCTGTATTTACATCACACAGCAGCAGGTCAGGGTCGTTCAAGTGTATGTCCATTACAGTTGGGGAATGGAGATGAAAATCTCCCATGCCCCTTGGAAATACGTCTGATTTTGACATACATTTTTTTTTAGGAAGTCTATCTTTTCATGTCCCATAAACCTCTCTGTTTAAATAGCACTGTCAGTGCATGTCATGCTTTCAATTAAATAAGAAGGACAAGTGTATCTAATAAATTGACCCACCGATCAGCCAGAACATTAAAATCCAGCTGCCTAGTAATGTGTAGGTCCCGCTTGCGCTTCTTTGACCCGTCGTGATATGTACTCTACAAGACCACTGAAGGTGTCCTGTATCATCTGGCACCAAGATGTTTATGGCAGATCCTTTAAGTCCTGTAATTTGCAAGATGAGACCTTACAGGAAATCCCACTATGCTGGATCAGGATGAATTTGAGTCCAATTCAGCACCTTGAACTCTTTGCCATGTTTCACAAACCATTCCTGAACAATTTTAGCAATGTGGAAAGGCGCATTATCCTCCTGAAAAGGGGAACTGCCATCAAGCAATAATGTTATCATGAAGGCGTGTACTAGGTTTGCAATAATGTTTAGGTAGTTGGTATGTGTCAAGTAACATCCTCATGAATGTCAAGACACAAGGATTCCCAGAAGAACATTGCCCAGAGCACCACAATGCCTCTGCCGGCTTGCCTTTCTCCCATAGTACATCCTGGTGCCGTCTCTTCCCCAGGTAAATGACGCACACACTCTAACTGTCCACATGATGTAAAAAAAAAAAATGTGATTCATCAGACCAGGCCACCATCTTCCATTGCTCCATGGTCCAGATCTGGCACTCACAATTTTGTTGGTGGACGAGAGTCAGCATGATTTGTTACTAACAAATAGTGATTTGTTATTAAGTAATAAACACTTAAGTCACTGCAAAGTAATAGGAATAACTCAGGCCGATTGAAGGCATTCCCAGGACTTTTACAGTGACTAAAGTGTCTATTACTTAATCACAAATCATTACGTCGGACTCCAAATAGCCCTTTATCGAGATCAAGCAGATAGACAGCCCACCATCTTTAAAATCCCCTAGAGATAGTGATACTAATAACCTAAACCCTATAAACCTGATGTCCACAAATGTAAAATAATACAATAATGGACAGGAGAATCAATTCCAATAGTCTGCCACAGCTCAGTGGAGTATGCTTAAGAGATCTGTCAGTAAACATAAATAACAGCCCAGAGTAAACAGAAGTAAAGACAGAAGCCTGATGTCTCCATAAATCAGATGTCTGGATTTTGAAAGGAGGAGCACTGGCATACAAGTGAACAGGATCGCATTGCCTCATCTCTAGGCAAAGGTAAGCCAATCAACAAAAGGGAAGGGGGAAATTTCATTACACAGCAGGTAACCAGCAACACTGAGTATACAAATGCTCTGTATAGCAATGTAAATTTAATCTGAAAGCAGGGATGCGTTCATATTAATATAAGTTTTAAGTGTACTGGATCTCTGTGGACACACAAAATGTGGTTTTATAGCAGCTGTTTAGAAGTAGTCTGCAACATTCTCATTTAGAAAATATAAACAGCACTCCAAAGGGTTATGCACAAAGGCAGAATGCCACATCATAGTTTATAATGTAACTTCCAAATAAAATTTGGTTGAATGTGAATGAAAGTCTATGCATTACATTTTGTGGTTCATTTTAATCGTTGTCATAATTTCATATGATGTGATTAATAGATTTAAAAACAAAATAGACCATGAATTTTCATATAAGTTTACTGTACATTTGCCTCCACTATGCCTCTAATAAAATCCCTTGATGTAATTGTTTCTGTTTGTTTTTCATTGTCGTTTTAGGGCTCTCACAAAATAGAGTTTTCTCTTGAAATACCATCGCAAAAACACTGGGGAAAGAATACAGGTTAGTAAACAATTAAACTCTATACCACACTGCCAATGTTGTCCACATGGACAGCAAATAAATGCACAGACTGGTAGAAAATATGGTTGCAGACATATTTTTTTTGTATTTAACTGTACAGTGTATTTAAATGAGAGCTAACATATGCAATCCAGATCACTCAATTGATGACTATTTTGTTCTATTTCCCCATGGGTTTCAAACATTTGGCTTGGTTCAATGCCAGTAGTACATCCTGCTCATCATTTTGCATTTTGCCAAAATCATGATGCAGTAGGGGTGGGGATTAAACATATAGGGACAGATAATAACATTGTCTGGTATTTGTGACAAATATTTTCTCTGCATGGAACATAAAATGCATTTCCAGTCCTTTCAACTGACCAAGACCAAACATGACTTCACTGTGCATGTGCTGGCCCCCAGCCATGCTTAGAAGCACAGTATGGGAGCCTACATAGTGGATTGTTGTCCCCCCCATACCCTGCACTCCTCTGACACCTTCTCACATCTCTCCTTAGCCACCCTACTGAAATGTCCTCTCTCTCCCCCCTCCTTTTAACGCTCCCTTATCTTACTTTCTCACCTATTTTTGTTGAGAGCGCTCTATTTCACATGTTCTGGCTTTTGTCTTATGTATACTGTTGGTGACTTGCAATGCTTATTTTCTCACCTTACCTGTACAAACTGTGTTTGTAGTTGAATTACTTTTTGAACTGCATATTTTGTCTGTGTTTTATTACCTTAGTAACAACATTGCTCACACACTTTTGTATTTCATTTTTTTTTCATTGAGCACAGATAATAAAAAGCACTGTGATGTATTTTATATAAATTAAAACAGAAAAAAAACAATTATAACAAAACCTTAAACTTAAAAACAATAGTATTTATTACATAAGTGTCATTTAAAATAGTTTTTAGAGTATAGGCACAGGTTTTTATACAGAAAATGTATGCATAATATATTATAGTTCAGCCATCCTGGAAGTAATTGAGAAAGTTGTCAGAAGATAAGAGTGTAAATTCAGTAGGCTAACCGGATAGTAGCATCAATGTCAGTCACTCATAAATCCCGGGATCCTCAGTGAGTGCATGGAAAAAGGCAATCACAGTGGTTAAGCATTAACTAAATAAATAAGAAATATATATATATATATATATATATATATATATATATATATATATATATATATATATTTATACATATATATACATATATTTATACATACATAGATAGATAGATAGATAGATAGATAGATAGATAGATATATAATGTTGGCAGTTATAGAGCAAAGAGGGACTAATATGTCTAAGTATATATATATATATATATAGATAGATATAGATATAGATATATATATTAGTCCCTATTTGTTCTATAACTGCCTCCACTCTTCTGGGAAGGCTTTCCACTACATTTCGGAACATTCATTTGTGTCTGTCAAGCCACAAGAGCATTATTGGTGTTGGGTACGGATGATGGGGGATAAGGCTTGCCTTACAGTTGGTGTTCCAATTAATCGCAAAGGTCTTTGATAGGGATGAGTTCACAGCTCTGTTCAGGCCAGTCAAGTTCTTCCATACCAAACTCAAGAAACCCTTTCCACTGCACCTGACTCCAATACAATGGTGGTGTGCTTTACACCACTCCAGTCAATGTTTGTCATTGTGCATGGTGATCTGAGTGTTGTCTGCAGCTGCTGGCTTTGGAAAACCAATCTATGAAGCTCTCAATGAGCAGTTCTTGTGCTGATATTATATCTAGAGGCAGCTTGGTAGTGAGTTTTACCACTGAGCACAGATGATTTTTATGTGCTATGCAGTTCAGAACTCGATTACTTTCCATTTCTTTTATTTTTTTCTTATTTTCTCTTTGGTAGGAGAGAGTGAGGGGTGGTCAGAATCAGGGGTTGATGTGGGTAGAAAGATGGAAGGTGCTTTCGGTAAAAAATGCGTGTTTAAAAACGTTGTTGGTGGCGAGTGGCAAGAAAGTGGAACATGTAAGTAGAGAGTGTTTAAAAAAAATAAAAATTCAAAAATTAGGGCTTGCAAATGTTTATAGCTTAGATAGGTTTATAGTGGTGATGCTGGTTTAAAGGGATGTGGAAA
The DNA here is from genome assembly GCF_038048845.1 of Mixophyes fleayi. Classification (NCBI taxonomy): domain Eukaryota; kingdom Metazoa; phylum Chordata; class Amphibia; order Anura; family Limnodynastidae; genus Mixophyes; species Mixophyes fleayi. The sequence goes on from NC_134411.1 coordinate 68,539,543, forward strand.
GGACCCAAATATTTAAGTGAATGTTCAACCTCAGCACACTTCACCTCACTCAAACCCACCATACCCCTACTGAATAAAGGACTAAACTTCACACCCAACAGCAAGCTAGATAGATTAAACACCTACATTGACCTCTACCTGCAAACTTTCAACAAATGCAACTTACAATTGCTTGCACATGATAAACTTTATTTCATCAACTTTACTAATTATGTAGCTAGGTAACTTGTCCCTATCTGGTTTATTGGTATGCTTATACAGAACTGGTAGTTGCTCAAATCAATTTATAGGCTATAACAGGTGCATGAAAGGGTGGGGTTATCCTAAAAGGAAAAAACAGAGACAAATTCCCCCAGCACACTGCTATAGCCAGCAACAGATCTGCTATTTCTACTGTAGATAAAAATGCAAAAGTCTCAGTTGCACACATTTGCAAATGTATGTTGAAGCCACCCACCACGCCAAGGTGCTTTTGCTAATAGGGTGGTCCTACTCTAAACAATGAGATTATTGGTATGCTTACCTGCTAAATTGGAGTTCAGACAGAATTGCTTCAACATATAAAGTTGTGAGTTTTGCCAGTGTTTTTGCTAGTACCACTGATACAGTATCTCCAATTCATGGCCATTAAAACTGATGTTTAAAATTCTATTTAACTACTTTCCATTGGGTCTCCATGACTTTGATCAAAGTCCAACTACAACCTGCTTGATGCTATCTTTTGTTATATTATGCTTTATTCCATGTGGTATTAGACACACTGATACAAACTCAATGCAATTACTGCTTTTCATCATATTGATTTGCTTTGGCTTCTTTACTTATGAGGTCTAGGACATACAGTATATATTAGAACTACTATTATTATGGACATAAATATATCAGTGGACAAGTCCACATTGGGCTAGGGTTCATGTTTAATTGTTGATATTTTTTGTTTACAAATTAACGTCATGAGGTTTGCACTTTCTGTATTAAAGGCAATTAATTAGCAGCAAAGCCTCTTCCGAGTCCAATAACCCTTGCTAATTGTAGAGATCACTGGGCTTAGAGCCATGTGAGAACACTTAAAAAACCCTGCTATTAATGGGGGTTCCCAAATCTAAAAGTATTATCAATGGTAATACAAACAAAGCAATACAATGTTTATTTGTCTGTTATAAAAATAAGTTACAAGAAGATTTGATGAAATTGTTGTTATTTGTGGCTGAGAAGTCAAAATTGAGCAAAATTGGTAACTGTTACATGTGTTCATAATATCATTAGTTTACTGAATTGGATTTTAAATATTCAAAGGTTACCTTATATTTTATTAGACATAGCTTATTTCAGTCATAAAAGAAAGAAACTTGTTCATGTCATGTTCTAAAGTAGCAGAAACACATAGACCATTAGTTTTAAAGCATATTTGTAAAATGAAAACTACATAATTTATGCATAATCACATGATTTTTTTTTGTAGAAAAAAAGATAATAATATCTTGTAATATCTTGTGCAAAATATCTCATAATGTGGGCCTTCAGGTGATATAATTAATGAACACAGAGAGGCATCTCAGTTGATTTAAATTTAATTTCAAATCTATCCAAAATCAGCAATCTCCCCATCCCATATGAGCTTCTTTTTTTCTCTTGTTTAATAAAACCTTATTGCTTCCTGAATGAGGCATACATTCCCTATCTAAGAAGGGGTTAAGGAACAGCTCTAATTATGCAAAAGATGCACGCATTTTCACTAATATATGTGTATGTAGACATCACAGCTTTGCCATTAAACTTTTATTTTATGATCTCCTGCTGTTCGTTTTATATAATAGAATTCTATTTTTTAAGCTGTGCTAATCTGGTATGGACATTGCATTATTATGAGCATGAACGAAGACACTGTCTGTTAAACATACAACTACTTGTCATTAATATTTAAAGACTACACAGGCAGTGTTCTCTGTAAACTATTGTTATTTTATAGGGTTAAGGCAAAGCTGTCCAAGTTCAATTCTCACGACACAAACAATGATCGCTGCTTGAGAATAGATAGGTAACCTTTGGCAATTGCATACACATCTATCAAAATTGCCAACATCACACAGAGCCTTATTGAAGTTACCCAAAAATACTGTGATGACACTTTTATAGCCCATGGTTCTTTTGATGATGTTGTTGTATCCTAACTTGAAGTGGGAAATTCACAAGTGAGGAGCATCTATAACACCTCTGCCTTTTTAAACACATCGGGGAAATGAGTATATACAGCAGAGGACTGGACCTTTTAAAGCTTCAAGACCTGTCCTGAGTGGAGGTCCTCTTAAAATATATACTGGTGAATTTTTATTTTTTTTTACATGATATAAATCATTCATATATAATATAAACCAGATCAGGAAATAAGCTATATTGTGACTATATAAATATTCTGTATAAAAGATAAAAAAAGATTAAATAAAAGAGTATAAAAAATGTTTTCATAAACCGACAAGTGAATAAATGTAGCTGGTTGCTGAAATTTATGAAATGTGTCACACATTGCACCAGCTAACCTGCTTTTTGGTCACTGTTCTTACCTGTTTCCCTTGGTTCTCACACCCTGCATTCAATTGCTGGTCTGAACTGAGCATGCACACCTGATTTTACCAAAACTTCCTGCGTTCTCTTGATTGGCTAATTGCCTGTCAGCTCTTTCTATTTAAAGCACCTGCTTCTCTACCAAGTAGCCAGATCTTCATGTCTCCTTACCTCTTAGGACGCTGGTCTCTCTGGCTCCTGTGCTACCTGTTCCACGATCAAAACCTGTAGTATTATTGCAGGAACCTCGTGCCTCATCATCGGTCCCGTCCTCAAGCTATTCGCTTTCTAGGGATCTCAGTGCATCAGTTCTCTGCAGTTCACCACCTCTCAGTTGGTATCCTGCGTTACCTGTTCCATGATCAAGACGTGTGGTATTAGTGCAAGAACTTCGCACCTAATCATCTGTCCCATTCTCAAGCTATTCGCTTTCCAGGGATCTCAGTGCATCAGTTCTCTGCAATTCACCACTTCTCAGTTGGTATCCTGTGTTACCTGTTCCACAATTAAGACCTGCGGTATTGTTGCAGGAACCTTGTGCCTCATAATCAGTCCTAAAACTCTGTTATTTGCTTTCTAAAGACCTCAAGACTTCGATTCACTGCCGTTCACCTGAATCTCTGCATTTATCTTCCAGCAGGCCTGCTCCACTCCACGGTTCCATCTCACCCTCCTTTAATCCCCCTTAAAAGGCCTTGACCTGCGACTAGAGAGCACCTAAGTCCATATCCCCTTGTGGGGATCACTGGTGATTACCTCTTTACCATTAGACTCTGCTCCTCTCTGAGGGTAAGTCTATCTAGAGTGGGGCTTCAAGGTCTATTCCAAACTCAGGCTCCATGACACAATGCTAGTAACCTTAGTGCATTGTCTTTAAAATTGTTTCATAAGAGGCTAAGTGTAGCTTCCTGCAGTGTCCTTTAATAGAATAACAATAGACAATAGATAATTTTTATGCACACTGGAATAATGCTTTCAAACATATAAAATGTTCTTATCAAAGACAGTGTTTGATGTTGGTTTCACTATATATGCATGTGCATTCTAATAAGAGTTTAAATATAATTACTCATTAATCTCAAACCCAACATTTAAATTGATATAAAATTCTATATGTAATATTTAAATTTTACAAATTCTATTACTCAACAACATCCAACTCTTATATTCCTATAAGGAATAAGAGACAAAACACAAGATTCCTTCTGAAACAAAGTGGATCTCTACAGTTGTGGGTTCAAGCTATAAAAAATGTTGATATAGAATAAATTTGTCACTTTAGTGTTGCATTGTCCTACTAAATACTTAGAAATATAAGTCAATAAAATATTTCATAATGCCTGCAAAAGATTATTGTATATTATACAACTCAATTCTTTCAGCAAGAGAAGTAAATAATTTGGCAACCTAAAGAAATTGTTTGACTGAATTGTGTAATCTACTAATTATGCACATAATTAATGTTAATAACTGCTTGATTGCTAGAAAACAAACAACACTCCTTAATTTTTGTACGGAAAATTAGAGTTCACAGATGGAAAGCATTAATTATACCATAACAAAGTAACAATGCTAACAGAGATGTGACTCATGCTTTTTCTTAAAAAAAACGTGCTATATACTTTTTTCTCGAGTTGATTTAAATGAAATGTCAACTGTTAGATTTTGTACTTGTCAATAATATGCTATGCTACTTATTACAGAAGTATGTCCTATTACATGGTCACTGTTTTTTTGGGTGTAATGCAGAGACCCCTCATTATAACATGACCTCCATTTAATAAACATTGGGGCCCTGTTCAGGCCCTCTCTTGTTGTCTGAAGCTGAGAACAAATCATTAGGTGACTTAGGACATATATACATTTTCGTAACTAGACTTTTGTGGCCCCATAGTAAAATTTTGCAAGGGCCCCCATATACTACCCAAGGGGAAGCAGTCCCCCCAGATGAGGGCCCTTTTATAATTACACCCTTGCAGACACAGTTCTTTACCAGAGTTCCATAAAACTATGGACAAATTGTACTATTTGCCTTTTCCCCATAGAGCAATCTAGCACCTGGCTTCAAGTAGATGACCTTTTTACAAAATGTATAAGTGTCATCTTTTATTATAAAAATTCAGCCATTCAGCTCTCACTTTCTGATCCTAAGGCTTTTTGACTCTCCACAAAATAGTCACTACTGAAAACAGAGGTTCTTATAATTATTTGGCTAGGACAAATTATGTAAATTATTATACAGTGGGTTTAAAATTTTATGTGGGTTGCTGTGTTACAGCATGGGGCCACAGTGTATTTATTTTAAACTCCCACTAATCAACACAAAGTACTCAATAATGTGCCAAAAATTGGATCCAACTATATGTCCATATTAATTATGAACAAACACCTGAAAAAAAGCGATTGCATTAGTATTTATCCTCCCATAGTTAATACTTGGTAGAACCATCTTTGGCAGCAATTATGTTAGTAAGTGTTTATCAGTTTTCCACATCTAGAGACTGGAAGTTTAGCCCACTCTTAGCAAAATTGCCCTAGCTCCAGGTTGGATTATGACTCGTTGGTGGACAGCAATTTTTAAATGGTGCCACAGATGCCCAATTGGATTGAGATCTGGGCTTTGACTAGGCCACTTTAGGACATTAACTTATTTTGGTGGAAAGTCACTTCACTGTGGATTTTGCTGTATGCTTTGGATCATTGTCATGTTGTAAGAAATATCATCTTCCAAGTCCAAGCACTTTTGTAGAATGCATTAGGTTTTACTCCAATGCATTCTTTGTTCTGCCAGTTTCCCCTATTTTGTTTTTTTAGCTCTTCCATCCTTGCTACAGAGAAGTATCCCCATAAATTGATGCTGCCACCACCATGCTTCACTGTAGTGGTGATGCTTTCAATGTGATGTGCAGTATTATATTGACACCAAGCGTAGCGTTTACCATTGAGTTTGAAAAGTTTAATTTTGGACTTTTCTCAGGCCATAGAGTCTACTTGCATATGGTCAAGACTCCCACATGTATTTGGGCACACTGGAGCTGGGCATTGATATGACTTTGTTTCAACAAGGGCTTTCTTCTTGCCACCCTCCCATACAACCCAGATTTATGAAGCATGCATGCTATTGTTGTCCCATGCACAACCTCCCCTTTTAAGGAATGTACAGGAAACTGCAAAAGCCATAAAGGATTTAAATTATACAGCTTATCGACTCTGCTGCACAGGTAATCATTTCAATGTTAATTACATAAACAGTCTAATAATCAAGAATGTATCTATTCAAAATCGGCAATGAAATAAAAACAGATGCTAGGAGAAAACATCAAAGAAAACCACATTAGATCAAATTCAAAAAATTTTAGATATATAAAATTATAAAATATATGCACTTACAATTTTGCTAAATCAAGTAGTCATTGGGCACTTTGGCAGTCAACTTTATAACACCTATGGTATATCTGTTTAAACAGACAATGCTCACATTTGTTGGTTTGCAGACTTCTACTCAAAGACAACAGCAAAGATACAGACACATTGGATAGTTTTTAGCTGCATGGTATTTATCAGTAGTGCAGTTAAAATCTGCACTAATTACACCTAAGATACTGAGTTATACTGTCTTAAAATAAACAGAAATTTCCAGATAACACAGTTCATTTAACAAACTATTGCTTAATTATTTGCTCATTATATAAGGTTCTTTTTTGTTTATCAAGAACCCCATATCTAAAGTATAATAAATACTTCATAGATGACCCCACCAAAGAATGAAATTGTTATATATATTAAGTCCTTAGAATATAATTATTTTTTATCATAAAGAGTGGTGTGCCTATAATGAGGCAACCTGATGCAGTTGCCTCAAGCAGCAAGTTTTGTGGAGGCAGCAAAATTAAGGGTTTTAATAAAAAAGATGCTAATATTATTAATGCTAATGCTAAGAGAGGCCATAAGCCAAACACACTTAAACTCATGTGTTGATACATGAGACATTCTCTTACCTATTCGGGGTCTGCTGACATTTTCCATCCAATAGTATCCACAGGTGAGAGGCCCTGGCTAGCCCATATATTCACCCCCAGTGGTTGCTGTGCCTCTTTTTTTCTGCACAAATTCCCTCCCTCTCTTCCTCCCTCCCTACATGCATTTATATGTTGTGTTTTAACTTTTTGTCCCTCTCCCAGGTGAGGCACAGTTGGCAGAAAAGATTTTGCAGTTAGTGACTAATTCATATGGTGCTATCGCTGATTGGCCACAAGTCACTGCCCCCTTCGAAGCAACCTGACTCTTGGTCCTTTTGTGTGGGGGCCCCTTGACCTGCTTTGTGTGGGCACATCATTGTGAAATCAGAAGGTGTGTTGTCACTACGACACCATATTTGGCGCCTCCCAATCATAAAGCCCTATGTCTTGGGACTAGTGGTTAGTGCAAGTGGCCATACACTGTTTGGTTTTGCTATTTGTTAGCAGACTTGCAAATTGCTGTCGCCGCCACCATTTTTTAACTAATTCAATAAACTGTGACCTGTTTGCCAAAATTTCAATTGTCAGTGTCTCTATTTACTTATGGAGTAGAGTGTTAAGTCTTAAACAGTAAGTGAGGTTTTGTGCAATAAAGTAGAGGCATCAACAGTAGGCAGTTTAAGTCTAAATTAGTGATATTCACCATGTTATTAGTTATAATAATGCCTTCAAATTGCAATATTTGTCTTTTAAAGTACACACAGCTCATTTACATATGTTTATGTTAGATTGTATGGATGTGAAGGTCACCATCAATAGTAAATAATAGAAGATTATTTGATTTTAATAAATGGATATGCCCCGTTTCAAACATTCTGATTTTGTAGCAAAATTAGCTATTGCTAATGTTAAAAGAGCACCCCCTCTAACAATATAATTGTGAAATAATATATATGATATTATTATTATTATTATTATTATTATCTAACTTGATATTTGTGATAGAGGATATATAAACTCCAGTATGGACAAAATCTCTCTTTTGATACCATTTAATTTGTGTCAGAATGGCTAGGCCAACTCTGCTTGGAAGGGAAAACATTTTAGGATAGAAATAATTACAGCAGTTAAATAAGTAAATTCCACAGATGATAGAAATATCTTAAATATATTACATAGATATAAAAATTCAACTATTGTGGCTCATATAAATAGTGGTAATAACTAATATTATACCTTGCTACTGATTGCAAGCGCAGTTTACTTGTGGCGGGCTAGTGGTCAGTTATGACTAAATGTTTAAACAGTGTTCGGCAATGAACTGTGGTGTTAGTTGCTAAGGAGAAAGTCTGCAGCTGTGCTTTTTGTAAGCTTACAATGTATAGTGTCCAGCAGGTGAAGCTGGAAAGAGCATTGTAAATATGGATTTAAGTGAATAAAAGAAATAAGCTAGTGTCGGGGGGGATTCTCACACAACATAATTCTTTGTAGCACTTGGAGGTAAAGTGTTGGCTAACCTACTGCTTGGTCTCCCTTTTACAGGTAAGACATTGTAAGCATATCTAACATGTTTCTCCACTGGTGTGTTTTTGAGACAGCAAAATAAAATGTCAATGCTCTTCCTGAGAGTTGGTTGTTCTTGTTCTTTTGTAGCAGTGGAGGGTCTTTCCTCGTCTCATCTGGAGTGCAGTGCCTTATATCAATATCTATTCACCTTGCTCAAGCTGCGAGGACTGTCCACTATCCTAATGATGGGTGCCCTAACATGCCCTCCTTGAATGGTAAGTAGTTAATGTAATAGTCCATTTTCTACTTTTTGTGGCTACCATTATGGTGTTTGGGGCTAGCCAAGCCCCCCACTGGTAGTGATGACCAGGGTTATATTATTAGTAACCATGCATGTGACATTGAGTGTAATTTTCAGAGTCCTGCCAATCCACCATGATGAATTGGTTTTCTGTCTATTGGACTATGGGTCACTGAGACTCTGGCTTAGTCCAAAAAAAATGTATTTGTCTTCTCAGTATTTACAGATGCTCATCTATATAAGATTATTTCCTCTGAAAATATTTTAGTGCATGCAATTCTAGTACTCTGGATAGGGTTTTTCTTAATCAAGAGTACCGTATTGGATCAAGAAAGAATCTAGAGATTTAATCAATTTATAAATATGTAGGATCCGGTCATCAATTTACTATAGACCAGGGGAGGCTAAACTGGGGGAGCAGGGGGGCATCTGCCCCCTGGGTCAGTCCCATAGTGGGCTACCTTGGGCTGAGTCACTGGGCCACTTGTATTTTTTTCATTTAAAATGATCCTAATAGGCTGCTGAGTCCAGTCTTGCCCCCCGGGAATATGTTTTTTTAAAAAAAAAAAAAAAATGGGGGGTTATGCTATTGTTCTTTTCTAACTTTTATTTTACAGATGTATACAGAAGGGGAGAAGGCGGTGGAGGTATCATTCAACAACATCTTCAGATAAACTAAGAGTATACCTAAGAGAATACCTCTGTCACACTACTACAGTGGTAACGGAGTTACCCCACAGCAATCCAATAGGAAATAATAACCCTACTAAAAAGGCTTTCAGTTTTATAACACCAATAAAGTGCCACGTCTTCTGTATATGTGCAACAGCCCATTAAACGTACTGGGAGTGCAGAGAATCAATAATATATTAAAGTAATTCTATTGTTTTCAAATAAGCATTGCCCAAGCGATTGTATTGTGTTTCCAACGCACAAAGTGATTTATTTGAGCAGATGCAAAGTTTAACAGTTCAATACATGATTATAATATAATATAGTACAGTACAGCCAATACCAAAAGATACATACATACCGCTGCGCTAAGCTGCGCTCCCACGGATACCAGTGAACAGTAGTTCACCCTTGAATACTGTGGTCAGAGAATGACTGAAGCTAGTGGGAGCGCAGCTATGATATATATACATTCAGTGTTACAGAGTGAACAATGCAGATGATGTGGCTTGCTTCTATAGGTCCAGACTTCGGGTGGGTCCAGGGTAAACAGCTCATAGGCTAGTTCAAACTAAAGAATCCAAAAGGTGGGGGTCATCTCCCCAGGGGATGTGCTCCTTTGTTCCCGCAAAGACTCCAGTTACAGCTAGTCTATTAGCATTTTATAGTCAGCATCATATTAAAGGTTTATTCCCTAACATCAATAACTAGAGTATGCAATGTGCGATCTCTTCGCCGAATGCACAGGACAGCTGCTGATGTAAAGGGGATTAATATGATATCAGACATGGCACATTTCCTTTAACCTGAACCTTAAATAACACTGAGGTGTACATATAATCATAATATATAAACTAATAATAAACTAAATGTTATCTGCTCATAAATCACTGTAGAATAGATTCAATATGAATATGAATTATATAAATAACTAAATGTTGTAATGCGAGTGTGTACGTGCGTATTTTACCGTGCGATCGCCGTATGCCATGTGTAGCGTGGCATACTGAGTGCAATCGTCCAATAAAACAATATTAACCAATATACTTTCGTACATCCAATTATACGACTTCGACAAATGTTTCAGTCACTCCATTCCTAATACAATCCCTGCAGGTGATTATTGTATGCATGTACCTGTGCTTTCTCTTCCAGTTACTGATTGTGGAGCAGGATGACTGGCTTTACAGCATGGATGTACTGGACTCTTGTCTATGCTACCTGTAAAATGTTGTGCCCTGAGATTTGAGGTCTGTACCTGTGATTTCACCTTACACGTGAGTAATTAATTCACTTTCAATTAAAATGCAGTTCAGATATAATGGTAGCTAGTAGTAAATGGATCAATTGGGGTACTCCATGTAAGGCTCCCAGATGCTCTGCGCAGTGACTCAGTCCAAGATAGCCCACTTAGGGACTGGTCCAAAAGACCCCCTGTCCCCCTAGCCCAGCCTGCCCCTGACCTCAATAGTCAGAAAAGGGAAACAAGAAAGATGCTAACTTCTAGTAGCCCAGTGTTTGTTTTGACAGGTGAATCTTATTGAGTAACTAGAGATCCTTAGTAACAGTCTTTCAAGAATTGCAGTTCAATGAATAAATATTGCAAGGGCAGACAGCAAGGTAAAAGACTAACATCCAAAGTTCAATGTTCCAACAGATGTCACCACGATTTCAGGTTTCAGAGGCAGAGAAAACGGAGACGCTGGAGACGCGTGTGCGGAAGTGGCAGGGAGCCCGTGTAAGGGCTGGGAGCTACCCTGGGAGCTACCCTGCCACTCAAAGAGACAGCAACAAGAGAAGGAGCCGGCGAGGCAATCATCGGCGGGAGCCCTAAGAGTACCCCCGCCATGAAGGTAGCGGGAAGCAGAGTGCCGAACCGGAGGGGAGGCGCTGCTAGCTGGGGTGGACGGGGGGGTGGACGGCAGGGCAAGTTGAGAGTCCTGCACAGAGCAGGTGAGTAGAAAACCCTTAGTTAGGTTGAGCGTAAGGCCCGAGGCCATTCGGGCATTAGGCCTGTGGTGCAGGTAGTAGGCACAAGGCCCAGGTGCAGTTAGGACCTAGGCAGGGTTTTCTTGGGCACAAGGCCCCATAGGTAGAGCAAGGAGGGCACAAAACCCCATCGACAGTATTTGGGCACGAGGCCCAAAAGGTAGTTTAGCAGGACGCAAGGCCCTTGGGAGTAGCTGGGCGCAGGGCCCTTAAGCAACGGCTTTTCCCGTGGTGCTCTCACCTTGCGGAACTGCCCCTCCCGTATTTTACCCTTTCCCTTACAGCATAACGAGTGCCTGGCACACGAGAACAGGGGCCCTTTCCCCTGTTGCATTTTGGGCACTCGGACATCCCCTCCCCCACCTTCTTACACAAACACAGTAATAAAACAAGACCAGGGGGTATATTTACTAAACTGTTGGTTTCAAAAAGTGGAGATGTTGCATATGGCAACCAATCAGATTATAGTAATCATTTATTTATTTAATTCTATAAAATGACTGCTAGAATCTGATTGGTTGCTGTAGGCAACTTTTCCACTTTTTCAAACCCGCAGCTTAATAAATATACACATAGTTATTAACAGACAATGTATTAATTTTACTTATTTTGTCCTTCAGTGAATAAAATAATTATTATTTTTAAGTGCATATTGATTATTTACATTTTTTACCATTTATATGATAATTGTGTACTTATATACATCACTTGAAAATAAAAACATTGACAGTTCAAAGAAAGCATTTATTATGTAAATTTTTAAAAAAAATATCTGTAATTGTATGCGTACATTTTCTATTTTATGTCATTTATGAATAGATTGGGACACCTATACTTTATAGAAGCAGTTTCAGAGACTCTTTCTATTTATATTATTGAGGTTTTTTGTATTGAGCTCTAATTGGTGATATAATTTAATAAAATTGTGATGTGCCAGGTGTCCTTTTAATGTTTGATACAATTGTATATTGTTTATATCCTTACATTGAACCTCATCAGACCTATAATATAGTTTATGTAATTAATATACCTATACTTGAAAGAACAAGAGGATTACATTTTACGGTCATTTTCTCAGGTTAAATTTAGTGCAGAAAAGTTACCATGCTACCCATAGAAAGCCTCATATATAAAACTATGGAGAAGACTAAGTTTTCAGCACAGCCGATTTGGTATGAAAATGTGAAAATTGTTTTTGTCATCAAGTGAAAATCAGCTCCAGTCACGAAGGTGTATAATTATTTTAAAATTCTTTGCTTTCAATTATTTCTTCTATCAGCTAAAAATAATGTATAGAAGAAATAAAATAAATAATATTGGGATCGACTGGATTCCTGGGGTTATATTTACTAAACTGCGGGTTTAATGGGTACTAAATTGTGGGTTTTGAAAAAGTGGAGATGTTGCCTATAGCAACCAATCAGATTCTAGTTATCATTTATTTAGTACATTCTACAAAATGACAGCTAGAATATGATTGGTTGCTATAGGCAACATCTTCACTTTTTCAAAACAGCAGTTTAGTAAATATACCCCCTGGAGACAATCTGTGGCATATTCAGTTTTATCACTTTGAAAAAGTCTGTCTACCTAGAAATTTCTTTTTTAAAAAACATCAAGAGTTTCATTGAATTTTATCAAACTTGAGGAGTACAGAAAGCAAAATAGGGGGATAGGGGAAACATAGGAAAAAGAGAAATGGGAAGGGTACATAGTGGGGAATGACCCCAATATCAAAGTAATTTCTACCAAATCATTAACTATATAGCAGGTAACATATCTATAACAATTTGTGAACTCACAAACTTTATAAGGGATCTAAGCTTTCGATGGTTATGGTGATTTTAACATAAAATTATGCAGTGAGGTTAAAAAGTTGGTAGACTGATTTTGTGATCCCTCACCATCTGTGACATATTTATGCCACCTGAATCATTTCATTAAGGGTGAGGAAGTCACAGTGGAGTAGGGCATACCTAGTGTTTCCATATCGAAGCTGAGCTGCACCTTAGAGATTATATTATTAAGAGTTGAAGGTAATGGTTTTGTCCAGTTTTGAGCAAAAGCTGCCCTGGAGGCTATTATAATGTGGCCTAGAAATCCCTGTTTGGAACTTGGTGAAGAGCGCTAATTCAGGCGAGGAAAGTATCCACTTGTTTGCCATTTTGCTGGCTAAACTAAAGACTTCTCTCCAATAGTTGTGGAATATGTGAATTTTATCTCCCCACCATATTGCAATTATGTCAGAAATACTTGGAAAGTGAAGGTCACATTTTATATAGTCTTGCTGGTGTGGTGTATATATATATATATATATATATATATATATATATATATATATATATATATATATATATAGACTGTTGATTGGTTTTATCAGTATTTCCATGTGGTTAAGGCATTTAGACATGCTAGAGTAGTTTATAAATATATGTTTTCAATAGTCTAAGAGAATTGGCTTCATAAGTCTATTTCTCATGTCAATTATATAGATGATTTCTGATGGTCATCTACTAAAGTTATATGTTTATACCAAAAGGTGATGCTCATTTTACCCTTCGTTAATTTCATGACGAGAAGTGGAGGGGTTGACTTGAGGGAAGGTGAAGTTTGTGTAGAGATGTTATCCAATGCCTAATTTGGAGATATTTGTAAAAGTTGTGTGGGGGGAGGTGATCCTGATCTCTGACCTGTAGAAAGAACAGACATTCCTCTGTGTTAAGTAAATTCCCCTTGGCCAGCCAGGAGGAAAGTTTAAGATTGGGGATTAGCATGGATAGAGCATTGAGGGATACATTTCTAGCAGGAAAGAAAAAGTCTTCATTATTTTCAAGGACTTTATCCCAAACCACCAACAAGTCTTTGGTTACAGTGGGTAGGCTGTAGATGGGTGGTCTCCAAGCTTTAGGGAGCCATAATTAATCTGCAATGGGAAAACCCAGGGTAAATGCAATCCTTAGGTCTACTTAAGGTTCCTGATGAGGTTGGGAGACCACTCTTTCAGTTGTGATAAAAGGCATATCTCATGATATTTGGTGCTATGAGAAAGTAAACTTGTTTCTTTTAAATTTCCACAAGGGACATTAACCGAGAATGCATCATGTATTTAGCTTATAAATGTAAGTTCTGCGATTGTTCTAATATCTCATGTAGGGATAATAGCGAAGTTTCCAGGTCAGAATCAAAGAGCAGCATGCCATCAGCAAATAAGCATGGCTTAAGCAAAGTATTTTTTAAGATGGCACCCTTTAAAGGGAAAGTATGATCTTTTCAGCTAACAGTTTAATTGTACCCCTTCCTAGTACCATTTGTAAATTTAAATCTGTCTGATAGCAAACCATTACTAAACAGCCTAGCAGAGAGGCCATCATATAGAGCAAGGATTGCATTCAAAATAACACCTTGAAACCCAAACTGGACCAGGACTTGTTTCACATAATTCCAGTGTAGTTTCTCGAATGTCTTGTCTGCTTCAAGGAAAAGCTTTAACTGCTCCCCGTGTTTTTTGTTACTTTTTCTATTATATACACAACTCTTCTTGTATTATCGGATGCTTGGTGTCCTGTTACAAAGCCCATTTGATCAGGGTGAATCAATTTAGGCATAATAGGATTATGCCTGTTTGCTATACATTTAGCATATATCTGTTAATGGCAATCTAGCACATGATCCTCAACTACTAGAACCTCTTCACGAGGTGTTTACCTATAGCAACCCCAAGGAACTTGATTTGTTTCACAATACTCGGATGCCTCAAGGTCTTATGCTCATAGCTATAATAACTGTTGATCACAATATTGCCAATGGTGGGGACAGAACATGGAAGGAGGTAGTGACCAACTGTGATGGTATCAGAATAGTCCAAAACAAACTGAGATCAGGACAGACAGAGCAAAAAGCAACTTAATTTAAATAGACCAAGGTCAGGCCAGGCAGAGATAAGTGCAGATCCGTTTAAAAAGCCAAGGTCAGGACAGACAAAGGTTAATGTAATTCCATTTAAAAAGGCCAAGGTCAGGGCAGGCAGAGATAAATGCACATATGTTTAACAAGCCAAGATAAGGCGCAGGAGAAGATTGTAAATTTCAATAACAGTGTGAGCCAAAAACAAGGAGACAGATTCAGGTCAGGATACAAAAACACACTAGGTCAAGCAGGAACTATCACCAGCATGGGTATAATCAAGAAGGGGTTTATCAAGCCAGACAATCCAATGAGAGATAAACAGGTGATTAGCTGCACAAGTGCAGAAACACTAATTATAAGTAACTGGGCAAGGGATGCTGGCTAGCAACTGGTTAGATGCCACCTAAAATAGAGAGAGCACACTGAATTCCATTTACATGGCAACCAGCTTAGATCAAGGCTCTGTCTGCTACCGCCCATTAGGAAGAAGATGCCGCCTGCTGTTGCTAGGCAAGTGGCCCAACATGCAGGGGTAACTGCAGCATCTCTTAACATTACCCTCTCTTGAGGATAGATCAGGGGACCCCAATGCCAAGATTATAGAGGGTACTTTTTGTGAAAGTTCTTCGCCAGTTTGTCTGCATTAAGATATTTGGCTGGTATCCACGATCTTTCTTTTGGTCCTTTTCAATTACAAGATAATGAATAGTGGTTTTGGTGTTGGTTCTAAAACCATCTTCGTGTTTTGGTTTTGCCAAAAAATCCTCATGTGTTTTAGTTTTGGATCTGGATTAATTAAAACTTGTGAAAAATAGGTAAAATCATGTGATTTTGAACATTCATTTACAGTATTTTCTAATAACTATTTCACAACTTTACCAATTTGTAACTATTTTGACCAAAAAGTTGCAGCGAGCTGGCTGGTTAATATTAGTAACAAAGCAGCGGCACAAATATATGAGAGTTTAATAAAATATACAATCCCTATGAAACATAGTGGCACAGCAGTTTGCATAAAGTATCTACACGTGGTCACTGAATGCCGAAAATGACATTCTTGTGTTTTTCCAACAATTTGACACTGGTATGTTTCTTAGTAAAAGCAGCAATACAAAGAGTAATTTACCTGTGAATGACCTAGCATTGTGTGCTAGCACTACTATGCTGAAAGGATGAGGAGGATGATAAACATCCCTATTTTGTGTACAAAGCATGCTACAATCCCTATGAAACATAGTGGCAGAGCACTGGCTGATAGAATGGTGATTTTCAGGGCCATCTTTTCCATTGGGCACGATGGGCAGGTGCCCGGGGGCCCCACGGGCAAGGGGGCCCCATAGGCAGGGCTCCTAATTAGAATAAATAATCCTGCAAAAGAAAAAACCTGCAAAAAAAACCTTCAAGGGTCACTGATCAAGTACATCTATCTCTATCTCTATATCTATATCTGTATCTCTATACATCTATATCTATATCTATATATATATATAGGGGCCCCGGTGCACTGCTTTGCCCAGGGGCCCATAATGTTGTTAAGATGGCCCTGGTCATTTTAGATAAGTAGATAGACGAAGATGGGCTGCACCATGAATAAACATGCTGAAAGACTGCACACATTATATATTTTTAATGTTAGACAGCATGCATTATAGAAAGTGAAGAGGTAGTAAAAATACGAGATCATTAGACAAATTCCTGGATTTTTCATACATATCTATTGTTATTATATGTCAGTTGGACCTTAAGCATCTTTACTTCAGTAAGGTTAGTGTCTATATACTGACCACCCCGGCTTTGGATGAACTATTTTTGCTATACAGAAAAAATACAAAGATGACTCAGAATCCCCACTAAAAAAGTATTATTAATAATAATTATAATAACAATAATATTATTAATACCTTCTTCATGCCTGATCATTACTATTAACGGATATTAAAAAAGTAAATAATTAATGAGCCCCCTAAATATAATAGGTTTGAAGTATAAATGTAAATATAGATTAATATAAAACACCTAAGATGTGTGACGTATCAAAAAACTAAGGTCCCACAAATATAATTTACAATGCCTATTAAAAGCAAATATTATAGATGTTACGACTCTGCCTGTTCTGTTGGGGCAGCTGTACCTTTAATCCTCCAGAGGTGTTGCTGTTCTGCTTCTGAGCTTGCACCATGCCTGAAGGGGTTAACCTCCTTGCCTAATTAGAACTGCACCTGGCTCACTGCTTCTAATAGCTGCCTCAACTAGTGCTCAGTGCCGTTCATCTGTGTATACCTGTCTGCTGCTTGTGTCTCCCTGTTCCAGTTTGATTCTTCTGTTACTTGATCTCCCATTGTGACCTTGGCCAGTCTACCATTGATGCTTGTTTGCTCGCGACCCCAAACTATGCCTGAATGCTGGATACTGCTTGAACTCTCGTTGCCCAAGACCTCTGCCTGATTACCGGACTATGTTAGCTTGCTTGTGACCCTGTACTCTAGTTTTGCTTGTACTTGTGTTGCCAGACCTCTGCCTGGTCATTGAACTCTATTCCTCTGTTTGCTTCCCTGGACAGACTCTTGCATCCTGGCATTGGGTAACTCACCATTCTTATCCCTGCCTTTAAACTGTATTTACATTCACTGGAACCTGTTATTTATGTGAACTTTCCTGCCACACCTGTTCATATTTATGTTGGGAGTTATAACTGTTTATGCTGTTACATGAAAACCTGCATATTCCTTGACCTGAATCTTTGCTCATTTATTTTGCCGGAATAAAGACATTTGTATTATACTTCCGTGGCGGCTTCCTGAGTTTACTAGGAATCATAACAATATATTTAAAACTAGGAGTTAACACATACGCTAGCAGCTACACAATGATCCTAACCAAGCTAATATAAATAAATAAATGAATGAATACAGCACTAGTAAAACCGCACTAGTTGGAGAACCACTAGTTGACCAGACTATAGTGTCAGCCTAAAAATCCAGTAGGCTTCACGTTTGCACAACAGATTAAACCTGTCACCACCTCTACTAGTAATACCAATTTGTTCAATAGCCCTCACCTTTAGGCCTGCTAATTTGTTCCCTTGGCAAGCATCAACATGTGCAGATAAAGCATGGGTTCTGACATTCCTCGGTATGTTCATCCTCATCATCATCATCAGCAGCTGTTTATATAGCGCCAATAATTCCACAGCACTGTACAGAGAACTCACTCACATCAGTCCCTGCCCCACTGGAACTTACAGTCTAAATTCCCTAACATACACACATACAGACAGAGAGCGAGAGAGACTAGTGTCAATTTGATAGCAGCCAATTAACCTACCAGTATGTTTTTGGAGTGTGGGAGGAAACTGGAGCACCTGGAGGAAACCCATGCAACCACAGGGAGAACATAGAACTCCACACAGATAAGGCCATGGTCGGGAATTGAATTCATGACTCCAGTGCTGTGAGGCAGAAGTGCTAACCACTATGTCACTGTCAACTCTCAATTTCAGTGTAAAAATAAAGCTATCAAGTATTTGTTTGCTACATGAAAAGGCAGTCAGTATTTTACTTACGTGCAAAATAATAAACTAATTTGCATATCTTACATTGTAACATGGTTTGTCCCAAAGATTATTTACTCCTTTTTCGCCTTACTTCCCTTAATGTCTCAGGCCCACCGTCTCTGTTACCTTGATTATACAATGAAATTGCTTGACTGAATTAGCTATTTGGCTGAACACACTAAACATATGGTTACAATATAACATCAAGGAATGACACTTCACGCTTGCGTGAAACAATAAGACATTTGACACAGTGTATCTGAAGCATTACACAATCTGAGTTTGTGATACATTTTTATACAATAACATTTAAATTGATATATGTTAATACATTTACCAATGCTATTTCAGCCAGTATATTATTGTGGAGGCACATTGCATATCATCTAGAATTTTTAACCTAATTACCTTTCAGATTACCTGTTGACCTAACTAATTAATGAGGGCTGCCAGCTAGCTATGTCAAGTCACTCAGTCATTGTTCTGATTACCAACCAGATCTAAGCCACACCTCATAACAATGGAAATTTGAGATAAATGGTCTACCTTACCTTACCTTAGCTAACACTAGGAAAATGTTTTCTGTCCTGTTATTTTTACACAATATGGCAATATTCTTTCTCTTTCTAATACATACAATATTGTAGGTAATAGCAAGGGCAAAATGTATCTAATAACTTGAATTAATAATACACTGATGCTCTGGTGTATATACTTAGACTGGGCCAAGGATTAAAAAGTATATTAAACTGTGAGAAACGGGTGATGAATAAAAATTCAACACCCCGTTTCATCACATTATGGCATTACAGAATGCATCAACACAGGATAGAGTGGAACTGATAGCATCAAGTCCACAAGCCCAAGTCACCGGATTGCCCTGTAATAATGATATCACAATTCTAATGCACTGCTCTTCTGAACCAAATGATGTTGCAGTTGTCCCAGAAATTCCGGAACAATTTATGGTCACCAAAGAACGTGTATGGTAAATTCATCTTAGTTTCCATCACTGAAGGAATGGCACCCAATACTGATTGAGCTGCATCTTCTTACGCAGACACACGCACCAATAAATTCTGGATAATCTGCGAGAGGGCTTGCTGCTGGTTGGCAAGGATTTGAACAGGAAAAGATTGGTTTACCTACTTGAGTGTCAGGTTCAATAATATATGGCTGGTGATTATGTTAATGACAATATGGCATGTGATCCTAAACTAATAGAACAGCTTCATGAGGTGTTCACCTAAAGCAGTCCCGTTTCCAAGGAACTTGATATGTTTCACAATATTCAGCTGCCCCCAGGTCTTATGTTCAGAGTAGTAAAAGCTGTTGATCACAATGGTGTGGACAGAACACAGAAGGAGAAACTGAGTAACCGTGATGGTATCAGAATAGTTAAAAACAAACTGAGATTGGGATAGGAAGGGATTAATGCAATTCTGTAAAACAAGCCAAGTTCAAGACAGACAGAGTAAAATGCAATTCTGTTTAAACATGCCAAGGTCAGGGCAGGTGGAGAAAAGTACAGATCAATTTAATAAGCCACGGTCAGGACAGTTAAATGTTAATGCAATCCCTTTTAAACAGGCCAAAGTCAGGTCAGGCAGACATATGTGCAGATCCGGTTAACAAGCCAAGGTCAGGACAGATAGAGGTAGATGCAATTCCATTTAACCAAGCCAAGGTCAGGGCAGGCAGAAATAAATGCATATCTTTTTAACAAGGTCAGAAGCAGGAGCAGACAGCTAATTACAATAATAATCTGGGTCAAAAACAAGGAGACAGAATTAGGTCAAGATACAATAGCACACTAGTTCAAGCAGGAAATATCACCAGCTCTGGTGTAAAACAGGAGGAGGTTTATAAAGCCAAATGAACCAATGAGAGATAAACTGGAGACTAGTTGCACAAGTGCAGCAGAAATAATTGTAAATAACTAGGCAGCTGATGCTGCTTAGCAACTGGCTAAATGCCAACAAAAGCAGAGTGAGGATGCTGGTTCCCAGTTACATGGCAACCAGCTTAGATCAAGGCAGCGCATGTTGACACCCATCAGAAAGAGGATGCCGGCTGTTGTTACTAGGCAATAAAGTTGGCATTCGGGCAATCGTCGTCTCTCTTAACAATATCTTTACATCTGTGTTTAATAAAGCTATAGGACTGTAATTTTTACAGTCTGTAGAATCTTTTCTAGTTTGGGTATGATTACAGTTTGTGATTCTAACATTTCTGCTGGGAAGCTCCCTCTCCCAGTGCCTTCACTGTATAGTTCTTCAAAGATTGGGGTTAAATTTGTTTGAAAGGTGGTAAAAAAAATATTTATGTAACCATTGGGGCCAGGAGCCTTATGTTTTGGGAGATGTGTATTAACTGCTTGAATCTCAGACCGTGAACAATTGTCAGGGATTTAGTTTAGTGTCTTGGTCTCTCCTGGACAAATTCAGATCCTTCAGAAAGGTATCTATGTCATTGTCACATGACTGGTGGGTGTCCTTGCTATGTTTCAGATTAGGTAAGTCAATGTAGTAATTAGCAAAAACATTAGATATCTCTCATGGGTTGGAAAACTTTGAACCTTTCTGATCAGTGAGTAATTTTATTCTGTTTTAGCTTGTCGCTCTACATACTCTATTTCCAGCCATGTAGAATTTCTTGTAAAGTCTATTAAGTGTGTTTTGACTGTGAATCATGAGTAGTTGTTGTAATTGGTTTCTTGTTATGGGGAGTTGCTTTTAAGGGATTTAGAGGGGTGAGCTTTATTCTGGGTTTCTGTGTGAACTTGGGATTTTATATCTACAAGGTGACACACCAGAAGACGTATGGAGGCAATACAAAAAGAGGTTGCCCCCTATAAATACACTGAGGTATTAGATACTGTAGGCAAAATGCTGTGGGTACAATTAGGGACACGAAGTGTGATGGCTTGGTGACATGCAATGGAGTAGACAGAGTTTGTAGGCACTGCCTTTGCAACGTATAGCATGTACTAATGTACAGTCATGGCCAAAAGTTTTGAGAATAACACAAGTATTGGTTTTCACAATGTTTGCCGCTTCAGAACTTTTTTGCCAGATGTTGCTATGGTATACTGAAGTAAATTACAAGCATTTCATAATTGTCAAAGGTTTTTATTGACAATTACATTAAGTTTATGCAAATAGTCAATATTTGCAGTGTTGGCCCTTCTTTTTGCAATTCGCCCTGGGCCACATATTGACTGATCGCCAATCATTCTTGCCTAATCAATGCTTGGAGTTTGTCAGAATTTCTGGGGTTTTTTGTTCCACCCGCCTCTTGAGGATTAACCACAATTTCTCAATGGGATTAAGGTTTGGGGAGTTTCCTGGCCATGGACACAAAATGTCAATGTTTTGATTCCCGAGCCACGAAGTTATCACTTTTACCTTATGGCAAGGTGCTCCATCATGCTGAAAAAGCCATTGTTCATCACCAAACTGTACTTGGATGGGTGGGAAAAGTTGCTCTTGGAGGATGTTTTGGTACCATTCTTTATTCATGGCTGTGTTCTTAGGCAAAATTGTGAGTGAGTCCACTCCATTGACTGAGAAGCAACCCCAGACATGCATGGTCTCAGGATGCTTTATTGTTGGCATGACACAGGACTGACGCTCACCTTTCCTTCTCCGGACAAGGGTTTTTCTAGATGCCCCAAAAAATCTGAAAGGGGATTCATCAGAGAAAATTACTTTACCCTTGTCCTCAGCAGTATAATTTCTTTATCTTTTGCAGAATATCAGTCTGTCCCTGATGTTTTTCCTGGAGAGAAGTGGCTTCTTTACTGGCCTTCTTGACACCAGGTATTCATCCAAAAGTCTTCGCCTCACTGTGCGTGCAGATGCACTCACACCAGCCTGTTGACATTCCTAAACAAGCTCTGCACTGGTGGTGCTCTGATCCCGCAGCTGAATCAACTTTAGGAGATGGTCCTGGCGGTTGCTGGACATTCTTGGTGCCTTGAAGTCTTCTTCACAACTATTAAACCTCTCTCCTTGAAGTTACTGATGATCTGATAAATGGTTGATTTAGGTGCAATCTTACTAACAGCAATATCCTTGCCTGTGAAGCCCGTTTTGTGCAAAGCAATGATGACTGCTTGGGTTTCCTTGCAGATAACCATGGTTAACAGAGGAAGAACAATGATTTCAAGCACCACCCACATTTCAAAGCTTACAGGAAGTTATTCTAACTCAATCAGCATGACAGAGTGATCTCCAGCCTTGTCCTCGTTAACACTCTCATCCGTGTTAACAAGAGAATCACTGATCTGATGTCAGCTGGTCCTTTTGTGGCAGGCTGAAATGCAGTGGAAATGTTGTTTTTGGGATATAGTTCATTGTTATGGCAAAGATGACTTTGAAATTAATTGCAATTCATCTGATTACTCATCATGACATTCTGGAGTATATGCAAGTTGTCGTCATAAAACTTGAGGAAGCAGACTTTGTGAAAAATAATATTTGTTTCAAAACTTTTGCCCATGACTGTACACTAAGGACTGGCTGACCAGCACAAGGCGTTTAATAAGGTACACAGATGTGTTGGCACTGTTTGAATAGCATGCATCATGCGATAAGGTACACAGATTTGTTGACACTGTATGAACAGCATGTAGCATACAATAAAGTATACAGATATGGCACTATTTGAACAGCGTGTACTGTGCAATAAGGTGCATAGAGTGTTGGCACTGTTTGAACAGCACTTAGCATGCAATAAGGTATACAATGTATTGGCACTATTTGAACAACATGTACCATACAACAAGTTACATGTATGTGGTAGCACTGGCTGAACAGTGCACAACACATAATGAGGAACATGGATATGTTGGCACGATTTGAACAGCGCATAGCTTTCAATAAGATACATAGAGATGTTGGCACAGTTAAGGCATAAATGGACACAACAAAGTATATCAGATGGAAATGCAGCTATCGTTGTGCTGTGAGGATTGCACTGAGAAGGTTTTTTAAAGTGGCTGGTTGATTGGTGATTCACTGCATGTGTCTTCAAATGTAACTTAACCAATTTTTAGATATAGCAAGTCTGAACTTCTCGTTTATATACTATCAGGCTTCAGCCACCAAAATTCAACTGAGACTGACCTCACAAACGTATTTAATTATTTCCTTACAGCAGACTAAGACTAAGGGTCATTTCTACATATTGAGCCTCCTGGCCCTCTCTGCTGCTTTCTACACTGTTGATCACCCTCTTTTCCTGCACACCCTTCACTACTTATTTCCTGGTTAACTTCCTACCCATCAAACCACTGCTTCAGTATCTCTATATCTAGCACATCCTCTACTCCACTCCCACTATCTGTTGTAGTCACAAAAGGCTCTGTTCTCGGTCCTCTGCTTTTCTCTTTTTATACCTTTTCTCTTGGTGAACTAATTCCTTTACTTGTCCTCCTTTACCACAACTACACTGATAACACACAGATCTGCCTCTCCTCTTCTGTACCCATATAACCAACTGTTTCTCTGCTATCTGATATGTGTTCCAATGGTACCTAAAGCTCAACATGTTTAAAATGGAGCTTATCATCTTCCTTCCAGAGTCACCACCTCCCCACAAATCTCCCCCACCAACAATAGAACCACAATTTTCTCAGTTAAATACTGTCGCAAGACCGATCTCGGAATTCCATATCTGCTGCACCTTTCTACAAATCCGAACACTGAATCTCTGTGTCCTTCATATCAAATGACTCACCCTTACCTAGAAAACCTTCATTAACACCACCTCTTCATACATTTCATTTCAAAATATTTTCCCTCATGTTCTCTTAGATCTTCCTTTGACCTGTACTTTGCCTTGATTCTCTGCCTCTCACTCCAAATTACAAGAATTCCCACATGTGGCCTCTTATAGGATTCAAATCTTTAAACAGTCTTTGAAAACCCATCTCCTTATAAGAGCTCACCCTGCTCCCACTGGTTTACTCTCACAACTGTCCCAACCTCCACTCTGAGCCATACTGTCTCCTCTGGCCTCAGCTGTGCCCTTTACATATTAGATTGTAAGCTGTCATGAGCACCGTTCTTACACTTTCTTTTCATGTGGCACTTATGTTGTGTTAATTGCGTATTGTCGCTAACCAATAACGATTGTCGAACCTCGATTTATGTTTCCAACGCACAAAGATTTATTCGCAAAAAGTAGTATAATATATTCAAGCGAAGTGATAACAAGTACAGCCGTTACTTATCGCAGGCGCTCTGGATCCAGTGTACAGTCATTCAATCCTGAAGTCTGGGGACAAGATGTCTGAACACTAGATGTGAAGCTGCTGCTTATACGCACATAGGAATACAGTAATACAATGGAGATGGTATAGCTTGCTTCTATTGGTCCAGGTTTCAGGAAGGTCCAAGGGGTTGTCAATCATTGGCTAGTTCATCCTAAAGAATCCAAAGGAGGGGGTCATCTCTCCAGGGGGTATGCTCTGCTCTTCCCGCCAAGATTCCTTAGTCTTAAGTCGTTCATAATTCCCTATCATTCATAACTTGCGTATGCACTCTGCGATTCCTTCGCAGAGTGAACCTAACATTAGCAAATGTCAAGAGGTTTATTATGATACTACACATGATATGATTCCTTTAACCTGTTCCATATATTTCACTAATATGCATATAACTTTAATATAAAACATAAATACTACTATATTTCGACATAAATGACTATGTGTTGCAACTACCATTAATGTGTACTATTTTACAAGTGAGCGTGTTTGTGCGAATGTATGTAAAAGACTAAATACTGTGGGTGCCACGTGTAGTGGCTGCATACACCCTTTTACGTTGTAACGTGCCCTTTTACGCCGTAGCGTACCGTACGCATCTTTTCAGACAAAGACAACCAAGTTTGCTCGATTCTAATTGAAATGACTTTATCCAATTTGCTGACTTCGACAGTTGTCTACCTTGTACTTCCCAGTTTTATGCATGCCCTGTTTTCTACACTGTCTGGCGCTGCAGAGCATTGTGGTGTCTTACAAAACAACAACAACAATAATAACACCTGCAGCTAAGAGTTTTGAGTGTTGGATCTAACACATAAATTCTTTCTTTGAGTTGCTAGGTCCCGTGTTTTCATGTGTCATTGATGTAAAGGGGCTGCCACTAGCTACAAATAGTTGTTGGGATTGCCAATTCTTGCAACATTCCTCACAACATTTGTTCTTTTGATCCCAATCTGAATCTCTCATTTATGTTGGTTAGCCATGCAAAAGTCTGTGCATACTATATATTATTTGGGAAAGCAACAACTAATAAGCAGGTATGGAGACAACATATTATAAAATATTCAGCTGACTAGAAATATGCATTCAACCTGTGTAACAAGTTACTTAATTAACAATGTCCTCAAAGCTTAATGTAAAGTCATCACTTAAAAAAAAATACATGTTACATTGCCAATTATGATCCTGTCTCTGCACCTTCTAAATTTAACAGCTGACAAGAAAATATTGCAGCTGGTGTCACAAACAATACATGGTTTATGACACTGTAAATTAGTATCAATTCATTGACAGAATACAGTTAGAAGGTGTGATGAGAGCAAAACTCATTCTCCTATTTCTGTCTGCCCTTTTTGATTTATCGTTTTACATAGTGTCAGTTCAATGACATTAAAACTAAAATTAAACTAACACTTAAATACTATAAAATAGTGGGGTTTGTACTTGTTTTAAATTTGAAAATAAATAACATGCAATAGTTGTACTCCTGAGTCACCACATATATTTTAGTTTAATCACTTCTCATGCAGTTATTTACTGTATGTGTGAAATGAAGAGATCAGATTGAGTCAATAACATATGACTTTAAAAGTTGCAAATGTAATTCTGTGTACTGAGTTTATCTTATGTACTGCAATACCCAAACAATTCTATCTTGAAGATTCTAAGGCTAAAAAGCAGGGCTTCTCACCTCATTGTCTGTATTACCCCGCATTGTTTATTGCTGTGGTTGTCCCCAATTGTTGAGCACCATGAATTTCCTGGCATTATAAAAATAAATGTTGATGATGATTAAACACAAATTCAGCTGCGTTTATACATACTGTACAAATTATATGGAAGACTTAAAAGGAAAATTAGCATGAATCATTTTACACAAAGTACACTAAACATCACATATACATATGGGGGTAAATGTATCAAGGTCCGATTTTGCCAGTGTGTTTAAATCACGGCAAATCGCGGGTGTTAACACGCGATTTTAGTTCCAAACTCATCAAATGTATCTAGCTGCGATTTTTACCCTGAATTTCAAAATCGCTGGTCATCTCCGGCAATTTGCAGCGATTTCAAACACTCCTGTGTTTGGCAAACTCTCCTGTGTTGTAGCAGCGTGTTGTAAACACATCACTGTTACACTGCCCTGTCATACAGCTGCGTAAAGAATAGATTAAAGTATAAAAAAAAAAAAGCGTGGGGTCCCCCCTCTATTCATGCTTAACCCTAGTGCTGCCTGACTACTGCTGGTTCCGTGAAAATCGGGGAAAATTTTGCGTGGGGTCCCCCCAATTTTCACTTAACCAGCACTAGTCAAACCAACCGGGGTTGGAGGCACTATAGCAGGGAGGACACGCAGCAGGGGTCCCCCTGCCATAATAACTAACCAACCCTCAGGCTGTTCAGCGCTGGGATGGATTCCCTAGGGAGTGGGGTCCGCCAAAAAAATGAGCGGGCCCCCCCTAGAGACACCCAGCCCAGTGCTGATAGCACTAGGACTTTTCCTACACTCCTGGTCGGTGGGTGTAGGGTAACAACGGTGCATATATGGTTAAAAAAACAAGCAGACGCCATTTTGTTTTGTGGAACTACAAGTCCCAGCCAGGCTGCCCAAAATATTGTGGCCATGCTGCTAGTTGTATAACTACAAGCACCAGCATACCCACGGCAGCCAGGGCATGCTAGCACTCTGAGAACCACAAGTGCCAACATGCCCTGACATCCACGGCTGGCTGGGACCTGTAGTTCCACAAATCAAAATGTTAAATAAACCACCACTCCCTCAATAAAAACCACTAACATTTAATAAAAATAATAAACCCACAATAAATACAGTAAACACCCTCATTGATACCACATATTTTTATTAAAAATAAAAATTCCCTGATACTCACCAATGAAGTTTTCTCCTTTTGTCAGCAGCTTTAAATCCAAAAATGG
This sequence comes from Mixophyes fleayi, assembly GCF_038048845.1. Taxonomy (NCBI): domain Eukaryota; kingdom Metazoa; phylum Chordata; class Amphibia; order Anura; family Limnodynastidae; genus Mixophyes; species Mixophyes fleayi. The sequence goes on from NC_134411.1 coordinate 68,567,199, forward strand.
GTGTGAACCAAGTCCAAAATAAATTTGAATCCAAAGTCCGGCTTGCCCCTGTCCCAAAGTTATTTATACTTCCAAATGTCCTGGCTTGTAATCTGTTCAATTCTTCGCCAGGGGGGGGGGGGGGCATTGTTGATAGAAGTATTCAGTTCTTCACCCAGGAGGGGCCCATATTTGTACATCCCACGATTCTTCTTGCTTAATTGCAGAAAAATAAAAAAGGGAAGAGCCGCCGCAAACATCTCCTAGCTAGCTAGGAACTCCGCTACGCAATGAGCGTATCTCATTGCGCTATGTCTATTGACACTATTAAGTGATTTTCCCATGCTAGTGGGGAAATCCCATAATACTATAAATAGATCAACCGCAATGAACTAAGCTCATTGCGCATCGGAGCTCCTAGCTAGGAGATGTTTGCGGCGGCTCCTCCCTTTTTAATTTTTCTGCAATTAAGCAAGAAGAATCGTGGGATGTACAAATACGGGCCCCTCCTGGGTGAAGAACTGAAGACTTCTATCAACAATGGCCCCCCCCTGGGCGAAGAATTGAACAGATTACAAGCCAGGACATTTGGAAGTATAAATAACTTTGGGACAGGGGCAAGCCGGACTTTGGATTTAAATTTATTTTGGACTTGGTTCACACCCATTTTTGGATTGAAAGCTGCTGACAAAAGGAGAAAACTTCATTGGTGAGTATCAGGAAATTTTTTATTTTTAATGTTTTTACACTGACAGGCAGTGTAACAGTGATATGTTTATACAACACGCTGCTAGCAAGCAGTGTGTTGTATCTGGCGTGTTTGAAAGCAAACTCTCCTGAGTTTGCTTAATCGCGGCTTCATACATTTGAGACTTGTATAGCTGCAGTGGCAAACAGTCGGGAGTTTGATCTCTGGCGATTTTGCAAATAGCGATTTTGACAGAAGCACAACTCTGGCGATTTTGCATGAAATCTCTTCTTCATACATCTGCGAGTTTTAACTCTTCCGAGAAAATCGATGATTTTGCAAAATCGCACCTTGATACATTTACCCCATGGTGTCTAGACATTTTTTGAAGTTTCACAATGCGGACCCTAGTGGTCGTAGATTTAAAGGAATAGAGCATGTGGTTTTGGGTGCACGCCGTGGTGATTTGGCTAAAAAACTCACTCAGAGAAATGTCTCAATGAAGCTTTTGAAATGGCATCTTTTTTTTTTAAATCTCTTTATTTTTGCAAAAACATGAGCTCCACACAGTAGGTTACATAAAAAGAAAAAATAAGTTGAGGTAGATGAATCAAGACATAACGATGAAAGTATATAAAGTTATTACAAAACATGAAGCAGATTATTACAGAAAATTTGTTTTAGTATTTAAACAATGAATTAATCTATATAAATAAGAGAGTTGAGGAAATGTAAATTAGACTAGAAGGTTGATCCAGTCTACCAATGAATTATAAAGAACTCAACTACCGTGGAACTCCATAAAGTTATTACAGAATTTTTATCACTTTTTTTCCTATAAAATAAGGGAAAAAAAAAAAGAAGAAGAAAAAAGGGGGGGAAAAGAAGATAGAAAAAGTGTGTAAAGAAGGGAAGGACGGGGGTAAAGGGGAGAAGGGGTATATCTTAAGTATATATCGGAGGAGAACAATTTCAGGTTGCGGTCGTTGTTGCTTGATGGTAGGAGTACCAGAAGTCCCAGACCTTGTGAAAATTTAGAATTTTGTCATGGAGAAGACTGGTAATATATTCCATAGTGGCCAAGTACCACACACGGGAAACTACACTTTGAAGGCTAGGTGGGTGGGGGGATTTCCACTCTTTCGCTATCTGCAGGCGAGTAGCAGCACAGATGTGTTGGACAAGTCTGTCTCCCTGTTTATTTAGAGCTTTAACTCGGGAACATAGCAGCATGACTATTGGGTCGGGCACCACCTCGATGTCTAAAATTCTTGTTATTAGATCAGCAACCAACGACCAAAGATTACAGATACTAGGACATGTCCACCAAATGTGGAAAAATGAGCCCACCTCTCCACAACCTCTCCAACAAAGATCTGAGGTACCAGGATAAATTGTATGTAGTCTTGTAGGCACCAGATACCATCTAGTGTATACTTTAAATGTGTTCTCTCGTATTGAGGTATTGATGGAGATTTTAGAGATTCTCACTCTGAGCCGAGACCATCCCTCCTGATCCAGAACCCTGCCAGTGTCCTGAAGCCAAGCCTCCTCGAAGGATTCAATTGAATCAGATTTTGGACTCAAGAGAATGTGATACACCAGTGATATCAATCCTTGAGAAACTGAGCTGCGCATACACCTCCTCTCGAAAGGTGTGGGTTTACGTAGTTTGGAGGACCTGCAGAGTGATTGTATGAAGCCTCTGATTTGTATGTAAGCAAAGTGTAAGGATGAGGGGAGACCCCTTTTCTCTCTGATATCTGGAAAGGTCTGGGAAGCATATTCTCCCAGAATGTGGGTAAACTGAGTGATGCCCGCCTCTTGCCAAGGACGTGAAAATGACTGACTGTTTCCCATCGGGAAATCTGGGTGGTGCCACAGCAGGGTGAGTAGAGAAGGGAATGAGGTGAGTTCCCGCTTTTTGTGGAGCTTATCCCACAGGTTAAGTGTAAACTGTATGGAGGGGTGCGAGTACACTGAGGCCGGCCTTTGATTCCTGGGGAGCCAGGGTAATGAGTTCAAGTTGTGGGTTGGAGTATGGGCATTCTCCAGATCGACCCATCTTTTAATCCCCGGAGCAGACTGCCAGGAAATGATATGGCTAAGATTTACAGCATGATAATACCGTTCAAATAGCGGCAATCCGTATCCTCCTGACTGAGAGGATTTAGCTAAGCAGGATGTTTTAAGTCTTGATTTTTTCCCTTGCCAAATAAAATTGCCGCAGATAGTTTGTAAATTCGCTAGATAAGTGCCTGGGACTGGTATGGGTAATGTCTGAAAGAGGTAGAGGACTCTTGGCAGAACGTTCATCTTTATTGCATTAATTCTACCGAACCAGGATACAAAAAGCGAATCCCATTTTGACAGGTCCTTTTTATTGAGTCAAAAAGGGGAGTATAATTAGCATGGAACAATTGTTTATATTCTTTTGTGATCTGGATCCCCAAGTAACGCACCGCCTTGGGGCGCCATTGAAAATCGAACGAGGATTCGAGTATAACTTTAGTAACATTGGAGACTTGAAGCGAAAGGGCTTCCGATTTAGTGCTATTAATTTTATAGTCTGATAGGAGACCGTATTCCTTAAGTTCCTCGAGAAGATTTGGGAGTGAAATAAGGGGATTTGAGAGTGTCAATAAAACGTCATCTGCGAATAACGAGATTTTAAAATGACGGGGACCAATTTGTATCCCTGAAATGTCTGGGTTTCGTCTGATAGCCGCTGCCAAAGGTTCTATGCTTAGGGCGTACAACAAGGGAGATAAGGGGCACCCTTGTCTGGTACCATTGCCTAAAGAGAAGGCCTGGGACTGAAGTCCATTAGTCAAAACCGAAGAGGAGGGGCGATGGTATAGTGCCTGGATGGCCGTTAGGAAGGCCCCGTTTAAGCCGAAGTGACTTAGCGTGCTAAACATGAAAGGCCAAGAGAGTATGTCAAAGGCCTTTTCGGCATCTAATGCTAGGACAACGGATGGAATCTTGTTCTGATTAACATGGGCAATAATGTCTATTGTGCGCCTAGTGTTATCTAGAGCCTGCCTAGAGGGAACAAAGCCCACTTGGTCTGGGAAGACCAAAGTTGGCATATAGACATTTAAACGATTCGCCAGTATTTTGGCAAAAAGCTTGATGTCTGCATTGATTAATGATATTGGGCGGTAACTAGGGCAGCATGTAGGATCTTTATTAGGCTTAGGGATTACCACTATATTGGAGCGAGTGGATTCAGCATGAAATTTACCCCCCGTGAGAATGTAGTTAAACAGCTGGGTCAGGTGGGGCACCAGTTCTTTGGAGAAAGTTTTGTAATATAACATCATGAAGCCATCAGGACCAGGGGCCTTAGAGTTCTTTTGAGATTTTAATGCCAATACTATTTCTTCACTGGAAATAGCTTCGTTAAGGGAAGAGGCCTGAAGGGAGGTTAGCGAGGGTAATGAACATTTGTCCAAGTAGGTGTTGATAGTTTGAAGAGATGCTCTAGGGGAGGTCTGGTCCTTGTGGAGGTTGTACAGGTTTTCATAGTAGTTATGAAAAGTTTTATTTATGATCCTAGGGTCGTAGGATAGATCCCCTTTTTATTTCTGATTGAGTTGATCATTTGAGAGCCCCGCTTGGCTCTTAATCTCCTGGCCAGGAGCAAATCAGCATTGTTCCCTTTCTCGAAAAAAGTTTGATTAAGCCATCTTAATTGGCGTTCTGTTCTCTCTGCGAGAATAGACTGAATTTCACCTCTGGTTTTTTGTATTTCTTGCATAACTAAGTGGGTACTAGACTCCTTGTGCAATGCTTCCAGACGTTTAAGCTGGAGTGTAAGTTTATTGAGAGTCTCATTGCGTTCTTTTTTTCTGCGAGAGGCAAACTGAATGACATCCCCCCGTATGACCGCTTTGTGAGCTTCCCAAATAGTGGGGATCTGAACTTCTGGATTTGAGTTGGTTTCAAAATATTTTGTGATGGAGTCAGATATTAGGTCTTTAAACCCCGGGAGTTTAAGAAGGGTCTCGTTTAATTTCCAAGAGGTTCTGCCCCGAGGACTCCGAAACAGGTCAACCGTTAAAGATAAGATAGAGTGATCTGACCACGTATTAGAAACTATATCGGCCTTTTTTATATTTTGGAAAATATTTGTACAACCCATGAACATATCAATCCGTGAGTAAGTTTGATGGGGAAAAGAGTAAAACGTATAATCCCTAGATGTAGGGTATAACGCTCTCCAGACATCAAATAGGCCAGCCTCAGTAACCTGTTTTAGCAAGTGTTTTGTATGTGAGGATGGGAGGGAGGAATGTCTGGGGGCAGATCTGTCTAAAAGGGGGGACATGACCGTATTGAAGTCCCCTCCAAGTAGAAGCAGACCCTTACGAAATTGATGTAATTCAGAGAAAAAGTGTGTGAAGAAGGTTGTCTGACCTGTATTTGGAGCATAGATGTTAGCAAAGGTTATGTGGAGATGGCCAATCTTTCCAGATAAGAAGAGGAACCGGCCCTCAGGGTCATCCTTGACTGCAGACATGACAAACGGCACTGAATTGCGAAGGAGAATGGCAACTCCATTTTTCTTTGAAGGGTGAGAGGAATAATAGACACTGGAGAATCTTCTTGAGGTCAAGGAGGGATGGCCGCCGGCCCTGAAATGAGTCTCCTGCAAAAAAATTATATCACCATTAAGTTTGTGTAGAGTGTGGAATAGCATGGAACGCTTTTGAGGTGTGTTGAGCCCTTTAACATTAAGGGAAAGTGACGTAAAAGTCATGGTCAGTATTCTAGGGGGGGAATACCAGGAAGTAGAGAAATAGTCTCCAAAACTGCAATACGAGGGGGTTAGGGAGGAGGGGGGGGATGACTGGGGAGGGAAAAATAGAGTAAAGGAAAGAAAAAAATGTGTGAGGAAATAGAGAAGAAAGGTAAGGGAGTAGGTTCAAGCCTCAGAGGCCAAGGAGAAACCTACTAGGATAGTGCCTAATAGATCTATGTAAGCCAAAAAACTAGGCAGATTATGCCTATTCTAATATCTAAACTAAGGCACAGGGTTTGGGAATGCGTAAAGTATTTAAACTACAAAATGAACGTTTAAGTAAATCCCAGTATATACAGGTGCTCGGCCAAGAGGACAGAGAGTGTCCCCCGCCCGTCTGTGAATAAAACATTAGAATGAAACATCAGCTAAACATGCAATCGGTTACAACTAAGGTAAAGCGTCCAAAGAACCAACATGAGTATGTGAACATTTGCTGAGAAATTAAGACAAAATATAAACATTTGAAGGTCAAGAGAGGACGAAAAGAAAGGAAAAATAAAAACAGTGTTACTTCAAGTATTCACAATCAAAAAATCAACTTTACAAATCACGGAGGTTGTTGCGAAGAGCTCTGGGAATTTCCTCCAACGGTCCTGTCTAGACGAAAGAGATGGAGCCTGTGAAGTAAGTCCTTTCCTTCGTTAGGGGAACGAATCGATTCCGAGCGTCCCTCCACTTCGATTATCAGGCGAAAAGGGAACCCCCAGCGATATTTATAGCCATTCTCTCTGAGGATGCGTGTTACCTCCCTGAGATCCCATCTCTTGGCTATCGTTGAGGGAGCAAGGTCTTGGAATATTTGGATACGAGTTCCTTCGAAGAGAGTGTAGGGGGAATTCCTGACTGCATTAGATATGAGCTCTTTGGTCTTGAAAGATAGTAAACGCAAAATTACGTCCCGGGGGGGGATCTGCATCCTTCGGCCTAGGTCTCAGAGCCCTGTGTATTCGTTCGATCTCCAACGGGTGATTGGATAATGTGGAGTTCAGAGAGGAGAAGAATCTGATCACGTATTCCTCCAAATCTTTAGGTTCGACTGATTCAGGGATATTGCGAAGTCTGAGGTTATTGCGGCGTTCCCTGTTCTCAACATCCTCCAATTTATCTCTCATGAAGTCGTTTTCTTTGAGTAGAAAATCCAGGTCCTTTGAGGCCTCATTTTGAAAGGTGAGTGACGACTCCATTTTGTTTTCCAAAACCGATGTTCTCTTGGAAATTACAACCATTTCTGCTTTAAGATCCCCTATAGCTTTCTGGAGATCCACGGAGAAAGCGTTGGTACGCTCAACAATTAGGTTCCGTAGTTCAGCAAAATCTGCCTTGGTTGAGGGGATGGTTGTGGGTGGAGGGTCCTGACCGCCGGGGTTCCCCGAAGGTGAATGAGGAGGAGATGAAGAAGGAGCTTTGTCTTGGTGGGAGAAATGTTGAGTGATCTCTCCTGTAGTACCCTTGCGTCCTCTTCCTGCGGGTTTATTCAGGTTGGATGCAAACTCGCTGAGGAGCTGAACACTGACGTTGAGTATGAAGCAGACGGGTGGGGGACAGATCCACGTGGTCTAGGTGGACATAACTCCGGTCTCCGCTATAGCATAGTTACCCAGAACAATTGTGCCAGAACTGGATACTTGAGGAGACAATGATATGTCAGGAAGACAATAGGTGAAAATAGTTGCTACAGCTGTGTATAGTAGTTGTAATGAATTTCAGTGGCCACTAGGGGGCAATATGGCTCCACTGAGAAACAAAGTAGAACAGATTATGTAGTGCTGTATATTAGATGACATGGCAGGTGAGGCCAGTGACCCGGCCGGTGAGGCCAGTGACCCGGCAGATGAGGCCAGTGACCAGGCAGGTGAGGCCAGTGGTCATTTGGTGGGCGACTCCAGATGAGGGTGGCCACAGACGCTACAGGGGTAGTGAGAGGGCAGTGGGCAACTATCACCTCACAGCGCAGCTGGGTAGAGATGGTATAGTAGGTGGGACTACTCACTGCGCTGCAGAGCAGGGAGCCGCCGGCTTAGGCTGCAGATGTCCTGGCAGCGAGATCGCGCTGCCGCTAACCTCCGCCCACCACCGGAAGTTAGGAGGTAACTGGCACTTTAGTCCGGGGATGCCGCCGGAAGTAGGCCCCGCTGTCGCTGGTGAGAGTTGGTCCCGGTGAAGAGGCCCTCGAAGTTGAGTGGTGACCCAGGGAGTGTGCTGCACGGAGACAGCCAGCCAGGTAAGGGGGGAGGCGGCAGGATAAATCAGCGCTGCCCCAGCCACGAGTAGGCGTGCTTGTAGCTATGCGAGGACGACTCTCCGGGACCCCCAGCCTCTCCTCTAGTTAATGAGGTGACTTTTATCAGAGGGCGCAGATGGTAGGGGATCTTTTTCTAGAAGTTTAGGGGTTTGGAAGACTGAGCTCCGGAGAAACGCGACCATTCAGTATGGCCTCCAAGCCACACCCCTGAAATGGCATCTTTTATCTCATAAAACAATATTAGTTTCTTTTTTCAAGGGTCCTCCCTTAGATGAGGGTATATCTTGTTAGGTAATCTCTGTATTAGCTTAGCTTCTTTGTACTATTTATGTGATTTTATACTATGTGAATCTGTGTTTATTTGTGATGTTATGGGTGCTATGTGATCTTGATAATACCCATGACATGTTTTTCATTATATGTTAAGATTCTACATGTTAAGAGTTCGTAAATTGGTCTGTATTTTGCAATGTGAGTCCTCATTGTCTAGTGAGGTATTGGAATCTGTGTTATATGAAGGATAAAGGATTATATATATATATATATATATATATATATATATATATATATATATATATATATATTCATATTCTTTATATTAGTAAAATTTATTATATTTTAAATATTTATGTTCTCTATATATTTTGTGTCAGGTGCGGGGATCATTCTGTCCCAAAAGTAAGATGTCGGGAATACCCATTATATGTTACTGATTCTGATATTCTATCGCTGTACTATGATCTTGTTGTTAGCTCTTTTAAGGCATTTCTTTGTTCACAAGTATCCTTTATATAGATCCGATGGATGTTTTATATGTTGCTACGGAAATCGCGACCGGAAATGAGGTATCGAGATTACCAGAAGTAGGTCGTTGGTGCGTTCAAACTTGGATGCATTCCAAATGTTTGTATGAGGGCGGAAATGCCTCTATCTGATTGGTTTTGGAATTAAAGGCTCTTGTACATATACCAGTGAGGAGATGGACTCCGGTTATGACTACTTGAAAAATTCTCCCTGAAGACGAAACGCATCGGGTATTTGTGGCTTTCCCTCTGCCCGATCATCGCTGCCTGAAGTGTTGTTGCATCTGCCAGCCAGAATGCTCTGGACATTACTACCTCAATATTGTGGAGGAGGACAGATAAGCTATTATATTTTATTCTTTCTGTACAGCATACCTTTTGCTCTTTAATTGTTTTATTGGGCTTCATGCCTCGTTCTAATAATTTTTTTATGCTACTATTAGCTTTTTTTGATGACATTCCTAGATTGTACTACACTATTGTGGTTATATTTTGAGTTGCAGTTTCTTGTGAGATATATTCTTGAAGATTGAAAGAGAATCCTGCAGAGTTTCATCTCTATATCCATCAGATAAGCTGTTTTAATTCATTTATTTGGTACGGGCAATTCCTATCACTGGATTTCATTCATTTGTTATAAACAAAGGGCACTATGTGTGGCGCCCCTGTCTTTTTGTGTTTTGATCTTTAGGTGTTACACTCGCAGACAGGTGTCAATTGATTTGGGAGTTGCCTTCATATTATTGAAGCTGGGTACACACTACACTGTTTTCGTCCAATAATCGGCTCAAACAGCCGACATACGTCCGCTCGTTCAAAAGTCGAGTCATTCTGTGCAGTGACACGATGGTCGAAAGTCTGCCCAAATGGACAATTATCACCTCATTTGGTTGGTCGTACCGTTTAATATTTTCGTTCCAATCTCGTTTCCGCTGTGTAGTGTGTATAAACTTCGGACCGATCCACAACAGTGAGTACGAAACTACAGTCATTGTTCACGACAACATGGCTGGAAAAAGTCGCTAATGGGACGTCCACTTTTCCCTTTCTCGTCCTAAACAAGGCTGGTGTGTATGCAGTCCATGGACCGAGCGATCGGACCATCGGTCGCATGTAAAATCGCTCAGCATAAAAAGTTGGTCGAAATTTCTGCAGTGTGTACCCTGCTTTAAGTATATCTTTCTTGTGTCTATCACAGTTTGTTCACTCTCAGCGCCTATATAGCTTAAAGCTTCTGGCTAATTATATATATATATAGTGAGCAAGTACAGCATTCACAGGAACTGTTTATTAGCAGTTGTCAGGATGGTAAGACAGTTCCAAAGCTGGTTCAGTAATCATATTCAAAACAGTACACAAAAATCCCAACCACCTACATCTGGCTAGACCTAACTTCCGTGGCTGCAATCCGGCCACTTACTGACATCGGTGGTCCCACCCACACATACAGACAGTGCATTTATCCTCCACCCCAAGCACTACAAACAAATCACAGCAAACCAATCACACCCATGTGGCACACCTGTGTGTGTGTGCTAAAAGAGCAACCTAGGAAAACTTAACCCTGCTGCAGACAGTGTTCCTACCTGTTACCTTATAGGGGTACTGTGGAAAATATCCTTCTTTGCCACAATATATATATATATATATATATATATATATATATATATATATATATATATATATATATATATATACATGCAGCTGTCAAACACTTATAACTGACATTGTAAAAGTTCCCATCAATTATTTTTTACAACAATGGTTTTGTTATTTTCAAAGAGGGGAGTCATTATATTTTCTGCATAACGGTGCACTGGTCTCATCTTTAATTGCACTTCAGTAGAAAATAAGCTAACATTACGTTACAGACATTTGAAAAAAAAAAACCTGTGCTTCGCTGTTTTTTGTAAACAGTGTTCAGATTTGTTTTCTATAGAAATACCTACAGAGATCAGGAAAATACACAGTCTTGTCTAACAGCTATTTGTGTTTATAAGAAAGGACCTCTTCCTCTGACTATATAGACGACTTTGCTTCTGTAGCCTCCCAGGACCATTTAACAACATCAGCAAGGCAATTAAGCACAGTTTTCAGGAAAATGCCAGAGGCATAATGCCATGTGCACGGGAGTCTCAGCCCAATTATTTTTCAGTTCATTGTGAACTATTGAAACTGGACTTTACTTCATTAAACTTGAGTTCACACTGATTAAAAGTCTAGTATGATGCAGACAGTGAGGAAAAAATGAAACAATTACACACACCATCAATAAAACTGCTGAATATTCTACAATATGGAATCTAATTTGTCTCCAGAGAAGTGATTAAAATTAAATGATTGAGCCATTCTTTGATTGACCAAGGAATATAATTCTAGTACATAAAACCTCAGTGTCAGACAACTTTATTTAGTTCTGACTGAAAATACACCACCTTTTCGGGATTTGAAATATATTTTACATCCTGTAATAATGTTTTTTCTCTCAATATCTAATATTCCCACACAGTCCAAATTACTGCTGTATTTTACAAGTTAAAAGTGATTAAAAACATAGTATAAGTAAAGTCCTTATTAATTACATGTTTAAGGTGTTGTAAATATATGGCTGTGTTATGGCTAAATGGCTAAATTGGGAACACCTCCAAAGGTGCACATTATCTGCCCAATAACTTGTCATATTCCATTTAACCTAATAATTCTTCAAATTGTTCCTTTACAAGTGATACCATATTACCATGCTAATTAATTTAATTGTCCATGAAACAGGAGCAAAATTTACCCCCATTGATTTTTTTATGTGTGGTTGTATGCGGTTCTTCATTATTCATACTAAACACATAAAACTGCATTTGATGTTTGTGATATTATAATTACACAATCGCACAGCATTGTAGAATATAAAAACTTGCTATAAATGGAAATTAAAAAGTGAGTATAGTAGAAATCTGGCTACTGACTATTCTTCACTTCTGTAATACATAATACAACATCCTGCTTCCTGTATATACACACTTGTCATTAGATTCATATATATATATCCTATGGAGCTGTAGCCTGGATTGCAAACCCGTTGTTCTCTGCGGCAATATATATCTCACAGACATAAGTATATATCCTGGGAATGTACATCCTTAAGCTCTGCACTCAGACCTTCTGCTGGCAGATAGACTTTACAAGTGCTGCTCGGTGGAAAAGTTATGTCTGCGGAAACATTTCTAACCAGGACTGCCAACAGTCTCTGGTGTTGCCTCAACGAGATAACTTTTTTTTATATCTGAGATAAGCAGCGATTAAAGAAATTAGTTACAGAAACATAGAATTTGACAGCCGATAAGAACCACTTGACCTATCTAGTCTGTCCATATTTTAACCTAGGGTAATCTCAAACTATATTTGATCCTTAGTTCTTAGTAAGGATATAATTATGTTTATCCCAAGCATGCTTAAATTGCTCTACTGTATTAGTCTTTCACCTTTGAAGGGCTATTCCACTTATCCACTGTCAGGCGCCGTCCCGCTGTCCCTTTGAGACGGCCACCTGTACTTCCTCCCTGCACGTCTGCTTGCCAGGCAACCAGACGCGGAGCTTCTGGCCGCCCGGCCATCTGCGCATTCGCGTCCCACAACGGGACGCTACTCATGATCACCGGTGGCGGCTGATGACAGCGCCGGCACCCACTCTGCATCCATTGGCTCCTCAGCCTTTATAAGGCACTTCCTGTCTGTATCCCAGTGCCAGAGTATCAGGTCTATTTACCTGCCTCCAGCGTTCCCATATATTTGCCTTGTTTGACTATTCTGCCTTCCTGTGCCCTTTCTACCCGGACCGTTTGACCACTGTTTTGGATTTCCCTGTGTACTGCATTGCCAGCACTGTTACCGACCTGGCTTGTCTGACCAGCATTTCCTCGTGCCTCGCTATACGACTTGGGGAAGGACCGCGACCTGCGTGTCTCCTGCGGCGGAGTCCATACCTCCTTGCGGGCGTCCCTGGTGAATACCAGGGGCACGTTAGATTCCGCACCTTCCTCCAAGTAGTGTCAACACTAGTAGGTACGCAACATACAGTTGTAACAGTATATTCTACGGATGGGTCTGGTGAACCGTCTGCCTGGGACCTCCTTCTTCACCTGGCCCAGTGGGTTGAACAACAAGAGGAGGCCCAGGCACACTTGCTTCAGTGTGCTCAAGGAATCGCCACCCGCAGTGATGCCTGCCTGTTACCCCACCTATAACTTCCTCCACGGCAGCATCCTCCAGCATGTTCATTGTCTCCACAGCCGCTTCCAGCCTGTGCATTTCGGCCCTGGAAAAGTTTAATGGAGAGGTTTCCTGAACCAATGTGCCATTCAGTTAGAGTGTAACCCCAGGGCATTTTCTTCCGAATGGACCAAGGTGGCCTTCATAATCTCCCTCCTGAGCGGTCCATCCCTTGCCTGGGCCTCTCTCCTATGGGAACGGAATGATCACATACTGAGTAATATGGTATCCTTCATTGAAGCCTTCAGGAGGGTCTTTAACGACCCAGGGAGAGTTGCTTCTCCGGCCCGAAGTCTGCTGAATTTCCATCAAGGTAACTTGTCCGTGGGCCAAAACTTGGAACAGCGAATCACTGGTGGCAATTTTTTGGTCGACCAAATAAATTATGAGCTGATTTCGAGAGACCACCCTTCGGATCTCGATTCCCTTGTTTCCATGTCTATCAAGGTGGACCTGATTTATTAAGAACGCACACAGGAACATTCTACTACCAGGCGGGTCACGCCATGACTTGCACCCCAGTTCCAAAATCCAATCCTGCCTTTGGACGAACCCATGCAAGTTGGATGTTCCTGATTGTCTCCACAGGAACGGGAGAGATGCTCAAACAATGACTGTCTCTACTGTGGAGATTCAGGGCACCTCCCTAGAGCTTGCTCCAAGTGACCGGAAAACCCTTCCTCCTAAACGGTGGCAGGGAGGCCGCTTTAGGAGAATCCACAGCTGCTCCCTACTCCAAACACACTCCAGAACTCCTCATGGCTGTTACCCTGAGCACCCTTAAAGGCCCTTTTTCCACCACGGCCTTTGGGGCTTCCGGCTCCTTCGGGAACTTCGTTTCTGCAACTCTCTCTTCACAGCTCCAATTCCGTTAATATCTTTGCCTCAACCATTGTCATTAACAGCAGTAGATGGCGAACGTATCGTTAAAGATTCCATCCTCTCCGTCACCTCTCCTGTCTGGTTGATGGTAAGAGCTATTCATAGTGAGATGATTCAGTTACTGGTTCTGCCTATTAACTCTTTCATTTTAGGACTACCTTGGCTCCAGATACATTCACCACAAATGGATTGGGGCCGTGCTCAGGTTACCGTATGGGATCCAGAATCTCATCATAGATGTATGTCCAGGGTTCCTTCCTTCAGGTCTCGGGTTATAGTCCATTCCACGTTAACAGCCTCTACCCTTCCTGCTGCATATATGGAGTTCCAGGATGTATTTAGCAATATTGAAGCAGAGTTCCTGCCTAATCATCGTCCCTGGCATTGTTCCATTGTTCTGTCTACCGGCAGCCCATTCCCAAGGGACAGACTTATCCGTTGTCCCGTCCTGAGACATTGGCGATGTCACAATAAATCATGAAGAATCTAAAATGGGGGGGTTTATTCGCAAGTCTGCTTCTCCTGGCGGGGCAGGCTTCTTCTTTGTTAAGAAAAAAGACGGTTCTCTCCGCCCCTGTATTGATTACCATCCCCTTAACCGCGTCACCATCAAGAATCACTATCCATTATCCCTTATTTCCGGTCTCTTAGACAGAATCAAGGTCCCAAATTTTTTCTAAACTAGACCTTCGAGGGGCTTACAACCTGATTCATATCAAGAAGGGCGATTAATGGAAAACGGCCTTCAAAACCAGGGATAGGCACTTAGAGTATCTGGTCATGCCCTTTGGCCTCTGTAATGCCCCCGCCATCTTCCAAACATTCGTCAATGACAACTTTCAGGACATAATATATACCTCTGTGGTAGTCTACTTGGATGACATATTGGTGTTTTCTAAAGATTTGCAGTCCCATCAAGAACAAGTCAAAGAGGTTTTACGCAGATTACGCAAATACCATCTCTACTGCAAATTGGATAAATGTGTCTTCGAGGTGACCCAAGTACCTTTAGTTGGTTTTATCGTGTCTGGCCAGGGACTACGAATGGATCCCACCAAGGTACCGGCTTTCGTGGATTGGCCCCAGCCTCAGGGTCTCAAAGCTATCCAGAGGTTCATTGGCTTTGCAAACTAATATGGACAATTTATTCAAGACTTTTCCTCCATCATTGCTCCTATCACTGCATTAACCAGGAAATCTGCTAACCCCAAAGTCTGGTCTCCGGAAGCCATTTCTGCCTTCGTTGCTCCAAAAAAAGCCTTTTCCTCGGCTTCAGTCCTTTTCTCAGCCAAATCAGGAACGACCCTTCTTCTTAGAAGTGGATGCTTCTTCTGTGGGCATCGGAGCCGTGCTGTTTCAAAAATCTTCTTCCGGCACTCACACTCCGTGTTGGTTTTTCTCCAGATGATTTCTTCCTAGCGATAGCAATTATGGAATCGGGGATAAGGAGCTCCTTGCCATCAAAGCCGCACTGGAGGAACGGCTTCATCTACTGGAGGGTGCTCTATATCCCGTTATTGTATTCACGTATTATCGGAATCTGGTGTTTATCCGAGAAGCTGTTATGATTCCTAGTGCATTCAGGAAGCAGCAACAGAAGTATAATAAAGCAAATGTCTTTATCCAGGCAAAATACATAAACAAGGATTCATTACATGGGATATGCAGATTTCCAGGTTGCAGTATAAACAGGTATAACTCAAATCCACAGATATGAACAGGTGAGAACAATGGCAGAAAAAGTCCACAGAGCAACAGGTTCCAAGTAATGACTGATACAGATAAATATCAGGGACAAGTATTATGAGCTACCCCAGTCCAGGAGGCACGAGGCTGTCCAGGGAAGCAGACAAACTGAGTCCAGTGATCAAGCAGAGATCAGGTTAAGCAAAATCCAATAGCCGGGCAGAGGTTGGGGTCAAAGCTAAATAGCATAGTCCAGTAATCAAGCCATGGTCGGGGCAACAGGCAAACAAGCAATGTCCAGGAATCAGACAGATGGTCACAACGGGAGATAAACAACAGAAGCACAAACACTGGAACAGGGAGGAACCAGCAGCAGCCACAGATTAAAGATGAACTACACTGAGCACAGGTTGAGGCAGGTATTAGAAGCTGAGACACAGGTGCAGTTCTAATTAGGCAAGGAGGTTAACCCCTACAGGCATAGTGCAAAGCTCAGGAGGAGAACAGCAGCACCTCTGGTGGATTAAAGGTACTGCTGCCACATACAAAACATAGGCAGAGTTAAAACATAGCCCCCCTTTAAGGAGTGGATTTCAGATGCTCCATACAAGCTCCCTTCTGTTTTTTTTCCTCTTCTTTTTCTTCTTGTAGGGTTTACCTGGAGACACAATTGGGCTCTTCTCCAATGGAGTACAGAGAAGACCCAATTCTTCAAGAGCAAAAGAAGCATTCGCAAGTTTGTCCACTAAGTCTCTAGTATCTTCAACCAATTCACTCTTAGAGTCCCAGCCTAGGGTTGGCATAGGACCTTTTATTTTATCACAAGATGGTGATATGCCCATAAAGCCAGCTTCCAAGGTTGATGTTTATTGTAACCGAGGTGGCAAAGCGAGGGTTTTTTCCTTCTTGTTAACCTTCTCCCTAGGTGACAGACTGCCTGATGGAAGACACATTCATAGAGGTTCTTATGGACAAGTGCAGGAATTGACACACAGGCTGGAATGAGCACAGAAAGATCATGATCAGATGACTTGACTATGGATGGAGAGTACTTCTGACAAACGGCATTAATAAACTCCATGGTATTACGAATTATGGGGTCATCGGAATTTAGTAATGAGAAGGCCCAAGTTTGTGGCTCCCCTCTAAAACACATAATAATTGAACCCACTTGGTTAAATTGGTTAACAAAATAATCTGGACATTCTTGAAACTGTTGCATGGAGAGTTGAAGTACCGTAACAAACTGTTTGATGTCTGCATCAAAGAAGACTGGAGGAGGATCTGATGACTCGGAAAAGGCTTTTGGGCGTTCAGGCTCAATGGCAGACTCTGGGCGCTCTGGCTCAATAGCAGACTCTGAAGAGTTTCCAGCCTGTGCAGTAGTCTCTGGAGAGTCCCCGGCTGGGACGGCAGTGCAGGAGTCCCTGGCTGGGACAGCAGAGCAGGAGTCCCCGGACACGGCAGCACTGAGGAGCCTCGGACATGGCAGCTCTGTGAGGAGCCTCAGAGCAGACAGCACTGTGAGGAGCCTCAGAGCAGACAGCACTGTGAGGAGCCTCAGAGCAGACAGCACTGTGAGGAGCCTCAGAGCAGACAGCTCTGTGAGGAGCCTCAGAGCAGACAGCACTGTGAGGAGCCTCAGAGCAGACAGCACTGTGAGGAGCCTCAGAGCAGACAGCACTGTGAGGAGCCTCAGAGCAGACAGCACTAAGTGGTAACTCAAGCTGAACCACATAGAGTGGCAACTCGGGGTAAACTCCATAGAGTGGCAATGGCAGGAGACTCAGCGCTAGAGGCAGAAACTGGTACCTCAGGACTAGCTGACGGAACTGGCGGATTAGGCTCCATCCCAGGGAGCAGATCAGGTTGTAGTAAAGCAATGGGAGGTGATGTTCATAACAATCCAGGTTCTGGAGTGGAGCACACTGCAGGCTGCTCCATAGGATGTTGTGGTCTGCGGAGTGGACAGTCCTGTAATGTTCACTACTGGCGCAGTAGAGGCATAGTTTGCCAATCCTTCTGCGCCATTGCTCCTTCTCGGTCAGATGGGGACGCAGGTAGCTTGCCCGTTTAGAATCCCTGATGATAGAGACCAAAGGCAATACCGTGGATGCACTAACATTAATGTCAGAAAAAGTTCTGGGAGGATTTTCTGCGGTCTGCATGCTTTCTTTAGAAGAGTTTGTTGCTCTAGAATTGATATTGCACATCACAGAAGCAGGAAGGGTTTTAAGCAGTTCCTGAAGTAAAGTAGATACCTGTATTATTTGGTAACGGAGCTGAATAATGTCCATTTGCAGCATTTGTAGTTGTGGATTTACTGACATGTCTTAGCAGCCAAACACAATTCAAAATGCAAAAACACTAGGAATCTCAGGACTAAATCAGAGGGCGTGCAATCAGCAGGCCCAGATTGTATGGCAGTTCGTCATGTTATGATTCCTGGTTTTCACTTTTGTGCAGTAGGGCTACATTTGCCCTTTTCCAGTCTTCTGGAATTACTCCTGTAGCTAGTGACTGGTTGAATAATTCTGGTGTTACCAGCACCCCTTTATGTTATTTTAGTATCCTTGGATGTACCCCATCTGGCTCCTCCACTGCCTCTACACTGGCATCTTCCCTTCCTTCAGACATGCTCTTGTCTCACCCATTTTTAAAAGACCCAATCTGGACTCCACCTCACTCTCTACCTCATTTCTATTCTCCCCTTTGCCTCCAAAATACTTGAGTGCCTTGTCTACAACCATCTCAGTAGCTACCGCCTCTGACAACTCCTTCCTGCTTATCCCACTGGACCTCTCTGCAGTCTTTGCACTGTCCTTTCGTGGTTCACATCTTACCTCACCAACCGCTCCTACTCTGTTTCTACCTCTGATTCCTTCTCCCACCATTCATCCTTCACATAGGAGTCCCACGGGTACTCTCCTTGGCCTTTTGTTCATTTCTCTGTATACCTCTTCCCTGGGTGAATTCATCAGTTCCTTCACATAGCAAATTTGGAGGTTAAATCTGGCTCAATCACATGGGAAAAATTTAAGTTTCATACATCTCTGTATCTTATCATTCCATAGTTTACACTGTTTTGATTTTTATGGTATACCATTTTGTATACGGGTTGCTGTGATTAATGCTTCTATCCATATTTTGTACGATTGGCATTCATTAGCATAATTCTTACGACTGTTTGTTTCTTTCTTTCTCAACTGTGTTTTGCTCTAGAGTGTAAGATGCAGTTGTTTAATTCCATATACAGCTCCTTAGCAATAGGTTAGGCTTCTTTGCTCATAAATTCTTCTCCATCAACAGTTCATAGTGTTGTGGTTTGTACTAGCCTTTGTTAAATGGTGCACTTTTTCTAGTATCTCATGTAAATGCTTCCTTAAAAATGTTTTTGCATATCTGAAGCAGTCATCTATGACAGTGTTGGCTAACCTGTGACACTCCAGGTGTTGTGAAACTACAAGTCCCAGCATGCTTTGCCAATATATAGCAGCTTATTGCTGAAAGGGTATGCTGGGACTTGTAGTTTCACAACACATGGAGTGTCACAGGTTAGCTAACACTGATCTATGAGATTCAAAAAAAGAGGATATTTTACACACAGTAAAATCCATTTCTCAGACTCCATTGGGGACACTGCAACAATAGAGTATAGTAGGTAGATCTGGAGTAAAGGCACTGTAACAATCAAACTATTTGAGTGACTAGTGACTATTTCCACCCCTACTATGCCTATCCCATCTGGAGCCATATTCAGTTTTCATATAACAAAGCCCAGAAGAGAGGACCTAACTAGGCGTAGCAAGAAACCGCTTGAAAGGTAGACACCAACAACAAAAACACCAGAGCAAGGGGAAAGAGAACAATGGACTCAGAGAAATGGATTTTATGGTGAATGAAAATTCAGATTTTTCTTTCCTGACATTGGGGGACACGGCGACAATGGGAACATACTAAAGCTGCCCCTAAGGGAGGTTTTGCTCTGAAACAGCAGTGCATAACACATTGCATCTTGTAGAATTGTAAAAATGTGTGGACAGACAACCACGTAACAGCCCAGCACAACTGACATGCAGCTCGTGAAGCACCAAAACAGCCCTAATGGAATGGCGATTAAACCCACCTTCCAAGTAACATAAAGATCAACAGAATGTAAAGGCTCAAAGGGCTCCTTAGTAAGATCTCTGAACACAAAACTTACATCCTAGGAATCCACTGGATGTACAAATGGGGGCCGAGCATGCAAAACCCCATGTGAGCAGGCAGAACAGCCAACTTGTGCTTACAGAAAATGGAGAACCTTTGTCAAAACTAACCTGGAGGAAAGATAGCAAGTGGGAAAGACTAAAATGTGAAGCGTGAAAACTTTGATCTTCGCACCACCGGGTGTAAGCATTCCACACATGATAGTAATTTGTAGAGAAAGAAGACTTCCATGCCTTAGTCATGGTCCGCACACAAACTTATATGAGAGCTCTAAGGCCTGTAGAATCAGCGTTTCAGTAGCTACCTTATCAAAGGCAGACAATTTAAACAGTGGCAGCAAAGAGCGTCTTGTACCAGATGATCTGGCCAAAGAGGAAACTGGTAAAATGGATCTGCCACCATCCCAAGAATGTCTGAGTACCACGTCCTGTACAGCCAATCTAGAGCCATCAGAATGGCAGGAACCCATTCTATTTGGAGTATCTTGAGCACTCGCTGGAGCATGGGAAACAAAGCAAACAGGTTTACCAGACGAAACCACCAAGGGATTGTCATGGCATCCGATTATCCTGCTGCTAGATCTCTGGATTTCATGCAGAATAGAAGGACCTTGAAGTTCAGATGGGACGCCATGAGATCAATCTCTGGTTGACCCCAATGGTGAGCCAGAAGAGCAAAATCTTCTGCATGAAGGGACCATTCACCCAGATGGATCATCATCATCATCAATATTTAATTTATATAGCGCCAGAAAATTCTAAAGCGCTTTACAATTGGGAACAAACATTAACAATACTGGGTAATGTATACAGACAGAGAGGTAAGAGAGCCCTGCTCGCAAGCTTACAATCTATAGGACAATGGGAATTTGAAACACAACGGCATGTGCTACACCATATTGCACAATGGACCAGATAGAATGCAAAGGTAAAAGTATTGAGTGGGCTGTGTGTGTGGCAATGTTGGTCAGAGGGTCGTTGTCTTGTGTTAGCTGTGTAAAGGGTGGTAATAGGGTAATCTAGGGAGATTAATATGGTGGTTGAGGAATATCATAAGCTTTTCTGAAGAGGTGGGTTTTCAGAAAACGCTTGAAGGTTTGAAAACTATAGGAAAGTCTTACTGTGTGAGGGAGGGAATTCCACAAAGTTGGTGCAGCCCGAAAAAAGTCCTGTAACCAAGAATGGGAGGATGTGATGAGAGTGGAAGAGAGATGTAGATCTTGTGCAGAATGGAGGTGTCGATTTGGGAAATATTTTGGGACAAATGAGGAAATGTATGTCGGTGCAATTTTATGACGGCCTTGTATGTTATTAGAAGAATTTTATATTGGATTCGTTGAAATACAGGCAACCAATGTAGACTGACAGAGTGGCTCAGCAGAGGAAGAACGGTTTGCAAGGAAAATCAATCTAGCTGCTGCGTGCAAAATAGATTGTAGGGGTTCAAGTCTGACTTTGGGAAGACCAGTAAGGGCGGAATTGCAAAAGTCAATGCGGGAGATGATGAGTGCATGAATTAAGGTTTTTGCGGTGTCTTTTGTGAGATATGTGCGTATTCTGGAAATGTACTTTAAGTGTATGCAACATGATTTAGATATAGAGTTGATGTGGGGAATAAACAACATTTGTGAGTCAAGGATTACACCTAGGCAACGAGCGGGGTGGGATTTATGGTCATGTTATCAAGAAAAATAGAAATGTCAGGCAGAAAGCTCCTGTTTTTGGGTGGGAATATTATTAATTCAGTTTTTGAAAGATAGAAATTGAGTTGGCGAGAAGACATCCAAGATGAAATGGCAGAAAGACAGTCAGTAATGCGAGACAACACAGATGGTGAAAGATCAGGAGAGGATAGATAGATTTGTGTATCATCCGAATAGAGATAATACAGAAATCCAAAGGAGCTTATTAGTTTTCCAAGAGAAGTGGTGTATATAGAGAATAGCAGAGGACCTAGGACTGAGCCTTGTGGTACTCCAACTGATAAAGGAAGTGGAGCTGCGGTGAATCCAGAGAAATTAACACTGAAAGAGCGATTAGATAGCTAGGATGAGAACCAGGATAGGACAGTGCCTTCAAGACCTAAGGATTGTAGCGTTTGTATGAGGAGAGAGTGGTCAACAGTGTCAAATGCAGCAGAGAGATCCAGGAGAATTAGAAGAGAGTAATGGTTATTACTTTTTGCTGTGATCAAATCATTGACAACCTTGGTCAGCACAGTATCTGTGGAGTGTTGAGAGCGAAAGCCTGACTGAAGATGATCCAATAGGTTGTTTGCTGTAAAAAAAAAAGTGTGTGAGGCGAGTGTAGGCAATTCTATCGAGAGGCTTGGAGGGGCATGGGAGCTGAGAGATGGGGCGGTAATTTGCGAGAGAGATAGGGTCAGAATTTTGTTTTTTTAAAATGGGAGTAATCACTGCATGCTTGAATAGTGATGGAAAAATACTAGGGATGAGCGCACTCGGATTTATGAAATCCGAGCCCACCCGAACGTTGCGGATCTGAGTCGGATCCGAGACAGATCCGGGTATTGGCGCCAAATTCAAAAGTGAAACTGAGGCTCTGACTCATAATCCCGTTGTCAGATCTCGCGATACTCGGATCCTATAAATTCCCCGCTAGTCGCCGCCATCTTCACTCGGGCATTGATCAGGGTAGAGGGAGGGTGTGTTAGGTGGTCCTCTGTGCTGTTTAGTTCTGTGCTGTTTAGTTCTGTGCTGTTTAGTGCTGTGCTGTGCTGTGCTGTTTAGTCCTGTGCTGTGCTGTGCTGTGTTCTGCAGTATCAGTCCAGTGGTGCTGTGTGCTGTGCTCTGTCCTTCTGAGGTCAGTGGTGCTGCTGGGTCCTGTGCTGTGTCCTGTTCAGTCCAGTGGTGCTGTGTCCTGTGCTCTGTGCTTCTAAGGGCATAGTTATTTCCCCAATATTCCCCTGTGTTTAAAAAAATAAAAAAAAGTTTTTTTAAAAAATACCAAAAACTACTTTAATATTTTTTAATTACCACAAAATTTTCACAACCAATCCTGCAGTATAAGCCCATTGGTACTGCAATATTACCAAGTTCACACATTCAGCAGTAAAAGTCCAGTGGTACTGCAATATTACAAAGTTTACACATTCTGCAGTATCAGTCCAGTGGTGCTGTGTCCTGTGCTCTGTCCTGCTGAGTTCCGTAGTGCTGCTGGGTCCTGTGCCGTGTCCTGTTCAGTCCAGTGGTGCTGTGTCCTGTGCTCTGTGCTTCTAAGGGCATAGTTATTTCCCCATTATTCCCAAGTTTTTAAAAAATAAAAAAAAAGTAAAAAAAAATAAAAAATTAAAAAAAAAAAAAAATATATAATAATTATAACCAAATTTGCAAAACCAATCCAGCATTATAAGTCCATTGGTACTGCAATATTACCAAGTTCACACATTCTGCAGTATCAGTCCAGTGGTGCTGTGTCCTGTGCTCTGTCCTGCTGAGTTCCGTAGTGCTGCTGGGTCCTGTGCCGTGTCCTGTTCAGTCCAGTGGTGCTGTGTCCTGTGCTCTGTGCTTCTAAGGGCATAGTTATTTCCCCACTATTCCCAAGTTTTTTAAAAATAAGAAAAAAGTAAAAAAAAATAAAAAATGTAAAAAAAAAATAAAAAATAATAATTATAACCAAATTTGCAAAACCAATCCAGCAGTATAAGTCCATTGGTACTGCAATATTACCAAGTTCACACATTCTGCAGTATCTTGTGCTACATATAATGGAGACCAAAAATTTGGAGGATAAAGTAGGGAAAGATCAAGACCCACTTCCTCCTAATGCTGAAGCTGCTGCCACTAGTCATGACATAGACGATGAAATGCCATCAACGTCGTCTTCCAAGCCCGATGCCCAATCTCGTAGTACCGGGCATGTAAAATCCAAAAAGCCCAAGTTAAGAAAAAAGTAGCAAAAAGAGAAACTTAAAATCATCTGAGGAGAAACGTAAAGTTGCCAATATGCCATTTACGACACGGAGTGGCAAGGAACGGCTTAGGCCCTGGCCCGTGTTCATGACTAGTGGTTCAGCTTCACCCACGGATCTTAGCCCTCCTCCTCCTCCCCCCCCCTACAAAAAATTGAAGAGAGTTATGCTGTCAGCAACAAAACAGCAAACAACTCTGCCTTCTAAAGAGAAATTATCACAAATCCCCAAGGCGAGTCCAAGGGTGTTGGTGGTTGTCAAGCCTGACCTTCCCATCACTGTACGGGAAGAGGTGGCTCGGGAGGAGGCTATTGATGATGTAGCTGGCGCTGTGGAGGAACTTGATGATGAGGATGGTGATGTGGTTATTGTAAATGAGGCACCAGGGGGGGAAACAGCTGATGTCCATGGGATGAAAAAGCCCATCGTCATGCCTGGTCAGAAGACCAAAAAATGCACCTCTTCGGTCTGGAGTTATTTTTATCCAAATCCAGACAACCAATGTATGGCAATATGTAGCTTATGTAAAGCTCAAATAAGCAGGGGTAAGGATCTTGCCCACCTAGGAACATCCTCCCTTATACGTCACCTGAATAACCTTCATAGTTCAGTGGTTAGTTCAGGAACTGGGGCTAGGACCCTCATCGGTACAGGGACACCTAAATCCCGTGGTCCAGTTGGATACACACCAGCAACACCCTCCTCGTCAACTTCCTCCACAATCTCCATCAGATTCAGTCCTGCAGCCCAAGTCAGCAGCCAGACTGAGTCCTCCTCAATACGGGATTCATCCGAGGAATCCTGCAGCGGTACGCCTACTACTGCCACTGCTGCTGTTGCTGCTGTTAGTCGGTCATCTTCCCAGAGGGGAAGTCGTAAGACCGCTAAGTCTTTCACCAAACAATTGACCGTCCAACAGTCGTTTGCCATGACCACCAAATACGATAGTAGTCACCCTATTGCAAAGCGTATAACTGCGGCTGTAACTGCAATGTTGGTGTTAGACGTGCGCCCGGTGTCCGCCATCAGTGGAGTGGGATTTAGAGGGTTGATGGAGGTATTGTGTCCCCGGTACCAAATCCCCTCGAGATTCCACTTCACTAGGCAGGCGATACCAAAAATGTACAGAGAAGTACGATCAAGTGTCCTCAGTGCTCTTAAAAATGCGGTTGTACCCACTGTCCACTTAACCACGGACATGTGGACAAGTGGTTCTGGGCAAACGAAGGACTATATGACTGTGACAGCCCACTGGGTAGATGCATCCCCTTCCGCAGCAACAGCAACAGCTGCATCAGTAGCAGCATCTACAAAATGGCTGCTCATGCAAAGGCAGGCAACATTGTGCATTACAGGCTTTAATAAGAGGCACAACGCTGACAACATATTAGAGAAAATGAGGGAAATTATCTCCCAGTGGCTTACCCCACTTAGACTCTCATGGGGATTTGTGGTGTCAGACAATGCCAGTAACATTGTGCGGGCATTAAATATGGGCAATTTCCAGCACGTCCCATGTTTTGCCCACACCATTAATTTGGTGGTGCAGCATTACCTCAAGAGTGACAGGGGTGTGCAGGAGATGCTTGCGGTGGCCCGCAAAATTGCTGGACACTTTCGGCATTCAGCCAGTGCCTACCGCAGACTAGAGGCACATCAAAAAAGCTTGAACCTGCCCTGCCATCACCTCAAACAAGAGGTTATGACGCGCTGGAACTCCACCCTCTATATGCTGCAGAGGATGGAGGAGCAGCAAAAGGCCATTCAGGTCTACACAGCCACCTACGACATAGGCAAAGGAGTGGGGATGCGCCTGAGTCAAGCGCAGTGGAGACTGATTTCCGTGTTGTGCAAGGTTCTGCAGCCATTTGAACTTGCCACACGAGAAGTCAGTTCCGACACTGCCAGCTTGAGTCAGGTCATTCCCCTGATCAGGCTGTTGCAGAAGCAGCTGGAGAAAGTGAGGGAGGAGCTGGTAAGCCATTGCGATTACAGCAAGCATGTAGCTCTTGTGGATGTAGCCCTTCGTACGCTTTGCCAGGATCCGAGGGTGGTCACTCTTTTAAAGTCAGAGGAATACATTCTGGCCACCGTGCTCGATCCTCGGTTTAAAGCGTATGTTGTGTCTCTGTTTCCGGCGGACACAAGTCTACAGCGGTGCAAAGACCTGCTGGTCAGGAGATTGTCCTCTGAAGAGGACCGTGACATGCCAACAGCTCCACCCTCATTTTCTTCCACATCTATGGCTGCGAGGAAAAAGCTCAGTTTTCCCAAAAGAGGCACTGGCGGGGATGCTGATAACATCTGGTCCGGACTGAAGGACCTGCCAACCATTGCAGACATGTCTACTCTCGCTGCATTGGATGCTGTCACAATAGAAAAAATTGTGGATGATTACTTTGCTGACACCATCCAAGTAGACATGTCAGACAGTCCATATTGTTACTGGCAGGAAAAAAAGGCAGTTTGGAAGCCCCTGTACAAACTGGCTCTATTTTACCTGAGTTGTCCCCCCTCCAGTGTGTACTCGGAAAGAGTTTTTAGTGCAGCGGGGAACCTGGTCAGTGAGCGGCGAAGGAGGTTGCTTCCTCACAACGTTGAAAAAATGATGTTTATAAAAATGAATAATCAATTCCTCAATGAAGTACAGCACTGCCCTCCAGATACTACAGAGGGACCTGTGGTTGTGGAGTCCAGCGGGGACGAATTGATAATGTGTGATGAGGAGGAAGTACACACTGTAGGGGGAGAGGAATCAGAGGTTGAGGATGAGGACGACATCTTGCCTCAGTAGAGCCTGTTTAGTCTGTACAGGGAGAGATGAATAGCTTTTTTGGTGTGGGGGCCCAAACAAACCAATCATTTCAGCCAAAGTTGTTTGGTAGGCCCTGTCGCTGAAATGATTGGTTTGTTAAAGTGTGCATGTCCTATTTCAACAACATAAGGGTGGGTGTGAGGGCCCAAGGACAATTCCATCTTGGAACTTTTTTTTTTGCATTATATGACCAAGCAACAGTCGTTTGCCATGTTCAAAAAGTAAAACCAAATGTAAAAAAATTCAAGAAATTAAACCAAAAGTAAAATGCCGTGTCATAATTTAAAACAAGAGGTATTGACGTGCTCTAAAACTACTGTATTGTTGTTTATATTTTATAAACACTACACTTGAAAGCTTGAGTCTTTCAATAGAAAAGTAACTGTCCATTGCACGAATATTTGCAACAGGGACAATTTTAGGGTTAAGAAAGTCAACTAATAATAACACTTCGACGCTGTGTGTCTTTATAAACACTACACTTGGAAGTTGGAGGAGGTATTGTGGCCCCGGCACCAAATTTACTACCGGGGCCACTCCACTGTGCAGTCCATATTTAGGTGTATCAGATATTAAACAACGGTGACAGTTGATGCCCAATTTTTTAATTATATTGTGGCCTCGGTACCAAATTGTGTACCGGGGCCACCCCACTACGCAGTCCAGATACTTGTTTGGTGGAATTCAGACCAGTTGAGGGTTTTATTATTATATTGTGTGGACCACTCTATCTATACCACACTACAACTCTATACCACTCTATTTCCTACTTTAATTCTATTTCATACTTTAATTCTATTTCCTACTTTAATTCTATTACTAATTAATTACCATAAAGAGGAACAAAATAAACCAATTTTACCAAAAGTATAATATGACTTAGACTTACAAACACTACACTTTAAAGATCGTGCCTTTAAATGAAAAAGTCAGTCTTCATTGCACGACTATGTGCAACAGGGACATTTTTTTGTGTTTACAAAGTCAAACAATAACACTTCGACCCTGTCTGTCTGGGGTCTCTCAATGACGAATTGTCTGTAGCATGTTTGGAGGAGGTATTGTGGCCCCGGTATCAAATTGGGTACCGGGGCCACCCCACTATGCAGTCCAGATACTTGTTTGGTGGAATTCCGACACGTGGAGGGTTTTTTAATTATATTGTGGCCTCGGTACCAAATTGTGTACCGGGGCCACCACACTACGCAGTCAAGATAGATAGATGCGTATTGCGTATCATAGATAAAGTACATTCAGTGGTGTGGGGCAAATTGAAAAATATTCCAAATGCACTGACATTATCAAAAACAAGAGGTTGTCACACGCTAAAACTCCAACATGTATATGATGGAGAGGATGGAGGAGCAGCCGTATGTGTAGTGTAATGCAGATCTGTTGAAGGTTTTTTATATATTTTATTGTGGTGCCCAGTGCCCACTCCTCTACGCAGTCCAGATACATTTATTGGTGCGAATCATAAAAGTTCAGGGTTTTTAATATATCTTGTGGTGACCCACTCCTCTACGCAGTCCAGGTACATTTATTGGTGCGATTCATAAAAGTTCAGGGTTTTTAATAGATATTGTGGTGACCCACTCCTCTACGCAGTCCAGGTACATTTATTGGTGCGAATCATAAAAGTTCAGGGTTTTTAAGATATCTTGTGGTGACCCACTCCTATACGCAGTCCAGGTACATTTATTGGTGCGATTCATAAAAGTTCAGGGTTTTTAATAGATATTGTGGTGACCCACTCCTCTACGCAGTCCAGGTACATTTATTGGTGCGAATCATAAAAGTTCAGGGTTTTTAATATATCTTGTGGTGACCCACTCCTCTACGCAGTCCAGGTACAATTATTGGTGCGAATCATAAAAGTTCAGGGTTTTTAAGATATTGTGGTGACCCACTCCTCTACGCAGTCCAGGTACAATTATTGGTGCGAATCATAAAAGTTCAGGGTTTTTAAGATATTGTGGTGACCCACTCCTCTACGCAGTCCAGGTACAATTATTGGTGCGAATCATAAAAGTTCAGGGTTTTTAAGATATTGTGGTGACCCACTCCTCTACGCAGTCCAGGTACAATTATTGGTGCGAATCATAAAAGTTCAGGGTTTTTAATATATTGTGGTGACCCACTCCTCTACGCAGTCCAGGTACAATTATTGGTGCGAATCATAAAAGTTCAGGGTTTTTAATATATTGTGGTGACCCACTCCTCTACGCAGTCCAGGTACAATTATTGGTGCGAATCATAAAAGTTCAGGGTTTTTAAGATATTGTGGTGACCCACTCCTCTACGCAGTCCAGGTACAATTATTGGTGCGAATCATAAAAGTTCAGGGTTTTTAAGATATTGTGGTGACCCACTCCTCTACGCAGTCCAGGTACAATTATTGGTGCGAATCATAAAAGTTCAGGGTTTTTAAGATATTGTGGTGACCCACTCCTCTACGCAGTCCAGGTACAATTATTGGTGCGAATCATAAAAGTTCAGGGTTTTTAAGATATTGTGGTGACCCACTCCTCTACGCAGTCCAGGTACAATTATTGGTGCGAATCAGAAAAGTTCAGGGTTTTTAAGATATTGTGGTGACCCACTCCTCTACGCAGTCCAGGTACATTTATTGGTGCGAATCATAAAAGTTCAGGGTTTTTAAGATATTGTGGTGACCCACTCCTCTATGCAGTCCAGGTACATTTATTGGTGCGATTCATAAAAGTTCAGGGTTTTTAATATATATTGTGGTGACCCACTCCTCTACGCAGTCCAGAAAGATACCTTGTTGCAACGTTTTGGACTAATAACTATATTGTGAGGTGTTCAGAATACACTGTAAATTAGTGGAAATGCTTGTTATTGAATGTTATTGAGGTTAATAATAGCCTAGGAGTGAAAATAAGCCCAAAAACTTGATTTTTAAACTTTTTATGTTTTTTTCAAAAAAAATCCGAATCCAATACCTTAAATCCGAACCGAGACCTTTCGTCAAGTGTTTTGCGAGACAAATCCGAACCTCAAAAATAACGAAAATCCGGATCCAAAACACAAAACACGAGACCTCAAAAGTCGCCGGTGCACATCCCTAAAAAATACCAGTAGAAAGAGATAGATTACAGATTTTAGTTAGAGGGGGAATGAGCACAGGAGACATACCAATTTGTGAGGGTATGGGATCAAGAGGACAGGAGGTAGTGTAGGAAGATGCGAAGAGAGTAGAAACTTCCTCCTTATTTGTGGGATCAAATGAAGAGAGTGTCAGAGGGTGCTACAAAGGAATTGAGCTGATTGCTTGTCGAGGGGGATGATACCATTTCAAGTCTGACTTATCTATTTTGTCCTTAAAATACGAAGCAAGATCCTGGGCACTGATGGTAGTTGGAGGATTTGGGGCGGGAGGATTCAGAAGAGATTTAAATGTGTTAAAAAGGCATTTGGGGTTAGAAGCCTGAGCATAGATGAGAGATTGGAAGTATGTTTGTTTTGCAGTGTACAGAGCATTTCTATAGGAGTGGTAGATATCAGTAAATGTGATGAAATCATTAAAAGGTACAAGATTTACGCCAGTGACATTCTGCTTTACGAGAAAGTTATTTTAGAGTTTGTGTTACTTTAGTGTGCCACGGTTGGCAACGAAGTCTACGCGAAGTATGTAGTGTCGCTGGAGCCACTTGATCCAGGGCAGTTGCTAGGGTTTGGTGAAAATGGGGTACTGCCCGATCAGGGGAGGAGAATGTAGAAATTGGGGAGAGAAGGTGTTGGAGAGAGGTGGAAAACTGTTGAAGATCAATAGAGTTGATATTCCTGTGGTTGTGAAGAGGCTTGGAAGAGTTTGACACTAGGGAGGGTAAAGAACTGGGGGTGAGCGAGTAGCTAATAAGGTGATGATCCGAGAGGGGGAAAGGAGTGTTAAGGAAATTAGAAACTGAGCATAGTCTAGAGAAAACAAAAAAAGAGTAGTTTGGAAACAGCATTGGAACGTGGATTAGAAATAGGGATGTTGAAATCACCCATGATGATGGTTGGGATGTCAGAGGACAATAAGTGAGGGAGCCACGCAGAGAAGTGTTCAAGAAATTGTTGATGTGGACCAGGGGGGCGATAGATGACAGCAACACGCATAGGGAACGGGTTAAAAATCCTAACAGCATGTACTTCAAAATATGTAAACGTGAGTGATGGGACATTTGGTAGATCTGTGAACGTGCACTGTGGGGACAGAAGTAGTCCAACCCCCCTCCTTGTCTGCCTCCTGGTCTGGGGGTGTTGGTGAAATGGAGACCCCCATGTGAAAGGGCTGCAGGTGAGGCATTGTCTGATTGCGTGAGCCATGTTTCTGCTATAGCTAGAAGGTTGATGTTGTGTGAGAAGAAGAGATCATGTACAGAGGCAAGTTTGTTACAAACAGCGTGCATTCCAAAGGGTACATTTAAAGGACTTTGGAAGAGGGGGAGACAGGTGATGCATTTGAGGTTTGCTGGATTTCTGTAGTGTTCAGATATATGCGTGAATTATGCGCAGATATATGGGAGAATTGAGAGGGACCCGGATTAGGTGATATATCACCAGCTAATAGAAGCAGGGAGGAAGAAAGGTAGAAAAGATGATTGTAAGATGTCTTTTTAGTTTCTGGCGGCATGGATCCTGTTTCGCTTTAGATAAATCGGCCTCCAAGTTTTCCATCCTCGGGTTGAAGATGGCCAATATCACCGGAATATAACATTCTGCCCAGGCCATGATCTATGCTGTCTCCTGCATCGCCATGGCACTGCTTCTCCACAGACTGGTGACTGTGGTAACCAGGATCCAATCCCATGACTGGAAGGAATGACTCTTTACCAGATTGGCTCTGGATAACCACTGTGTGAGTGAGTGATGCATCACTGTGGACAGTGATATTATCTGTCTGTCCAGATGAAAGGTGGATTCAGACTATTTCCAGAGAATCTCCCTCTGGAGTGGTCGAGAATGAAACTGGATGAAGAGCATAGCTTTAAACACAGACACCATGATTCCAAGTAGTTTCATGCAGTGAAGGAGAAACAGTCCATCTTAGCTTTTAGTGCAGCCACAAAGAATGATGGGCTGCAATAATGAGAGTAGAAAGTTTGGAGTTAACTGAAAGTCAGTGGCCTCCTGAATATGGTCAGCCAGTGTCAACAAATCACCATGAGGCCTGTGTTCTTGAAAACTCTTAATCAGCTGTTCCATGCTTGATTGACAGGCCTTGTTAACTCAAACTGTAGACATGTCGGGTCTAAACAAATTGATAGTCGCTATATATGCAGAATGAAGTAGAAAGTCGCACTTCTTTTCCGTAGCATCACTGAGCAAAACCACACCCAGCAGTGGTTCAGGTGGGCAATGGGAAGATCCAATTTAGGAGAACTCTTCAATTTAACAGTCTCTTCCAAAGGTAAGGGATAAAGAGATTTTAATCTGCCTGACATCTGAGACATCCTGTCAGGTTTCTGCCAGGCCTCAGTCGCCAACTCTAAAAGTTGAGGAGATAGAAGGAAACAGTCTACTTCTTCTGCCTTTTAGAAAAGGAGAAACCAGAAGAATCTGTAACATTGGGTTCTGCAAATCCCAAGGTTTGTCTAACACCCAGGATTAACTCCTCTACACCTTGATATTTGTAAGTGTCCTTTGCACTATAAGTATCCTCCCCCTCATAGTCCTGAAGCAACTCCCCATCTTCATCCAAAGAAGGGTCAGATTCAGAAATATGGAACATCATGAATCTGACATCAGGAACCAGATGTTCTCCCGTAGGCCTATGGGGAATGCTAAGAAGTTGTTCCAATGAGGATGCAGCCTTAGCAAGACCCTGGGTGGACTCCAGTCAAAGCTGTAAAGGCAGAATGTGTGATGCAGGTAAAGAAAGAGAAGTGTCATTTACCTCTTTGTGAGACATTATCTGACTGAGTTAGGCTATTGATGTCACCAGTAACTTAACCCAAGCCGGTTCCGACACGGCCACCAGTGTAGTAGCTGGCAAAAAATGTCCATGGTTGTCCGCCTCACTCATTGCACACAGGGCGTCTGGGTCAGACTGTCCACAAGATAATTTTGCATTACATTTGGCACAAGTATTGGACTCTTTAAAGCTCTTTTCCAGATATGGTACAGAAATTTACAAACACGTCTGAAAAAAAATGTGAGACCACCCCTCTTATAATTTATAAATGTATAATTAAGGCATTAAATGAGCAGAGGTCATTAACACTTTACAGATAATGCAACCCATATACTGCTTAATACACAGTGAAAAAGGGATGAACAGACACTGAAACTAGGCAACATAGAAATAAATGGCATTGGATGAGGAGGACCCAACAATGAACTATCTGCAATATTGATGATGCATAAAGTGGTGGTCCCCGCTGAGGAGAACCACCAGAGGGATGAGGCCCCCATTCGACTATCATGTTTGCAGAGGGGCCAACCATAGCCCTGTTTCTTCAAGAACAGTTAACAGATCCCTTCAGTAATGCCTATTACCTGTAGCTGCCGAACACTGGTCTCTACCGCATGGAGATCTGTGTCGGCACATTTGTAGCAACAGGGTCTCGTAGAGTGAGAAAGTAGACACAATTCAGTAGCAATTCAGTAGCCACACTACCTCTCCATGGGACAGAAACCCCTGATGCTGCAAGGCCGCCTGTTCAAGTGGACACTGCGCCAGCTCCGTGCCTGAGCTGCCAAAGCAGTTCTCTTCTTTAATGGAGATCTAATTTGGTGGCTGTCTCCCCCTGAGTACCAACACTTGTTGTCACAGGGATGCGCAGCCTGCCTGTGAGGCGCCAACCCACACACACATTAAGTGCCAGGGACGGCTGCCTGGTTTCTTCCCCACGTGTCCCGTTACTAAGCAACCTGGATCTGGCGCCATTAGGGTGTCAGAGTATCTAGGTCTCTAGTCTCCAGAACCTTGTTTTGTCTCCTGCATGCCTGTCTCCTTGGATTCTGACCCGGTTCTGCCTGACTACTCTTTTGGATCTCCCTCTGGACCTATATTGATATCCTGCTATTGATCTTTAGCATCCTGACTTTGCTCCTGCCTGCACCTGTGGTACCGGTATTGCCCGCACGATTTGTCCTTGGACTTCTCGACTACACTTCTCTGGTAGCTGTCTGGGAGTGGCCGCAACCTGCTTGTCTCTGCGGCGAACCCCAAACTCCCTTGCAAGGGTCCCTGGTGAAGACCAGAGGTGTGTTTAGACTCTGCGCCTCCTAGGTTAGCAGCGTCAATACCGGCAGGTAAGACCTTGAGAGCTAATCTGTTCATGACACTACCTAGTCAGAGCTTTGTGGGAGCAGTGCAATGGCTAAGCATAGGATGCAAAGTTTCGTAGTTGTAATTGCTGACAGTGAGGAGCCTGCAGGATTCAGGGAGAGGAAAGGCCAACAGCTAATCTCCCCAATCTGGGACCCAGGGTAAAAGTGGCCGATAAGCATTTTTCTCCTGGGGAGGCATACTTGATCCAGATAAAAAATAGCAAAATCAATAAACACATGTTCAAGAAAATTAGAACACTAAAATTATAAAACACAGGGCAAGATCCCACTAAAAAGAAAAATGCCATACTCCAGAGGGCACTTTACTAAAACTGAATCTGGCTCCGGATGGGAGGGGCATAGTAGGGCAGGGGAAATCCACTCAAATAGTTTGAGTTTAAAAGTGCCTTTACTCATTGTCACAGTGTCCCCTAATGGCAGGAAAGAGAAATACATGTTTTGAGCTTTGTTTTCTGTTCTCATTGGACAACACGAATCAATGTAATCTGCTCTAATGGGCAAGTTGTTCTGCTTTGGCATGTTTTAGGCAGTAACCCAGTGGTAGCTTTTGCTTTAATACAGTATATGAATAGTGATATAACTTATTCAGACAACATATGTTTCTTCAGTAATTCATTTATTGCATCTGGATACCTATATCCCAAGCACCTAATCAATGCATGAAAAATAATTCTGATGAATGGGGCTGAGCTGTGGCTTTACATTCATTGTCATTGAGCTTCATTATTTTAATCTCATACAGGTTATGATCTGCTGTTTGTTTAGCTAGAATTTTTGAACAATGCTGAACTTTGAATGCATGCCTTTGAATTGACAGAGATTCCTGCAATGTTTAATTGCTTCACAGATAGGAGACTGCATTCTAAGGGTAGGTACACACTGCAAAAACTTTCGACCAATTTGTTACCACTAACGATTTTACTAACGACTGATGTTCCAATTAGACTGCCGGTTCATGTGTGCACACACTATACACGATTTACCATTAGATCTGTGCTCTTCATCTGGCCCAAGAGCAGTGTATTTGGTTATTCCTGTCACACTGATTATAGCACACAAAATAAACGTTTGACTTTCCAGTATGTCATTATAAATTTCATTAGCTTCTGTGACTCTGAAACAAAATATTTAGTCTCAGAACGAATGGACAAATTAATCCACCTACAGTACTCTCTACATTGAATAACACAGACACAGTGACAGATTCCTAGGGCTAAATGTATCAAGCTGAGAGTTTTCTGGCGGTTTTGAAAAACCAATCAGATTCTAGCTATCATTTATTTAGTACATTCTACAAAATGATAGCTAGAATCTGATTGGTTGCTATAGGCAACATCTCCACTTTTCAAACCCGCCGGAAAACTCTCACCTTGATACATTTAGCCCCTACTTTCTCTCTGAGCAGACGGTCGTGTGAGTGCATACACACTGCAGGATCGGAAGGCGGTTAGAATGAGATTTTCAAACAGAACAAGCAATCAAAGGAAATGACAACCAGTACTTTGGAATGACTGTCGTTCATAGTGTAGGTGTACAAACCAATGCAATATTGGGCCAAACGGTCGTTCATCGGGTGTTTAGCCCGATAATTGGCTGAAAATCCACCAAAGTACTTAGCCTAAGAGCCTGATGCTGAATTAGGAGCAAAGCAAAAAAGGAGTAATTTTGCTACTAGACAAACCATGTTACAATGCAAGGGGTGCAAGTTAATTTGTTATTTGCACACAAGGTAAATACTAGAGATGGGCGGGTCCGGTTCTCCGAGAACCGAACCCACCCGAACTTTGGGTATCCGAGTACCGAGCTGAGCAGCTCGGTACTCTCCCGCCCATTCCGAATCCAAATCGAGGCCGAACGTCATTGTGACGTCGTCGGATCTCGGGGCTCGGTTCTCGCGATACTTCAACTTTATAAATACACGCCTCCACAGCAATCCATCGCCATTTGACAGAGGGAGAGAGCAGGGTGTAGTCATAGGCTAATTAGAGCAGGGACAGAGAATACAATATTGTTCTTGCAATTGCTCTAACCAAAATCGCTAGTGCAGAGAGGAGGATAGAGGTTTATTATTTTTTCTTCATATTTGGCACTCCCCAGCGCTTTTGGGGTGTCCTCCCTAATTGTGCATTAATATTTCTGGCTGTCAAAAGTCATATCTGTCAGCAGTATCTACTAAATAATTTTTAGCACTCCTCAGTGCTTTTGGGGTGTCCTCCCTAATTGTGCATTAATATTTCTGGCTGTCAAAAGTCATATCTGTCAGCAGTATCTACTAAATAATTTTTAGCACTCCTCAGTGCTTTTGGGGTGTCCTCCCTAATTGTGCATTAATATTTCTGGCTGTCAAAAGTCATAACTGTCAGCAGTATCTACTAAATAATTTTTAGCACTCCTCAGTGCTTTTGGGGTGTCCTCCCTAATTGTGCATTAATATTTCTGGCTCTCAAAAGTCATATCTGTCAGCAGTATCTACTAAATAATTTTTAGCACTCCCCAGTGGTTTGCGCTCAGAATGGATTCAAAGCAGTCCACATATGATCTGAATGAGCAACCAGGTTCTGTCACCAGTCCTGATGTTAGTGTTCCCAGTACGTCATCTGGCCAAGGCGATGTCAAACAACAGAGTGTTTTCAAATTAGTGCAAAAAACAAAAACCAAAAAAAAATTTACTGTATTGAAGCGAAAAAGAAGTGTAACTGAGCAAAAGTTAAGTGACGATAAAAAAAAAATTGCAAGCATGCCATTCTACACACGCAGTGGCAAAGAGAGAATGAGGCCTTCACCTTTGGCTATTAGTGGCAGATCCCAAAACGTTACCCAGCCTACAATTGGTGCACAACTACTGTTACGCGTCAAAGCCGAGCTGCAAGATAACAGTGAGGCATTACAGGAGAATATTTGCTCTGATTCACAAATGACAACAATCCCTGTGGAGAGTCCATCCAACAGTGGGATGTCTAATCGTGAGCATTCTGCTGATGTGTGCCTTAATAGCCCGAGTGTAGCCGGTGATACCCAAATTGAGGATGCCACTTTGGAATTAGAAGAGGATGGGGGGAGATTTGTGTAGGCGACGAGGGCGCTAATGATGATGTTGATGATTATGATGCAGACAGATACCAAATTGCCTTTCTCAATTTCTATTCTAGATTATATAACGGCTGAATAGTTTTCTATTTTACTCCTAGTGGAGAGAGGATCTGATGCAGACACAGATACCAAACTGCCTTTGTCCATTTCAATTTATATTGTACAGTATATAACGGCTGAATTTATTAGTATTTTATACAAGTGGAGGGGGGCCTAGAGAGACAGAAACCAAACTGGCTTTCTCCATGTCAATTAATATTGTACAGTCTATAACGGCTGAATTTTTTGGTATTTTATACAAGTGGAGGGGGGCCTTGAGAGACAGAAACCAAACTGGCTTTTTCCATTTCTTTACATATTTAACTATAAGTGTAGGGTGTAATATACATTCAAAGACGATGGCTGCATTGCCAATATGCATAGATGGATAGGAAGACAATCTGTTTTGTGTGTAGAATAGGCCTACCAACGAAGAATTAAACAGTTTTTTTGGATGATTTATTACCTCAACAATTAGATTACTTGTCTCTAAAACAGTTGGAGCACTAAATTGGGTTAATTTAGGCCCAAAAACATGGATTTTCCAAAAAAATAGCAAAACAAAACCAAAACCAAAACCAAAACACGCAATGGCAGTTTTGCAAAACCAAAACCAAAACCAAAACACGACGGTAATCCAGATCCAAAACCGAATCCAAAACCAAAACACGGGGGTCAGTGACCATCTCTAGTAAATACTGATTGCTTTTTCATGTAGCACACTAATACTTGATAGGTTAATTTTTACACTTAAATTTAAAGATAATCTAGGACATTCCATATCCAGACTATAAATCTGTCCCCTAATTTTAAATTTACATCCCTCTCCATTGCAAAATTGTTTTGCCATGGTGCAATTTTTTTGCTTTGCTCCTAACTCAGCATTGGACCCTAAGGACCTCATTTAGAGTTGGACGCAAAGTCTGTTTTAGGTGCATCCAACAAAAAAACACTACCACGCATGTGCAGAAAGCACCAAATCCGCCTGCATCTTGGACGCAATTAACACTTGCGATAGCATGTGACTCACTACGAGAGAATGGGAGGAATGCGGAATTGGGAAGGCGTGACCATGTAAATATATCCTAGTTGCAGTGAGGCGCAGACGCAACACACATCAAAACAGGGCTAAAGCTGTGTGGCAGGAATTAGGTGGCACAAGTGTTAGCTATCTGCAGGAACTGCTCGCAGCTCTATAGGGTATTAAGAGTGGGACGCTACTGGGGCTGCTTGCCACTTGTAATACCCTACCAAGCTGCGGCACACTCCCACTCCTACACTTCTTAAACAGACTTTGCGTCTTACTATAAATGAAGTCCTAAATCTGCAAAATATATTATCTCTTTTACAAGAATTTAGCATTTTTGTCTTTGAGCTGTGTTAAAATTCCTGAAGCCCCAATTTCTTTCACAACATTTTTTTTTCAAAATTGTGAGGAATATTTTCAAAGCTTATTTCTCAGTTTATTTGGTACAAAAAAATCTTTTATTGCTGCCCATGTGAATCATTGTTCGTGATTCGATACACCTATTTGATTAGCAGCTTTCTTATATAAGTTTAAACCACCCTTTAAGTCCAGTACCTATTCTGCTTGGTTCTTTCTGAAATAGTCTTTGCAGATCCTTTTGATATGATTGTTATTATACTGCATTATTCATTTTTCCAAATGGAGCAGTATTTCCTAAATGGTCTGGTTTCTTACAGCAAACACAAACTTCTTTTTCACAATTTATTCAACATTTGGAGCTGTTTTGTGTCATGACATACTAAAGTGATTTGTGATTCTGGTCTAGTTTCAATTGCATTAATTAAAGCTCAATATCATTCAGGAAGGCTACACAGGAATAAAGCTGAACAACAATTATTACCAACTATGGAAGTTCTAAGTGGAAATATATGGAAAAAAGACCTATGGGAAGTATCCAGTACAAAGAGACCAGAAAGCAATACTGTGGAATTACATAAAAGAAAAAGGCAGGCTAAAGCCGTAATCAATAGGCTAGTGGAAGACACTCAACTATTCACATTAGAAACAAAATCCACATCAAAAGGTATGTGGATACAAGGGTTGGGGGAGACCCCGCATGGAAGATAACATTTAGATACTAAACTATACCTGCTATGCAAATTATAGAGGATAAGACTGCAAAAGCATGAGGAAATGTAAGAGCATATAAACTCAGTTTAAAAAAATGGGAGCTTTTGAGAGAGAATGGAGTAGACATAATGGTAGACCATTGGCAGATGACCTATGTTGGTCTGCTGTGTGTGGACATCTGCCAACTGCAGTAAAAAGCCCTAGTTTAATATGTCCAATTTGGCCAGCTATGAGTGTGACTACATTGGAAGCTCATCCTGTAGCATGATGCTCAGGCCACGCATCATGTGCATTCAGATTTTGAGATAATTTTTAAAGTTCATACCGATTATGTTACAGGCGAATGATAACGATAACAGACCTCACACGAGAAATAACATTAAAGAGTAGTGTTTGACCAAAAATCATAAAATGCACTGAGTAGGTCTTTAGAATTTGTTCCAGAGAAGGTGCAAAATAGATACAGAACTGTATGTGTTCTGTGTACATGCATAATAACTAGTGTATTGTAGTGTGTAGTGTATGTGCACAGAACAGACTTTGAAAAATATACACAAATTTGTGCTTGTCTTAACAGACAAGACACATATATAGTTGCAAGGATGAACTATATCAAGTATTTAATCTAATAATGGTGTGTGAATTTGTCACCCAGCCATGATTTCTGTGACACACAAAATCAGAGAAATCTAATCTGAGGTGACTATCATTATTCAGAATAATTTATAACATGAGGATGCATTATTCCTAATAGTACAACTTTTCTAATGAACATTGCAAT
The DNA here is from genome assembly GCF_038048845.1 of Mixophyes fleayi. NCBI lineage: Eukaryota > Metazoa > Chordata > Amphibia > Anura > Limnodynastidae > Mixophyes > Mixophyes fleayi. The sequence continues at coordinate 68,606,819 of NC_134411.1, forward strand.
GATAACATCAGGGGGCAAATGTATCAAGCTGCGGGTCTGCAGGCGGGTTTGAAAAAGGGAGATGTCCCCTATAGCATCCAATTAGATTTTAGCTGTCATTTTGTAGAATGTACTAAATAAATGATAGCTAGAATCTGACTGGTTGCTATAGGCATCATCTCCACTTTTCAAACCCGCCGGAAACTTGCAGCTTGATACATTTACCCCCAGGACTCACTGACTGTATGCAATGCCATCAAAACTCATTGTTCAAGCATATATTATTTGCAGGAATTTATACATATAGTAACATCACTTATGCATTATGATATGTTAAAGCTAAAAGTAACACATTCTTATTTTATTAAAGAGCCCAACTTATTTTGGGCAGACACTTTATTTTTGCATAGGAACAAAAATACTTACCTATCATAAAATATAATACTGTACCTGGGTAAAAATATTACTTACAGGTAGATAATTACAGATAAACACTATAATAGTAGCATTTTCAATCAAAAAAGCATGCACATTATATACGGAATTGGTCATAATATGTTTATGCCTGTCCTGATCAGCTTAATGTGGCTCATTTTGCTTTATTTACTACTGCATATTTAATCAAATCCTTTGCTAATATAAATTCTGTCCTCATTATGCTAATGTTTGCACAAGGCCAGCAAATCCAGATGTAATTTGCATGATTCAGATGGCAGGTTCCGCACAGAATGTTGAGGTTTCAGTTACGATTCGGATTGTGTGACTTATGGATTGTTAAATCTTGATATTTATATCAAAGTTGTGACATATTTGTAGTCACAGACAGGTTTACGAGCAATGAAGAAAATTACAACACACAGACTCTAAATACTAATGACATAAATGGTGCATAGTATTGGTGTGAATGGGGATGAAAGATGCTTTGCACATATCTCTTTTTTTTAGCACACAGGCTTCTTATTTTCCTGCTTTGATGAAAAAAATGGTGCATATAATATTTTGTACTTATTTAAAAATGCAAAAAGAAAACGGTAATTGTCTTTTTGACCAATCAAATGCTGTTGTTCTAGAGGTCCACCAAAAGAAGCCCCATACAATACATCGAAATCCCTTTAAACCTTTTAGGCTACAACTAGATAAAAAAAATGAGAAACATATGTTTGTACTAGAAAAAATAAAATAAAATATGTGTTGCAAGGAAAAGTGGATTTCACGTTTCTACATCCCCCATGCAAACTAACAAAGATTTGTAATATTTAGTGAATACTATAAAAGACACATATTATTAAGCTAATCAATGTTATGTTTACCACCAGAAAAAAAGCCTTAACTTATGACAGCAAGAAAATGTATAGCTCATAAATCGATTTTCCAACTTTTATTGCTTCTAAAATCCTGCTGTTTAAGGTTGTTGCCTTGAGCAGTCAACTCATCTCATTACTAAGGAAAACATCACAGGATCTCTGATTTTGTTGAACCAAAGGTCACTTACCAAATTGTAAATAAGCAGATGCACAATACGGGCCTGATTCATCTTCAAAAACAATGTGAGCGCAACTTTCCTTTAAAAAAACACACACGTAACTTGTATGCATGTGTTCAAATACAATATACAGTATATAGAGTAAAAGCTCTGGCTACATCTTACTTGCCATATGCAGACAGACCAGACTGCAGGATAGGCACATGAATATGTGCATTATAAAGTCCCATCAGAATGTATGCAAAAAGTAAGTAGATTTCATAAAATTTATTTACAACTCTTAATACTATAATCATTAATAAAAATATATGTTTACTTTTTTACGTGAAATGCATAAAGTATAAAATGCATTTTAATAGTTTCTCTTACTTGCAAAAAATATATTTTGGCATGCATACGTAGTCATCACTTTCACTCGGCACTTACACCTGCCCCTTAGCAGGTACAAGTATTACAGCTGAAAAACACATATCCAAGATATGCCCTGAACTTGAATTGGTGGCATGTGCATGCGCTTGACCTAAGCATACCCTTTCTGTAGATTGCCTACATGAGTCTCCCCCTTCACGCCCTTCAAGTTATAGGCAGTTGGAAGTGCCATTTATGTTCAGACATGAATTGCATGCAATTGTATTCACTGATGTATGTTCCATTCTGGTGCATGTGCAGATCAATATCACCCAAAGTAAGGCACACAAATGGACTTACATTTGAAGATGAATCAAGTCCTACATGTTTTTTTGTGAGATTGTAAGTTAAGGTGAGACTGCTCCTGCAGCAAAAGTAAAAACCACACTTCAAAATCCTTAGTTCTATCACTTGTGGAACACCTTAATTCTATTTCCACTTTTACATGTTTCCACTTAAATACTGTTGGATTGAGTGTAAGCTTTCCCATATAAAGTGAGTCTTTGATTTGGATTAGGACCTAGGAATACAGTAACCCTTTGGAATAATGCCTCACTTGAAGGCTAAAATGCTTCCACATCCTGGATAGTTCTATAATAAAAACCTCCAATCTACTACCCGTTGGATTCTATTGTTTCTTGCTAGTATTGTATGTAAAGAGGGATTCACTTATCCCTGTAAATTGTAATTGGAGCTACAGAGAGGGAAATCTAAAGGGTAACTAATGTTTTTTCACCAAGTTTGCTGTTAACAAGATCTATGTATTGTAATTATGATTTACTTGTATTGTAATTGATTCTCAAATATTTATTAACGGTACAAAAAAATATGTAAAAAGATATTTTATTGGTACAAAAAGTTAATATGTTTAATTGCAAGGTGTGTTACATTTTGGCTATAGAATTTATTAGTCAAAAATTTTAAATGTAGGTCAAAATTAAATTTTCTGAGTCTATTCATAATTAAAGATAAATGAATCACTGAAATTTCAGGAGCTCATGTAAAGTTGAATGCTCTTTTTCACGTCTGGGCATGCACACAAACCACTAATTTTGGAACTAGTAAGTGTATTGTATCCCAAGAATGCAATTTGCATTCAACTAACATTTAACTTAACATAAGACCCTCAATGTTCAATCAATTTGGATGATTTTGCCTTAAGGTTTACATTTCTACTAGTTGATTTGGTGATTTTGTGGTTAAAATGTTCCTACGTAGTGAGTACAACTTGGCCACTCCATCACAAGAGAGACATTTTCTATTTCTCTCTTGCATTTGGTTTATTTTGGCATTTGTTTATTGTGAAGTTTACATATCTTGTTTTTAGTTTATACAAGTATATGAACATAATTTCAACCACCAATTATAATATTTATTTACAATAAAAATTTAAAACATGCTGAAGAGACAAAACGCTAAAGTTATTTGTATAGTGCAGTGATTTTTGCAACCCTCCGAACCCTCATCTGCGCCCCCCAGCTTCTTCCTGCTTTATAAGCAGATTTGTTTGTTATAACTTGTAACTTGTTGCCAGTTAATATGGTAATACTGAAAGGTTTGTCTCTTTCTTTGATGAAATTTATTGTTTTAACTTTTTTACTGAGAGTAAGGGTAATGTGTGTGTCACTCACCGGACTGTGAGTGCTTCTTCCCGGACTATTAGGAACCGTGGACGTCCTCTATCCTGAGGGACTGCGCATGCGCAGCCCTTTCCAAACCTTCAGTGTATGTTCCTTTAACTTAATTGGCAGATCAGGCAACCTCCCTATATTAAGCACCTGTGGTCATCACCACATTGCCTGATCTTGGAGTCTCATTCCCCATGAGTCTCTGAAGGTGTTCCTGTGTTTCCTTGTTTATTCAGCCCTGCTGATTCCTGTGGTTTCCAAACCACTTCTACCTCTGTGGTTTCCAAACCACTTCTACTACTGTGGTTCCCATACCACTTCTACCATCTACGGTATCATCGTGACTGTGAGCTGATTCCTATCCGCTGCCTCCGTGCACTACAGTCTTCTAACCACTTCTACTCTACCATTTATTATTGGGACTGTTAGCTGATGCCTATCCGCTGCCTCCGTGCACTACAGTCTTCTAACCACTTCTACTCTACCATTTATTATTGGGACTGTTAGCTGATGCCTATCCGCTGCCTCCGTGCACTACAGTCTTCAACCTGCAACTCGTCTGTGTTTCATCATCGTGACTGCTAGCTGATTCCTATCCGCTGCCTCCGTGCACTACAGTCTTCAACCTGCAACCCGTCTGTGTTTCATCGTGACTGTTTGGCTGATTCCTATCCGCTGCCTCTGTGCGCTTCAGTCTTCAGTCCTTGTCAACGCTCCCGTGTTTCCTTGAGTCTGCCTCCACTATTGCTACCCGCTATTCTCCGTGATCAACAGTGCCTGTTCAACTCTGCTCTCCCGTGTCCCATCGTTACTGCACCTGCTGGTTGCTATTGGCTACCTCCGTGTTCCCGCAGAGACCCGCTGCTGCTACTCCTCAGCACTACTCATCCATCTACTGCTGATCCGCTCTCCACGCTTTCCTGTGTTCCCTGCTGGTCTACCTACCCGTGCGCTGCACCTACTAGACCACCGCTTCACCCATCCAGGGACTTCGCATCCTGCCGGCCTCCTGCCGTTCAGGTATCTCTGCACTCCTGTCTGACTGCCTCCTGAACCACGGTATGCATACTTCTCATTGACTGTGCTGTGTATTGCATACCTTGCTGGACTGTGTTGGTTCTCCTCTGGAGTGTGCTATCCGCTGAGTCTATTGCCATCATTGACTGTGTTATCTTATGCTGGACTACTTCAAGAGACTTTCTATATTGGCAGTATTGTTCAGTCATCTATACATTTATATTGTGCATATCACTGTGGTTCAAAGTCAAGGTGCCCGTGTATATATTGTGTTGCAGTCTCTCCCCGTGCACCTCCTCACATATATATTCAGTAGTACAACTTGCTAGTGGCAGACCACTGACTCCTGTTTACAGTTTCACCTGTTCCAGTATCCTCTCACATAGCAGTGGTACATCTTGCTAACGCAGACCACTGACTCCCCGGATACCTCCACTTGGATTCCATTCCTTCACTCTGACAGCGGTACAACTTGCTATCCGCAGACCGCTGACTCTCATCACCTCCTCGTTTCTGTTGGACATTCCTCCTCACTATAGCAGTGGTACAACTTGCTACCGCAGACCACTGACTACCTTCACGTGTCCTTTGTCCATACAGTTCCTCGTGTATTACTACCTCCATATTGCCAGTGCTGCTAGTCATAGACTTTCTTGAGCATCTCATCATCTGCTATTTCCTGTTCCGTGATCACCCTGCTACCAGAGTACCATATTACCACCTATACTGCTCTGGTAAGCCTATCACCTGGTGATCCCTGGGTAAAGACTCCTAGTGCCCGTGACAGTGTGACCCTTGTAAAAGTTAGAGCCTGCCATGTGGCCCTTGAAGTGAATCAGGTTGCCTATTGATGGTATAATGGATAGTAGAATAATTTTAGCCACCTACTGTGTTATTTAATAGACTAAGCAGTGGCGCACGCAGGGGGGTTTCTGAGTCTCTAGAAACCCCCCCCCCTGCGCTAACTAAGTGGCCACTGTTCTATACAGCAGCCGCGGCGCTGTCAAAGAAGCGTCCACGGCGGTGCTGTATTGTATACAGCACCGCCGCAGACGCTTCTTAGACAGCGCCACGGCTGCTGTATAGGACAGCGCTGGCGAAACGGAGCTGAGCAGCAGCTCTCTGGGGGTTTGTTTTTTTTTGGTCGGGGGGGGGGGGGGAAACCGCCCCCCCCCCCCCGACAATCCTCCGTGCGCCGCTGCTAAGCAAAATATGTTTTTAACACTTTGTGGTGGTAAACAGAAAATATATCTATATTACAATAAATTCAACTTCCTATTCCTGTGTTTTTGCATTGAAAAAAAGTGTTTATAAGTAGATAAATAAAATGGATGAATTAAATAGGATTTTCTGCTCCTCTTGTGATATTTTGGACATCAGGAGGAGCTAAAAGAATGGTTAAATATCGTACAGGGTTGGGCTACAAGTAAGGTGGACTGGACACTTACTTTGAGTAAAGGTACCTTATCTATACTCTGTCATTAAGAGGCATAATTACAGCTCCTTATCCATAATAGGAAATAGGGCAAAAATTGAATTACGTTGGGACTCTGTGTTCTATGATATTTGCTGGCCAGGCAGATTTATTTGGTTCCTAATTCTGGCTGTTAATAATGTCAAATTGCTTGGAGTGAATGGTATTGCCGTTTCCTTCTAAATATCTTTACCTATATCCAGTTTAGCCTGCCTTAAGGAGTAAAAAATTATTTTAGTGTTTGTGGAATTGTGTTGACATGTTATTGATTGCAGATGTGTTAGAGCAAGGTGAAAAAGCATGGCAGTCAATAGCCATTAGTGATGCCTAGATGTTCATAAGGACACCTCCTTTTACGCTGTAATCGAAGCTCACGACATCACAATTGTGGGTGATCCTTGTGCATAGACAGGGGAGGGGCGATGTGAACACCTGGCCTGGGATGCAGAGGTATGGGAGGCTATCCCCAATGGTTATGGTTATGGTTATGGTTTATGGATGGAGCTGACGTTTGTAGTGCTGTGTTCTTGCACCTGTCTTCTAAAATGTTTTGCACCACATATATTACTCTGACTTTATTGAAATTCTGGTCATGGGCCAGTAAAAAGAGGTGAGGAGAGAAAGGAAGGGTTCAAGCATTAGGCAGCTTACCACTTGTCAACATGATGAATATGCATAGACAAAATAACATACAAAGTGAAGACTGGTTAAATTAAAGCAGGGGTGTCCAACCTTTTAGCTTCACTGGACCACATTGGAAGACGACGAGTTGGTTTGGGCCGCACATAAGATACACTAACAATAACGATACCTGATCATCCAAAAAACCATAGAAAACATAGTTAACATATAAAATATATATATATATATATATATATATATATATATATATATATATATATATATATATATTACTTTTTTTTCAAATCCCCCTATACTTACCTTTCAATCGCCCTGTTCAAAAAATCCTTTCTAGTTATTGTACTATAATCACTTTTTGTATTGTTTTCGATGCAATATCAATAAAGTGCATTTAAGCCAGGCATTATATATCATGGTGCCCTGACCAGGCCTGCGGTACCTGACATATACATCACTGTGACCCCAAATTGTGACCTGTTTTGCTAATTACACCACTATGTTAGTTAAGGGATAACAACTTATAATGGGCCAAAGAGAATAATATATAATGCCCCATTAGTATTACAAGTAGAAGTATGTAGCAGGGAGATAAGGTCCATGATGCTCCAGGACCAGGTGACTTTTATTCACTGGTCAGCGTCCCTTGAAATAAAAAAAAAAATCCCCCTTAACCCCCCTTTTAATCGGCTTGTTCTCCTGTCCTCTGCTCTTCTTTTCTCCAATTCTGTGCTGCTGATTGTTCTTCTCGCGCGGGTGACTCCTCTGTGCTGCGCTCCGCAATGGACAATCACTGCGAGCAGCGCATGGAGGCGGAGACAAGGGAGGGAGCCGGAGTACCAGCTGACGTGACCGCACGGTAAGTATTTCCTTTTCTTTTTTTTGCATGATTTTTTTTCCATTAACAGTGCTGCCCCCTTGCCACAACAAAAACTCCTTCTGGGCCACATTTACAGGCGTGCTGGGCCGAGGGTTGTACAACCCTGAATTAAAGCATTATGTAGCAAATTTTGTGTCTTACCAGTGCCAAAGATCGTCTCTTGGATCCCACAGAATCAAAGAATTGCAGGAAAACAGGTAAGTCAAGTTTTGGGTCTTAAAAAAATAACTACACCCAAACCCAAAATTGATCATTCAAAGTTCATGGTGGAGGGGCATTGACAAACTCTTGGTCTGTTTGAGCAATAAAAGGAGAGAAGATTGCAGCATGGGTCCATGGGACTGAGATGGATCCAACAATTTCAACCTTAACTCTAACTACAATTCTCTCTTTTTACTAATTTTATCAACTCCAGCCAAAATAAAGTGTGTGCTGTATTTCTGTAGCTTATCTATGTAACTGACTTACTTCATCCATGCTCCAGCGCTGTCCTCTCTGAGCCACACGCGGCACTTCCAGTTGGCAGGTTACACGATCGCACTGTCGGGCGGTCTTTTCAAATGTTTTCACCTATATAACGCTGGCACTGACACTTGCACACTGTCAGTGCAACTAGTTTGCCGAGCTATTGGCTCCCTGTTCTACTCTTTGTGTATCTATCCTACTGATCTCCTGTGTACCGAACCCTGTCTGTTTCTCACCAAGTACTGCCGATTGCCTGTGTACTGAACTCCGTCTGTTTCTCACCAAGTACTGCCGATTGCCTGTGTACTGAACTCCGTCTGTTTCTGACCAAGTGCTACTGATCTCCTGTGTACTGAACCTTGCCAGTTTTGGACTATGGCCCGTTGATCTTCCATGTACCAGTCCTTGCTTTACTACATCTCAAGGTACCTCTCTTTTTTCCTATTTTTACATCATAAGCAGTCCAGAGGGCTGCGACCTGCGAGTTCCCAGAAGCAAAGCCCATCCTGCTTTGCAGCGAATCTTGGTAAAGACCAGTGAACTTGTTAGACTCTGTGCCTGTGGTCTGCTAGTACCAATTGGGATTGATATAGGTCTTATTAGATTGTAACAATCTAATCTTACTTAATTAAACCTAAAACAATTTTTTTTTGCATTTACATTCTTTTTTTATAAACATAGTCAATAACGGTCTTTATAAACTAAACAGAACGTTTGCTGTACAAGATTTAAAAGCAAGAAATCATAGGAATAACTGATTATGGTGTGGCAACCATTTACAAAGTGGTTGTCCAGCTTAGGACATTGCCTGTCTTTATTGGGTGCTCCATCTGAATAGACAGTTGGTAGGGTTCTATCCTTGTAATCAGCGTTGTTCCATTAGATCACTGAATAGTGCTTTCAACACTGAAGGACCACATTTTCCCCGAGCACAAGCTTTACTACAGACAAAAGGTGTGTATGAATGTAGTATCTGAATGCATTAGTCTTTCTTCTGTCTAATCAAGTACCACATCCACAGTAGACCTTTCTGTATTGCAAGTTTGAATTAGCTGCCTTTTACAGAGCTTCCTAGCTGGCAGTTTTCTTCTGTCAGGATGAAGGTCCCTAAGTAAAAGGTAACAGTATGGTTGCCATGAAAGAGATACCAATCATATCCTCAGGGGGAAGCTACTAAAGAGGTATGGTTGTGCCAAAGTGGGCAACGTCTTTAAATATAATGCAACATCTATTACAATTGGTGAGATCCCTCTCTTCACTTTGTCCAATATTGTGTTTTTGCAATTTGCTGAGCAATGGGGGATTTAGAGGAAAAATAATGTATATTATTTGATTTGTATATGTTTTACATCTGATGAATTGCAAATAATCATGCTTTATATTTAAATGAAATGAAAGAGTTAGCCAGGGGAAAATTGAGATGTTCCCTTAATGAAGGGACATTTACAGGATTTTATTTAGAATGTACATAGAGTAATGTAGTTTACACCTGGACAGGAAGTGTTGCTAAGCTGAATTCTTAATAGAAACTGTTTCCGCAAAGAGGCATCACTGTGTCTGCCCTGTCACAATGTTCTGAGAGAGTTCCAGGCTAGTTCAGTAAGACAGCGCAGGTTTCACTAGGTAACACTAATGCAATCAAGTGTCATTTTAAATGGGCTCAAACTGGTACATATTAACAGAAAGGGGCAAGTCAAGTCATGAATATGGCAAGTTTCCTGCTGCCATGACCTGTTGAACAGTTTTAACATTGCCACTTTTCTGCTCATGCAATATAAATGTTGCCCTTTTGGTCCCATGTCTATGATGTTAGAATATTAAAAGTTAACATTTGTTTGGACTAAATTGTTTTGATTACTCTATTTTTTTTTTCTCATTTATACAGCTGATTTTATTGTTAAATTAGATGATGTATATAATGCAATTAATCTTATGCTGTGTTTATACCATGTGCACTGTAGACTGTACATTTTAGTGAATTTTCAATATTTTTTCTATCTTACTTCTATCAGCAGAGTTAGCTGTCTTTTTCCTATACTGTGCAGCCAAAACGTCAGGTATGTTTATTCTGTTTATTCTGCCAAACATGTTGCTTACTTGAGCGAGATATGTCCAACAAAAAGGCCATATTCTGGCAATATTTCTGAGGTGGAGGCAACATGACTAGGAGAGAGACTGGATCTGAGGCACTGTGACACCAAGGCAGTGAGCTTGGGAGAATATGGAAATTCGGTGTTATTATTGGTGAGTGAGATTTGAGTACTGTCTCTGGGAGGAGGGATGACGGTAAGCTCTGGTTTGGACATGTTGAGCACTACGTAGGGTTGGGACATCCATGTGGAGATAGCAGAGATGGTTGGTAGCTGCTTCTTACACAGCAGCAACATTCATCACTTTTCAACTGTAAGTTTATAAGTTTAGGCTTCAATACTGTTTTTAAAAACAATGTTTATACAAAGTATGGTAGTTGTCGCAATAAGCATAGCAAAAAAACATAGGAATACACATGGTTCTAATATGAGCAACTGTGTGCAATACATAGGTGTGGCTGGGTGAGAAACTGCAAAACATACAGAAAGGGTTAACCTCCATGGGAGTTGGGAAGAAGCATCACCAATTTTTCATAAGGGAGGAGTTTGGGCCTATTTATTGGCTTAAATACAGTTTAGACTTGGCTGGGTTCTGGGGATGGTGGGGTCTCATACCTCTCCACGGAAGGAGTCAATATATCCTGAACTTTCTGCATTGCTTTGCTGTTCATGTGCATTGATCCTGTTTGATCCCAACTCAAGCATTTGTCTGGTGACTTGTTGTTAACCCACTACATTAGGCTTTCACATAAGTGTGGCCAAAGCACAAAAAAAACTGGATGCTAATAGAGACATTCAATTTTGCATGAGAAATATAGTTAGTGGACAATATGTGTGAGCATGACCTCTATGGTTGCATACAATAAGTAATATTTTCTATGATATGTAAGCTAATGCATTAGTCTTATAAGCAAGGAGCTCAATCAAGCTTTCAGTGTCTTTAGAAATTTTAATAAAACAGAAATCTTTTTGTACATACCTTCAAAGTTGTAATATTTCCAAAATAAACAACAATTAGCTAAATGGAAATGTTGAAATTCCCTCTATGTCTTAGTAATTATATTCACATTACAAATCAATCAGGCCTGACCATTAGTGCTAGTGATACAGCTCATAATCTCAGCTCCAGTCTGCTTAATGAACTGATGAATACGAGCTGTCTCGTTGAGTAAACTAACTCCAAGTTTTAATCAGAATCCATCAAAGTTTACGCAAATAAAATTAAATTTTATGAAGGTTTCTGGATTACAATAATAGCTCATTAATCTAATGTGTGATAACATTTAGCAGTTTGTAGTGAGTTCAGATATCAAATATATGACAAGATCTAGTAAAAGAAAAGTGTCTACAAGGTGTAATAATAATATCTAGAATAAAGACATTATTGAGTATAATATCAAACTGTGTATTTTATTTTTATTTATACCACAAATGAAACAGAAAAGAAAATCCTGAATACAGCACAAAACTGGTAATCCTAAAAAATGAACGCATCCCATCCTTGTTTCCACTATTAGGTAACAATGATGCTACAAGTTAGGAGAAGAACAGACAGAAAAAGAGTTAAAGTGATAATTTATTTAGAAAATAGTTCCTTTAAGCCATTCAGAAGACTTCACATAAGACAATTACTAAATTTAGAGTATGAGACATTCTGCAAAAGATTAACTATATGGTGCAAATGGATTGTTCCTTACCTACAAGAAAAAAATCTACTAATTCCCCTCAATATTAGTGTGTATGTGATAGGGTAGAGAGGAATTTGTCATTCCTATTCTATGCATTTTTGTCTTTTATTTAGGCCACTGATTTGTTCTGCTCCCAAATACATAATTTTGATTTTTTTTCACCATCCTGGTTCTGAGACAGAACTGTACCTATACCAACATGTAATGAATCTGTCTGTAAAATGCAATCGTTTTTAAAATTGTGTGTAATCAGCATTGGTTGGGTAAGGGTTCCATATGCCCTCTACTCTCAAAGCCAAAACATGCACATGGTCAGCAGGTGCACACTTGAGCATTATAGTTGTAGACTCATTATTTAGCCAATTCAGCCTGTTCCATGTTCCGCCTCATTCCCATAAATACATAAGCCATCTTCTCATAAATTTGTGAAATATGTTCAATGACACTTTTATAGGGACTGGTTTGCCCTTACCATATATAATTTGCTATATCTAAAACACCCAGATAATATTTTTCTGTGTAACAAATTGAAAGGTGAAAATCTTGTACAATTCTGGGGAGCTTCTCTAATGGAAAACTTTAAAATAAGTCAACAAATAGTCACAGTTTTTCCCATCTATGTTCATTGCATTTCTTAACATTCTTTTTAAATGTATTAAATCTGTCTACTAGCTGTTCTGTCTGAGGGTGAAAAACAGATGTTCTTAGTTGTATTGTTTAACTTGCACAGTTTTGTCACAATACACTGGGAGTATGCGATAACACTATCTGTCGTAGTGTTAGTGTTAACCATACTTATGGACCACCACTTGCCTGCAGCATTATGGGTACAGTTGTTTGGGTTCAATATCAACACACCTTTATTTAACAATACTGTTACATAAATCACCACATTATAATACTTAGTAAAAGATAACAATATTGTAAAATATTGTACAAAGCGGCACACAAATAAGGGTACGCATATAACAACATGAGACTTTACTAGTAATCATGGTATTAGAAATGCCCTTCCGAGTGACAATGGTTAAGCTGAAGTGTAACTCCGCTTTCAGCAGACCAACACTAAAGCAAGAACCGGTGGACAACTACTGACTGTACTTGCAGTGGGATCATCAACTCCAGTGTCCACTTACACAGCAGTCCAGGCCAGCCAGTGCTGTCTCTAACAATTCCATCAAGAACTTCCTTTTTTGCTTGGGTCAGGGATTTTATGCCCTTCCTGTCTCCCACACTATGGCCTGGGATAGGGTGTTAGGTTCCCCAGAGAAATGATGCAATTGGATGGTCTTATTACAGGTGTCCTACCTGTAGGGCAGGGGAAGGCTGGGCTGGAGGGCCCATAGTGGGCTACCTTGGGCTGAGTCACTCGGCCACCTGCACTTTTTTTACTTTAAAATAGACTGCTGAGTCGAGTCTTGCCCCTGGGGCTAAAATTTGCCACTCCTCGCCTGCTGTAGGGAGTGGAATCTCAGCAACCTGTGGCCCCCACCGTGACTGGCACCACTAACTCTAGCAATGTACTAGTTATGAAATTGGAGGGTAAAAACTGTAACCACCACAGTTCCTCCTTTTAAAGATATACATTGCGTGTCAGGCTTCATTACCTGTGCCCTCCTCTGACCCCTGCTAGATAGTCACCTGGATGTTTGCTTAGGTACCTTATAGAGCAATAGACATTTTGTCTTGATAATGAAGAGAACCGATCTACATGATGAGTAGAATCTCCCAAAGTTAACCACTTCCATGATTTTCCTTGATAATGAATTGAGAGGCTATTCCCAGCTACCTGTTTGGGAGAAAAGGAGGAGGCAAGAAGCCATCATTCCCAACTGTCAACATTTTGGAACTAAAGAATACAATTATCATATACATTGATAATCAATATCATAACCAACAGGATAACATAACAGTAAATTCACTTAACATACTCATATTGGTCTTGCAATACAAGTATCATTGAGAATAAAGTTCAAGGGATGGATTGCTTAGTAGGATTGGTGCTTTTACTGGAATGGTCTTTATTAGCAGGGCAAGGGAAAACAATTTGGAAAGGACAAATGTTAGGACGGTTACACGGAATCAATTAGTTAGGACACTAACACTACTAGTTATAACAACTAAATTATTCTAAAACAAGAGAAATCTCTATACTCTATACAACTATTTTCATTGCCTTAACAACTGTATAAAATAATAATTTTACTCTCACTGTAAGTCTTATAAAAACTACATCTCCCTATAAAGTACATATAACTTATTTCTAGTCAAACAAAAGCTTTGTTTACAATTAGGGACCCTAAGCCTTGGAATTGATGTCTGTAGTGATAAGGTACTTGTAACAGGTAAGTTCTCACTACTATGTTTTAATGTCTGTTTCTATCTTACTCTACTTGAAAGTTTGCTTAACAGTAAATTACATGTCCACTGATCAATTATATTGGAGACATTCTACCTGACTGCATGGAGACCGGAGCAGTGAGGGGCCCACAGCTCCAGCCCTATCCACCACATGCAGAGCCGAAGCAAAGACAACGGGTAATATGAGTGCGTAGCTCAATAGCCCTAAGTCTACTTGACTCCCAAGTTTGCAGAGATTGCCATTTTCATGATTGCTGAATGTAAATCTAGCTATACTGTGTTTAGGGACTACTATAAAGTGACACTTCTCTTGTTGTATATGCTAGGTGTAATTCAGAAATGTTCCACTCTGTTTAGAAGCCCCACCAATAAAAATATTGATACTATGTACTAGTAGAATTGATGCAAAATTGGTGGGACCCATGTTTTCGTTACAGAGACCATTGTGGTTTTCATTCACCACTATACCTGACCAGAACTCAGATCCGCCCCTGCAGGGAAGAGGAGTGTAAGCGTAGGTAGAGTATAGTAAGGACTTTTTCTTTTATATGCTTTTGAGTCAGACCTGGTCACAGGCAGATTTATGCCTATCAGAAGACATATCTCATGTGATTGCTACACCCATAGTGTAAAATATGCACTGATGATGATGGCGATCAGCAGTATTAGCTAGAAACTTCCCACTGGCTAGCATCTGATTGGCTGATTGGGATAGCCCCCTCCAGCTTATGTGCTTACTTCCGCTGGAGGGGGCTATCATTGTGGGGAGGAGTGTTGGGGTAGATGTTGGTACTGCAATTGGTGCATTTTACTACTAACACTGGAAGAACGACCTATAGTCTAAAAAATTATTCTTAAAGCTGTACTTTAATAACCACAAGAAGCTGGGAAGCCTGCTGGATTTTTTTGTTGTTTATTATTTTGGGGGGGGGGGGGGAAGGGGTGTTAATAAAAGTTTTGTTTGTTTTTAAAGAAATGTATTTGTTTACAAATGTCACATTATCATTTAGTGTCTTTGGTGTCATTATAACATTGAGAAAAAGTGCAAATGTACTGTTCAGAAGAAAGATTTTGCATAATTGATTCTTTGTAATGTGTGTTGATAGGTCATTAATTAATCATAAATGCGTCCCACAAAGAACATAATCCTATAATGCAGGATAAAGATCAGCATGATTGACTAGTTGATTATAGTGTGTTAGGTCTTTAATTAACTCTAAGTGCGTCCCACCAAGTACTCAATCCTTGACTCATGAAAAGCAGTACTGAAGGAAATGTAACCAATTTAGACACACTGCTGACATAGCAGTGAAATTCAGTAACAAAATCATACATACTACCGACATAGCAATGTGAGAGTATGACACCCTGGAGCAGCGCCCACAAAAAGGGTGAAGTGGAGCCACTTGGAGGACAGGGCTGCAGCCAAGGTAAGAATAAAATATGACTTACTAGATCACCGACGGCGGGAGCCCTCTGTGGTCCCTGACATTGATGACAGCGAATCTGTACAGATTCGCTGACAACCAATCAGTGGCCAGGATGGTGAGCCAAACAGGGCTGATGTGCGACCATTCGAATTTTGGTGCCGCGGCAAGCCAATCTGTGCTCATCAGGTCATCAGCTTGCACCCACGCAACAGCTTTTTTACAGCCATTGCGAGTGTTCCGTATAGTCCGACGGTGGAGAGAGAACTGAGGAAATTCCGGAGATGAGTCGGTGAGATCAAGACAGAAGAGTTGTGGAAAAGAAGCTGCACTGAGTTTAAGAGAGCAAATGGTTGAGCAAGCCAGAAAAGCTCCAGTGGAAGATTGAAGACAGTCACAAGCATAGAATTATGGGCTCAATAAAGAAGACAACTGGAGACCATCCATAGAAGAAGCTTAGGATGATGGCATTAAGCTATCATGGATTCCCCCTGCTATTGATGAAAGCTACCAGAGACAGGTAAGGCCCTTGGGCAACCATCTCTCAGGCCCATGCCTGCTCTTTATCTTCTGTATACTTTTGGGACACAATGCCTGTGGCATATACTGGGCACTAGGCCTATGCAGCAGTAGTGGGCACAAGGTCTATGGCACCAAATAGGTTTTTGTATTTTTGTCTGGGGAACATTGCAGTTTCAGGCTTTAAAGCCTGAGAGGCATGTTTTAATGTAGCATATTTTAATGTAGCATATTTATTCAGGAATAGTCTGTGATCAGCGCAATTCAGGAACTAGGCCTATGTAGATAATCTTCAGCACTAGGTCTGACTTCAGTAGGAGGTAGCCCTCTCATTGGGAGACTGAGTCTGGTCTGGTTCATTTGCCCATTTAATCCCTGAGGCCCATTTTGTAGTAGTCACTTATTGACCTGTAAGAACACCATCATTGTGGCCTTGCCCTCAATTTATAGACCCCCATTAAATGTAGGCTTTTGAGGTGCTATAGGATTAAAGAGTCAGGCCCCCAATAAAGGTGGGCCTTTGGCATTTAATATATTAACTTGTTGTCTGTTATTCTGCAAATTGGTGTATTGGAATTGTGGGGTTGTAAAATGGATAGTACAGTTGTAAGATGGATAGTACAGTACACCTAGTGCTAGTATGTTACGCAGCATACTAGTCACATGGAACGTTATAAGGACAATACAACTGCTGTTGTATTGTTGTTATAACTAGCACTAGAGTGGGTGATATATACTACTTTGGTACACAGCTCTGTGGGTGGTGCTGCCGTTTTGGGCGGAAATACGCAACAAACCGCTAAACAGGAAGAGAGTGTCTCTTGTCGCTATGCGACGGAACACGATGCAATGCGCATGCGTGCAGATCAGAACTGGGAAGCGTCTCTTGTCACTATGCATACTCATGCGAACAGAATGTCCCATCGCTATGCAACGGGACGCTGACATCGCAAGGGGGCAGGCGACAATCTAAAGGCAGAAGCAGGACGGTGGTTGACAGTCGAGTCTTGCCCCCTAGGGTAAAATTTGCCAGCCCTCCTTTGGATTGTAACAAGGCTTATGCAATCTGACTATAACATCTTAATGCAAACAAGTATGTGGCAACAGCATTAACATCTGAAGTTACAGAGTCTAGTATATTTATAAAAGAACAGCTTTTTATGACCCTAATGTAAGCACAACCTTCAAGTTATTGTACCAGTGCCATGGGAATCTGAGGAACATCGATGCTGCTAGAAAAGTATCAAGTACTTTAGGTCATTAATCATATAGCTATATATACATATACACACACACACACATATATATATATATATATATATATATATATATATATATATATATATATATATAACAAAATAAGCAGGAGGGGGCGCCACATAGTATAATACTGTATTCAACAATACAGATAGGTGTACCACAAGCCAGAATTTTAGATCACCAAGTGGATATAGGCACTCAGGTGTTAGGAGTGAATCAGTAAGGAAAAAAACACACAAACGCAGGAGGAAATATTTCCAAGACCACCAGCACCATACCAATATGCGTACCAGATAAAAGAACTTTAGAGCTTATCTGTAGGTATAGTTGGTCCCTTCATAGATTAGAATAACTTTGATTCCCCTTCAGGCTGGTGGAGTGTTGTTGCTCAACATTTACAGGATCACAGACAGGCACTTCATATATCCTCAGTAATAACCATATTTATATGAAGAAAAAAGATTCTCATAGTGTAATATCATATGGTTACATATTTATTGCAGAGTAAAATACAGATGTACACTTACATTAAAGATTAAAATATATGCTTATCTGGGTATCTTTAAGCTGGAACAGGACAGCAGGATCCAATAACTATCACGCTACCTCGTTGCCAGAGATACAGGTCACTGAGTCTTTAGGGAAATAATCCTCAGCAAGGTTCAACAAAGAACATGCTGCCACGCTGTTAGAGATAAACCAGCAGGCTCTTAGGAAGCAATCCTCAACGCGTTTCGTCTCATTAAGCAGAGACTTCATCAGGAGGAATCATACTGTGTGACTCTCCAAGTCACGAATATAAATAGTATGTGTCGCGCCATCTTGCGCATGCGCACAAGTGGCGTCGTCTGGCGTTACACGTGAGGACGTCTATCAGACGTCAGATGTCAATTGGTTTTTTCTCAACCAACTTTATTCAAACCTTATTTTAAAACATAAAACGAGTCTTAGATGTTAAAACAGCAGTTCAGCTATCAAAGAGTGCTTGCGTGTATACACTAATCCAATCAATCTGTTCAATAGGATAATTCTAATCAAAGTACATATAGTTTATATACATAAAGATATTAATTGAAAAAACCTAAGCCAAGATCTCACCAGTATTACATTTTTACATATATATATAAAATATAATTATCATATTAAATAAAACTATTAATAGAAATGTTGTGTATATTACAACATAATGATCCCAGAGCTCTAATATAAAACATGTAATTAACATATAAAGTTACCGAGTCTAGTATATTTATAAAAGAACACCTTTTTATGACCCTAATGTAAGCACAACCTTCAAGTTATTGTACCAGTGCCATGGGAATCTGAGGAACATCGATGCTGCTAGAAAAGTATCAAGTACTTTAGGTCATTAATCATATAGCTATATATACATATATACACACACACATATACTAATATATATATATATATATATATTACATACACAAAAACAGACATAGGTCCTCTGCACAGAGGGAGTTGCCCACATTGTATAGACAAGAAAACAGGGATACTCTGCACTCTCCAAACACATAATTAATGCTATATCAAGTACTGTTCTATATTAAAAACAGGGACCGTTAGTTCCACATATTGCAATATATGTTAAGCTGACCAACTCACGCCAAAGTCTTCCCATTCTGGTCAGTCCTAACATGATCAAATGCTATGCTATTTTATCTGGGCTTAAGGCTTACCTGCACACAGATTTTAAAGGCAAGTCTTGGGAAGACTTTGGCGTGAGTTGGTCAGCTTAACATATATTGCAATATGTGGAACTAACATTCCCTGTTTTTAATATAGAACAGTACTTGATATAGCATTAATTATGTGTTTGGAGAGTGCAGAGTATCCCTGTTATATATATATATATATATATATATATATATATATATATATATATATATATACACATATACACACACACACACACACACACACACACACATATACATATACATATATACACACATACACACACACACATATACACACTTTTGTGCGCCCTCGGAATTGAAAACGAGGCAAAACGCCATTATTAAGTCGTCGGACCTCGGATTCTATAAGCACTGCCCTAAAAGGCGATCCAGCGCCATTTCACAGAGGGACACTAGAGGGGTGGCATGGTTCTTGGCAGTCTATAGTGCAGTTGGGCAGCGTCATAGGTAGAAAATAAAGAGGAGGGGTAACAGTGTTCTTCAAAGTCTCCAGTGACATTCAGGAGAGCTCCATTGCTAATCGTAATTGCTGAAAAATAAATAATAGGGCTGGCAGTCTTGGTCAAATCTGCAGTCACATTGTACTGTGTTATATAGACAACATACAACAGGAGAGCTCCATTGCTCCATTGCTAATTGTCATTGCTGAAATACAAATAATAGGGCTGGCAATCTTAGTCTAAATCTGCAGTCACATTGTACTTGTATTTTTTGTTCTTTCTGTATTGCGGGTCACTGTTTTCTGTATATGTCATGTACGGCGCTGCAGACCCTTTGTGGTGCCTTATAAATTAAAGATAATACATAATAATAATAATAATACTGTGTTATATAGGTAACCTACAAACAGGAGAGCTCCATTCCTCCATTGCGAATTGTAATTGCTGAAATAGAAATAATAGGGCTGGCAGTTTTGGTCTAAATCTGCAGTCAAATTGTACGGTGTTATATAGCTAACACGCAAACAGGAGAGCGCCATTGCTCTATTGCTAATTGTCATTGCTGATAAAGAAATAATAGGCCTGTGAGGGCTTGGTCTTCTAAATCTGCAGTCGCATTGTATTGTGTTATCAAAATGGATTTACTGCAGTACACAGAAGACCAAGAGCACCAAGCAGCTGCTGGCACCAGTCATAATGATAGTAATCCATCTACGTCCACTGCTAAAGCCTATGTTAAAGTGCATAGTGTTTTTAAGTCAGGGAAACAAAATTTTTAAAAAACACCTTTTACCGTGGTCAAGAAAATAAGACCTGTAATCCAGACAAAGTTATCTGCAGAAAAAAATAAAATTACTAACATGCCATTCTACACACGCAGTGGCAAGGAAAGAATGAGGCCTTTGCCTTTCTCTATGAGTGCTAGTTCTGCAACGGTCACTGAGGCATCTTCTTGTAAGGTCTGTCATTACCAAGCAAGACCTTGTCATTCTGACTACAAAAGTGGTGTCAAATACTTTTACGTGTAAAAGCCGAGCTGCAAGGCATTAAAGGAAAATGTATATTCAGATTGAGAAATGACACAAATCCCTGAGGAGAGTCTATCCACAGGTGCTATGTGTAAGTCTGAATTTCTTATAGTGTACCCATAAAGGTAGTCCCCTTTTAGCATTTCTGCAGATGTGTCCATGAACAGCCCAAGTGTAGCCGTTGATACACAAATTGAGGATGCCAATTTGGAATTGCAACAGGATGATGAGAATATTTGTGTAGCTGACGAGGGCACTAATGAGGATGATGTTGTTTGTGTAAGTTCTGCACCAGTGGAAGCAGTTCTTGCACGTGATAAGAAGAAGGTCATTGTTATGCCTGGGTATAAGACCAAAAAATCCACCTTTGATGTGTGGAATTACTTTAACCTAAATCCTGACAACAGTTGTCTAGTCATTTGTAGCGTTTGTAAAGCCACAGTCAGTAGAGGTAGTGACCTTAGTCATCTTGAAACCTCATACATGTTATGAAATTTGAATCGAGTTCACGGCAAGCTATTGGGAAGATTGGAAACTTATGCTAAAAACATAACAAGCAGTCCAGCATCAGCTAGGTCCCTTCTCTCAGCTACATTCCGAGACCTGCAATCTACACCCACAACACAGTCCTCATCAATATCCTCAGTAGAGACCGGAGTTAGTCCTTTATCAAAGTTGCTAAGGCTAGATAACTGCTCCACTATCCTTGATTCCTCAGAATAATTATTGAGTGTTAATCACTGCTGCTGCTGCTGGGGGTGAATATTCATCCCGGAAGCAGACCAAGAAGAAGACTACTAGTAGTTTACAACAATTGACTGTTAAACAATTCTTTGCAAGAGGAAGCAAGTATGAATGCTGTCAGTCAGTCGCAAAGCGGATCACAGACCTCATGGCGACTATGCCAGTATTAGATCTGCGTCCAATATCCACTATTAATGTAGCTGGCTATAAACAGTTACTTGAGGTCTTCTAACCCAGTTACCATATTCCATCATGACACCATTTTACTAGAAAAGCTATTCCTCACCTCTACCAAAAGGTTCATTAAAATTTAATTATTGGGCTACAAAATGCCATTCTTCCCACTGTACACTTAACCACAGATATGTGGACAAGCGGAACTGGGCAAACTAAAGATTTTATGATTGGGGATGTATTTTACTCAAGCGCAGTGGAGAATACTTTTCCTGTTGTGCAAGGTGCTGAATTCATTCGAAGTAATCACCTGTGAAGTCAGTTCAGACACTGCTAGCTTGAGTCAAGTGATTCCCTTAATTAAACTTTTGGAAAAGCAGCTTGAGAAACTGAAGGAGGAGAAGAAACAAGGCAATTACGCTATGTCGGACTTGTAGATCAAGTACTTTATTCGCTTCGCCAGGATCCAAGAGTTATCAAAATCTTGAAATCTGATCTACATTTTGGCGACTGTGCTTGATCCTAGGTTTAAGAGCTATGTCTTCTCTTTTTTTTGACCCAGAACTGAAGAGATGCAAGGAGCTCCTGGTGAGCAATATGACAGCTCAAGTGTTACGCGACAGGCCGGCATCTCCTCCTTCAGTTTCTCAGTCAACTGCTGCTAGGAAAAAACTTAGATTTCCCAGGGATGATGCAGATGACTCAGCACCAAATTTTGACATCTGGTCTGGTCTAAAAGAATTGACCAAAAAAACGCAACACCTCTGCCATATCTCTATCTGATCCTACTATCAACATCCAAAGGATGGTGGAGGATTATTTTCACAACAGAATAGAAATAGACACATCAGACAGTCCCTTTACATACTGCGAAGAAAAAAGGGAATTTGGAGACCCATGAACCAACTCGCTTTGCACTGCCTAAGCTACCCACCTTCCAGTGTGTACACGGAAAGAGTTTTCAGCACAGCAGGGAACCTTGTCAGCGATCGGCGTAGGAGGCTACTTCCTCAAAATTTGAAAAAGATGATATTCATAAAAATGAACTTCAATTTCCACTTGGAAGGCCTTTCCCTTCAATTACAAAGTACTGAGACTTTTGTAATGGTGGATTCCAGGTGTGATGAATTAATAATGTGTGGGGATGATGTACAAACTGATGAGGGTGAGGGTGAGGCCAAGTATGATGACAACATCTTGTCACAGTAGAGTTCATTAACAGCACTGTTACCTCAGGTGGCTTAAGGCCATTGTTGACTTGTTTTGTGGGGACCAAACAAACCAAGCACATCAGCCTCAAAAGTGGCACTCCTTGACGCTGAAGTACTTGATTTGTTAAAGTGTACATGTCCTTTCTAAGATCCAACATAAGGGTGGGTGGGAGGGCCCAAGGACAATTCCATTTTGCACCACTTTTCCTTTCAGCTACCGCTGTGTGCCAATGTTACCTACATGTGCTATATTCTGTTGTGTGCTTTGCAAAAATCAAATACACCCATTGATAATGCAGATGACTCAGTACAACATTTTGACATCTGGTCTGTTCTACTGTAAAAGAATTTACCAGAATTAATGACACCTCTGCTGTAACTCCACCTGATCCTATTGTCAATTATCAATATCCAAAGAATGGTGGAGGATTATCTTTAATTTTTTTGAATAGTATAAAGACAACAGTTTTATTAACAAAGATCAACATTGCTTGCAGAAGTAATGTAAGCATGGATTTCTAAATAGACTTGTATATGTATTACCTTCCACTTTGCTGCTGTTTCATCAGTATTGCATAAAGTGTTTGTAATCTGAACTTTACATCAAAGGTACCTAACTATATTATAATTTTTTGGAAATTGGGTCGGATTCGAACCTC
The DNA here is from genome assembly GCF_038048845.1 of Mixophyes fleayi. Taxonomy (NCBI): domain Eukaryota; kingdom Metazoa; phylum Chordata; class Amphibia; order Anura; family Limnodynastidae; genus Mixophyes; species Mixophyes fleayi. The sequence goes on from NC_134411.1 coordinate 68,630,111, forward strand.
AGTGATGAACATGCTTTTTGCTGTGAATTACAATTGCTCTTTTTAGTGCATTGTCTGGCACCCTAGATTAGCCTGGGTCTGATAAAAGCACGCATCCCGAAGGGGGTCAGCGTTCATAGACATGTATTAGCTGTAGAATTATTATAGTTATCCAAGGAATGGGTGGAGCGATCAAATTAACCATAACTGATTTCATGATCTAAAGGACAATTTCATCTTGCACCACTTCATTTCTGACACTGCAGTATGGCAATGTTTCCTTGATGTGCTATGAACTGCCATGTGTTTGAGTCATTGCTCTGTCGCTTAGGATCCAGGCAGAATGATGTGATTTTAGGAGGGAAAAAAAAAAAGGGATTTTAGAAAAAACAGGGGTCCAAAACCAAAACACGCAAGGGCGGTTTTGTCAATCAGTCTAAAGCTAGGGAGGAGCTTAGAGTTTACAAGATTTGTGTTCCCTGTTGTCAGGGCGATCGATACTTGACAACCTGCTTATCTGAACCATGTTAGATTAGTGCTAGAAATCGCCAAAGGAGAATTGAAATTTTGTTTCAATATTACTGCCTTCCAGACAATTATATAGAAGGTCTTATACCAGAAATATGTTGGGAGCATCACTAATTGTGTGTGTGTATATATATATATATATATATATATATATATATATATATATATATATATATATATATATATATATATATATACACATACACATACACATACACATACATACATACATATACACACACACACACACACACACATATTGGGACATCGACACAATTCTCATATTTTGGGCTCTATACACCACCACAATGGATTTGAAATGAAGCAAACAAGATGTGCTTTAACTGCAGACTTTCAGTTTTAATTTGAGGGAATTTTCATCCAAATCAGGTGAACAGTGTAGGTATTACAACGGTTTCTATATGTGCCTCCCCCTTTTTAAGGAACCAAAAAGTAATGGGACAAACTAAACAATCCTACATCAAACTTTCACTTTTTAATACTTTGTTGCAAATCTTTTCAGTCAATTACAGCCTAAAGTCTGGAACGCATAGACATCACCAGACGCTGGGTTTCATCCCTGGTGATGCTCTGCCAGGCCTCTACTGCAAATGTCTTCAGTTCCTGCTTGTTCTTGGGGCATTTTCCCTTCAGTTTTGTCTTCATTAAGTGAAATGCATGCTCAATCGGATTCAGGTCAGGTGATTGACTTGGCCATTGCATAACATTCCATTTTTAGCCTTAGAAAACTCTTTGGTTGCTTTTGCAGTATGCTTCGGGTCATTGTCCATCTGCACTGTGAAGCGCCATCCAATGAGTTCTGAAGCATTTGACTGATTAGCAGATAATATTGCCCAAAACTTCAGAATTCATCCTGCTGCTTTTGTCAGCAGTCACATCATCAATAAATACAAGGGAACCAGTTCCATTGGCAGCCATACATGCCCACGCCATGACTATCACCACCATGCTTTACTGATGAGGTGGTATGTTTTGGATCATGAGCAGTTCCTTTTCTTCTCCATACTCTTCTCTTCCCATCACTCTGGTACAAGTTGATCTTTGTCTCATCTGTCCACAGGATGTTTTTCCAGAACTGTAATGTCTTTTTTAGATGTTGTTTGGCAAACTCTAATCTGGTCTTCCTGTTTTTGTGGCTCAGAAATGGTTTACATCTTGTGGTGAACCCTCTATATTCAGTCTTGTGAAGTCTTCTCTTGATTGTTGACTTTGACACATATACACCTACCTCCTGGAGTGTGTTCTTGATTTGGCCAACTGTTGTGAAGGGGTTTTTGTTCGCCAGGGAAAAAATTCTTCTGTCATCCACCACAGTTGTTTTCCGTGGTCTTCCGAGTCTTTTGGTGTTGCTGAGCTCTTCGGTGCGTTCTTTCTTTTAAAGAATGTTCCAAACAGTTGATTTGGCCATACCTAATGTTTTTGCTATCTCTGATAGGTTTGTTTTGATTTTTCAGCCTAATGATGGCTTGCCTCATTGATAGTGACAGCTCTTTGGATCTCATATTGAGAGTCGACAGCAACAGATTCCAAATGCAAATGTCACACTCCAGACCTTTTACCTGCTTAATTGATGATGAAATAATGAGAGAATAGCCCACATATGTCCATGACGTAGCTTTTGAGTCGATTGTCCAATTACTTTTGGTTCCTTAAAAAGTGGGAGACACATATAGAAACCGTTGTAATTCCTACACCGTTCACCTGATTTGGATGTAAGTACCCTCAAATTAAAGCTGAAAGTCTGCAGTTAAAGTACATCTTGTTTGTTTCATTTCAAATCCATTGTGGTGGTGTATAGAGCCCAAAATATGAGAATTGTGTCAAAGTTCCAATATTTATGGACCCGACTAATATATATATATATATATATATATATATATATATATATATATATATTATTGATGCAGCCATCATTTCACAAGTATGTTTATAAAATAAATGCATGCACTTGAGGGATTGCTGTGAGTTTTCATAAAGGGATGTAGTAATTGTGGCTACTGTGAATCTGTTGATAGTCAGACTGTTGACATCAAAAGGGTGACAGTCTGGCTGCTGACAGACTCAGTGTATCAGCAAGTTTAAAATGTGGACACTGTGGATATTGTGACTGTCAACAGGCAGCAATGTTGACAGTCACGATGTCGACAATCAAAGCTTTTTGATTGTTGTATTTTTTTCTTTAACTGCTTTGTGCCGGTGTATCCGGCGGCTGTATTCCAGCCGGGTTCATGGCATTGCCCTTTGAATGTCAACAATGTGACTGTCAATTTTACTACATGTCGACAGTCACAATATCCACAGTTTAAGCATGTTGATATATTGAATCTGTTCCTTTAATCACATCACCTGACGTGTCTTTTTTTTTTTTTTTCCGTTTCACCTAAGGCCATAGCTAGATGGTGTATTAGAACATTAGTATTTTCTAACCGGGAAATTTCTGCATTTGAAAGCAAATATATGCTCAGTCAGCCTATCATGAAAGTAAATGGAGAACGCTGTTATAAAATGCCCATTTGACATTGCCTATGCAATATAATCACTACTGAAACTTATTTTTTATTGAACCATCACTAACATGTTGCTCATATTTTGTGCAAAATAGCTATTTGTCCCATCCCACCGCTTCAAGTTCCTTTAAGCAGACACTTATGCTAGCTTTTTCAGGATTATGGCCCTCAACAGAGCTGCGCGTACTGTCAAAAGTAAAAGCGTCACTTCAAAGTCCTTTCTACAACCACTTTTATACCATCCCCTTAAACAACTGCAACTTTTTAATTTTTCCCCTAAGTTCCTACTTTCATTTATTTCTTAAATAAGACATAATGACAAGTGGACATTGAAATGTATTTGTTTGTACATTTCAATGTTTTTAATTACACTAGTATGTGTTCCCTTTCAAGCATAAAATGTGCCTTGATGATATAAAACACATCCTATTGAATGTATTGGGATCACAACCTTTGAGGACATGGACAAATCAAGTCTAATAGCAGAATATAAAAGGCTGTGGCCTCTGCTAAATCAGGAACAATCTCTTATTCTCTATGGAGTCGGACGCAAAGTCCGTTTTAGACGCATCCAACAAAAAGACACCATCATGCATGTGCAGAAAGCACCAAATCCACCTGCATCTTAGACACTTGCGCCTAAAACAGACTTTGTGTCCGACTCTAGTCCATGTAGTATAATTGGATTGTAGTTAGTGCCCATCAATATTACAGTGTTTTTCACATCAACCAATTCCCTACATATAATATTTGAGCAACTTTTTTGAATACCTCAAACACCTCCGGAATCATGAAAAAGTGCTATAATCCCTTTTTATCTATTAATTTGCATCCAACACAACCTAACACTCATTATCTCCTCCTTAGGGGAATTGTTTTCATGAGATGGAACCCGCAACAACAATCTCAATATCTATTGTAATTGAAAATTGCTATCAAAACATTGAGTTTTAATCAAACTGAGCTGGGCTGCACTAGTAACAATACCATGGCAAATTCTGGAAAGGGGCTGACAATAAGCACCACAAACTAATTTCAATTTATCTTCATCAATTTTACACTAATTGACGGACAATTATCAGGAGCACACAAAAGAGATCCAGATCTAGATTACGTTGACACTATCCACACCCAGGGAACAGTCTAAAGTGACACTAGTGCTCACCAATTGCCCCGCACGAATGTATGGGTTTTGCTGCATGGAAAAGTAGTGGGCCCGGGGTGGGACTTAAGTTTAGGTTGCACGTGTGTGAGGTGTCTAAGTGTACGAGCACCGAACAAGTGAAGGGGCAGTTTAAACTGGAAGGAAAGTACTCAGATGTCAGGTAACCGAAATCCCGGAGAGACCAAGGGGTATATTTAGTAAACGGCGGGTTTGGAAAAGTGGAGATGTTGCCTATAGCAACCAATCAGATTCTAGCTTTCATTCATTTAGTGCATCCTACAAAATGACAGCTAGAATCTGATTGGTTGCTATAGGCAATATCTCCACTTTTTCAAACCCGCCGTTTAGTAAATTTAGCCCCAAATGATTGTTAAACGCAGTGATGTTAAAGGATCCCCATGTATAGAAATGTACCCCATTTTAAACTGGAGCTGCTGAAATGTGCAATCTAATTGTGCAGATTTGCTTGAGTGACTTATGCAAGTTTATTCCAAATTGTTAATCAGACCTTTGTTCCACCCACAGTGTGTTCAAAGTAATGTCTCTTTTGTAATGGATGATCGCTGCAATTAAACCCTTAAGTGCTTCTTCAGAGGGCAACAGCAATAACTTATGTGGGTTGATGATGGTTTTAAAACTGCTTACAAAGCCACATATCCTGGTCAAAATTTTGTTAAAAAAATTTGGCCACACAATAAAATCACAATGAGCAAAATTGTATGGCCTAGCAGCCATCATAAAGTGCTAAACTAAACACTACATTTGCACAAAAAGAATGCATGACTTAACAAAGGGTTAAGAAACAGCCTTTACTATGTGTTTGTTGCATTATTCCGGTTTATAACTGTTCTCCTTTTTAACCTTAGAGACTCTCGTGTCTTCTGATTTTCTGTGCCTTTTCCTTTAGATTGTAAGCTGTTGAGCGTGGTAGTCAATCATATTGTGTTTATTGTGTGGTATTATGTAAATGTTAAAATTGTGTAACAGATGTTGTAATTTGTAATGTAACGTCTAAAATGCAGTGGTGTAACTACTGGGCGTGCAGGGGGTGCGACCGCTATGAAGCATAGAAGTGAGGGGGCCGCCCTCTGAAGCCTCTGCTCCAAACACACCTCCTGAGGTCCCACAACACTTCTCAGCCCCCCATTCTTCTCTGAAAAGAGCAAAGCAGAGTCATCTTCTGTGCAACACATGTGGGTTCATGCACCGGACCACGCTTGCACAGAAGAGGCCCACTCTCTGGTCTTTTTAGAGCAGAGCATGGGGCCGGGGAGGCTACAGTGGAATCTCCGAGTCCCTCTCTAAGTTTCCATATGGGGCCCGGCAATGCACTGTTCTGCTTCTTCTGAAATGTTATATGTAACTGATATAATGTCCTCTGCGTACACTCTGCTTGCACTTTATAGCATAGTGTATTAATTAATTATATTCATATGGATACGTTTACAAAACCTCTATACACAAAATACTGTTTGAAAAGCAATAGTGGAAAATGTATGGGAAATCTTAAGAAAACATTACTTGCTGTACCACATACACGAATACACAGTATTATATATAAAATATATAGTGTGGGTTATTGCCTTGAAAATTCTCCCCTGGGAAATTAAAAGATATTCATGGAGTTACCAATGTCAGGATGGTTGAAAGAAACATATTTCAGCCAATCTGAAATGTTTTCAGAGCATGAGTCAGTCATGCACCAGAATCTATATAGAGACATAAAACAATACTTGGGATATTACAAAGCAGCTGTTCTCAAGTAACTGGTGCACAACAAAGGGCAAGGTTTTTTGAGAGCTAGGTGCAATTAATTTAATAAAATGGAAATTCAAGTACTCATGCTTCATCTTTAAACTGGAAATCCATTGTTGAATATTGCGTGTCTTCCAATCTGTACACTATACTGTATATCAACATTGTCGGCTACTACAACGTTGTGTTGTTTATATTCTCAGTTGTTATTCACATTTACAGACTGACATTTAAAATGTTCTTACCTTTTTATGCAAAACATGTTACATTGTAACCAAAATGCATTATTATTAACATGTAATACCACAAAAGAAGAACTTACAATAAATGACATTGCCACATAAAATTTCTTTTGTTCTTTAAAACATCATCTAGAGTTTTGTCCACATGCATTTGAGCTAAAGCAGAAAGGAATTATTAGACAATTGTTTTCTATTTAACTGACTAGAATGCTGCTAATTCTATTTGATCTCCTTTGTACACAGATGCAACTGACATTAATCAGGAAAGGAAAAATACAGAAACAATAAAAAATATTTAGAAACAAATGTAAGGGATGTGGAGAGATATAGAAAAAATCAGTCTTCTTCCATGCACTAATAAATTAGAAAATGTTCAAGGATTTAGTTTAAAAGTGTTCTGGATATACATTAACTGAACTCATGATTTGGAGAAATTCTACTAGAACTCATTTTAAAATTACCCATCTATTTCCTTATACTGCATATAGCATCTTTCTTATCCTTATCCTTTGTAGCAATACGCCTTACAGTGATTGCAGCATTTGGAGCTTGGGGAACGTGTCTGTGTGTATAATCAAATCAATAAGCCAAAGTTGGTTTATTTAAACTTTATAGATGCCACGACTGAAGATAAAGAAATCTTATATGTACTGAGATCCTACAACTGCTCACATTAGTTATAATAAGTAGAGTTCAACGAAAGTCCATGGTACCAGCAAAATTGTAGCGTAACACATTACTTTTAGATGAAAAGTAGTAGTATATTGAATAATTTATTATTCCAATATAACAATCATTATCATCATCATGGTTTAAGGGTGTTTAATGACCAGATTCCCAAGCATTTATGTTTTACAAATTGCTGAAAGGCTCTATCATCATCAAGGCTGCCACCAGAATTTGCAGTACAAACGTAACAGGCAGGAACCCTCCTTCCTTCATTTTCTCACCCCACTCTCATGTTTAAATTGTTCACTATCCAACATTTGCCTTCTACCCATTCTCTATAGTCACCCCTTCTCCATCCCTGTTTCCATCTCACCCCTGCAGTAGTTTACTTACCTCTCTGTGTCTTCTTGCTGTCTCCATTCGGCTCCTCTCTAATGACAGCTCTGTGACGCTATTAATTACATAACATCAGCGATGCTACAAGGAGCCTCTCTGCCTTGTCACGACACTCTGCAAATGAGCACCTGGGGGACTGGAGGTGGAGCAAATGACGGCAGCTGTGGGGCCCCGACATATTGAGAGCGGAGGCAGAGGTCTCTCCCCACACCACCTCTCAAATCTCAGGTGCAGCTGCTACCAAAAAATGGTGCCCACTACCTCCCTTAATTCACTGCGGAGACTCCCTCCCCTAAAAAATATGTTTGGGCCAAGAGCTGGTGGGACCCCACTATGCTGTTGGGCCCCATACTGCTGTACTCCCTGTACCCCCCTGAAGACAGCCCTGATCATCATTATCTATGTGTAAAGTTTTGCCCTATATAAAGCCCACCTACTTTCAGCTTTTTCTTGTATAAGCATTCTCTCTATTTTTATACTTTAGTTAACTTGCTTAAACTCTTTCATTGCTATTCTTTTCCTGTTCTCGTGCATACTGTTCTGTCACTACATTTACCTCCCTAAATCTATCATGTTGCTATTTGGTCTCTATTTATTCCTACTATAACTTACAACCTGAAGTAGATACAGCTTATTTTCAAGATAAGTGTACAACAGGTATCCTAGTAATGACATAGCTATTGGTATTCGGATACTGATAAAGCTGGATACTGTGTAGTGATAGTGTGTGTGGTAGAGAATTGCCTAATATTGTGGTATCTCTTGAGTTTCATTTAGTTTTCCATATTATTTGTCCTAATTATTTGTTACCTAAGAGTACAAAAACCAGAGGGTTCTGCAAGGCCACACTCTTTTTCAGCACAAGTAAAGGCTGCAACAAGAAAATGGGGTCACATTAATCAGCCTAGGTTGCTTAGCACTGAATTGCAAGGACAGACATACAAGTAATTTTTTGCTGTTTTAACTGCAACGGTAAATTGCAGCAAGTACTTTCCATTATTTTATATGTTCTGTTATTCACTGTCTTATTGATTTAATGATTGTGTGATATAGAACAAAGAACCAAGGTAGTAATGTCAAAGAACGGGAAAACTAGCTATAACTAACAATCACTAAATAGCCCAATAGTGATTACTGTAAGCAAGCAGAGTTTCCTGTATACCTCATAATATTTTCATCTATGGAATCACTCTCAGGTAGGGTAGTGGTCATGTCAAAATGGAGGTCATGGCGCAGCGGAGATGGGGTGTGCCACATCCCCTGGGGAATGACCAGCATTTCTGAAGCTCTAGTCCACCCCTAAACACCCCTAACTACCTGTCCCTAAAAGGCCTGGAAATTCCACATACAGTAGCGGCTGGTGTGTGTGTGGCATCCATTCGTCAACACTTTGCAGCACAAATCTGTGTAAGCAGCACATACCTCCCAGCAATCAGAATCAAATTTCTGACTGTCGCCTAAAATCTGATCTGTCCCATCTAAATCTAGGGGTATGTCTTAAATCCCCCATAATTTGCCTCTGTTCTCTCTCCTTGCCCCTGCAAGCAATTGGATCTGATATGTCTAAATTTGCTGAATCAATTTGCTCATCTCTAAAATCATACAAATAAGGAACCTTTATTTAGCAACATTGCTAGTCACTTGTGTTAGTGATGTGTCAGAGATGAGACTTGTTATAACAGACAATTTAGGTTTCTGTTTGTTTTTTATGTGGTTATTCACAACAGGGTTTCTCTAAATCAATTACATAATAAGCATATTGTTAGGTTTTCACACAATTGAATAATGTCATGTCAGTGTTTTTACAGATGCCATCTTAACAATGTATCAACTAAACAGATTGTTTAATAAATGCTCCTGTCTGTGGAAAACAAAACTAATAAAAAGAAATATAATGTAACCAGGGCCACATCATATACATAGGGCTGGTGTTGTTGAGGGCTTTGAATTGGATTGTGAAGGACATGGAGAACCAGTGTAGAGCTTTGCAAAGTGGTGCTGCAGATGTGGAGTGCAAGAGAGGAAGTTCCGTCTTGCTGCAGCATTTAAGAAGGATTAAAGTGAGGATATATGGTTGAGGTGATTGCAAGATAGAAAGAGGTTGCAGTAGTCAAGGAGGGAGATGATGAGAGAGTGAATAAGAATTTTAGTAGCATCTTTGGAATGAAAAGGCATGGTGTTATTGACAATGAGGGAAAGTTCAGGGCAGGTATTGATATTGGGAGGAGGAATATGATAAGCTCTGTTATGGACATATTTGGCAGATGATTAGTTTCATGATATAGTACAGAGGCGTTCATGGGAGTAGAGTTAGATTTAGGTGTCATCAAAATAGAGATAGTAATGTATGCCAAATGAGCAAATTGAAAAAGACATAGAGTGAGAAAAGCAGAGGGACAGGAATAGAGCCTTGTGGGACCCCAATAGATAGTATTAGTTTCACTTAAGAAGAAGTTCGATAAGTAGGAAGTGAACCAGAAAATAATTGTGCCCTAAAGGCCAATGGAATGAAGGGTGTGCAAGAAAAGAAGGTCATCATCAGTGTTGAAAGCAGCATAGAGGTCAAGCAGGATGGGTATGGAGAAGTGATCCTTAGACTTTGCTGTAAGTATATCATTGATTTGATTTGTGAGTACAGTCTCAGTGGAATGCTGGAGGCAGAGTCTAAATGCAAATAGTCAAGAATGGAATGAAAGTAGAGAAAGTGAGATATGCGTTTGTACGCAAGTCACTCATGTAGTTTGGAGTCACAGGGGAGAATGAGATAGGGCAGTAATGGATAGAGAGGCTGGGTTGAGAGATTGTTTCTTTAGGATTGGTGAGATGAGTTTGGGCTTAAGTGGAAATTTGCCAGTGGAGCGAGACAAGTTAAAGAGGTAAGCTAGAGGTGGGCATACAATTGGGAGCAGAGAAGTTGGGAGGGAATAGGGTTAGATGATGATGATTTCCGAGACTGTCTTTGATTACTGGAGAGAATGTACTGAGGTTGGATAGGGGAGTGCAGAAGAATGTAGGTGGGGTGTGGGGGATTTGGCATGAGGAAATATCTTGTTAAATGGTGTCAATATTGTCTTTGAATTAGGTGGCAAAATCATGGACTGTGAGAGAAGGGGTGAAGGAACTGATGGACAGGAAATTGAGCTGAAGGCTGGCTGGATATTAGAGATGTGCAGTATGTTTGCTTTGCAAGTAAAAGGACATCGTGTAAGATGAAATAATGAATTTATAGTGGAGGAAGTTGGCATTTGGGTAAAGATTTGACATTGGCGCTCAGATGCCAGAGCATTTTTGTAGGTAGTGGGTCTGTTTGTTGCTCCATGGTTGAGGTTTGGGTGGACAGAGCTGAATTTCCTTGGGCTGAAGTGAGTGTTTTAATTCCGAAAATAGAGATTCAGGGAAGGTTTTAAATGCGACACCATGAATATAACTTTGTTTTACTGGCTAGGGTCTCAGATACAGGAGATGCCTTGATGCGGCAGGTGAGCTTATACCCCAATATAGCTTTATTGTGTACAAAGTTCATGTATGTGCTGACACACAGGGATTTATATATTGTTTGTTTCTGAGCACCAGACATTTTTCTTTTGGATGCACATTGGTCTCAGGTGTCCTTGGCTGCTGTCTCAAATGACTGTATTCACTTGTACACATTTTATTATTTTAAAGATGTGCGACTTTCCTCTTTCACTATAATTTAGTTTGTTTGGGAGTTGACCACTTCCTCCAGGTGCAGCATTCTTTACAAAATGGAGATTCAGGGAAGGTTGTAAATGGGACACTCTGAATATAAATTTGTATCACTAGCTTAGGGACTACAGGAGATGCCTTGACGCTGGCAGGTGAGCTATATTTCAATATAGCTATATTGTGCACAAAATTCTCCTTTATGTATATGCTGACACATAGTGATTTACAAATGGTGTGTTTTTGAGCACCAGACAATATTTTTCTTTCATTTAGAAAGAGGCAGCCTTATCAAGGCAAGACAGTTTAGTCATTGGAGAGAGTAGTGTATTTAGTGAAAATGAGAAGTGGATCGGGATGAGAGTATTTATGTGTTGATGTGTGCATATGGAATATAGTGCAGGGAGGAAGCATGAGGTAAGATGAGGCTAAAGGAAAGGAGGTTGTGGTTAGAAGGTCAGAGAGAGAGAGAGGGAAGGCCAAGTTGGAGAAACTAGAGATGGAGCAAAATCAGGAGAAGACAAGGTACTGTCCATCACAATGGGAGGGTGAAGAAGTCCATTGGGAGAGACCAAAGGTGGATGCAAGTGAAAGAAGTTTTGTGACAGAGACAGGGGTTTTGTCAATGGAAATAACCAAAGAAAGTGATAAACACCTGAGCGCTCTTTAATGCTGCTGCCTGGGAGAAGTATCTGGATTGTCACTCACTTACAATCCTTCAAATAACAAATATGCAATACAATATGATACCTATTACCCTTGGCACTGCAAATAATTCTCAAATCATACACATTATGGCACTATGAGTCCCAAAAAAGTCCACATTAAAAAGGTAAAATTTTCTTGCAAATGTCCTTTTTTTCACTTTCCACACAAATAGAGGTATATTCAATGTGTTATTTCTCATTCATATGAGTTGAACCACCTGTGGTTCAACCAGTACCATGCCAAATAAGAGAGAAAAAAAATCCATAGTGTATTACCATGGATAACAGGATTTATTACACCACATCAAAAAGTAAAAACATAGATATATTGTAATATAAAATCTGCATATATTATAATAAAAAAATCCTCCATAAAGAAAGTAATGGCCGCCTACCAGAATGAACTGTTGTTCTGAGTGTATCAAGATATTATGCTGTGGATTCCTCCAGATTACTGCGGGCTCCCAGCGTTGATATCACACATCGAATCTCAGTGGGGGACAGCAAATCAGGCTGATTTGCTACCCCCACTGTGAATCGATGTCCCATCATTTTACGTTCCCCCTAACCTTCTTTCCCAATCAGCATACACACCTTTTCAATGCATTTATAAGACTACCCCTCCCAGTAATCTGTGGCAGAGCATTATTGTCTTGCCTGCTGCTGCTGATTCCTCGACTTCGCTGCTTATCTTCTGACCCAGACCCAGGCTCTGTGCTTGACTACACTCAAGCTTATTCCCTGGTACCTTTGTTGCTCTCCTAGCTTTTGACCCTTTGGCTTGTTTGACCCTCCTCTATTCAGACACCCATGGATCGATCCAGTGCCTCATGCCTCCCAGCAAAAACCTTGAGTCCTGTCTACTGTGCCTCATGCCTCCTGAGTAAACCAGCTATCCTGCCACCTGTGGTTCAACCAGTACCTCTTGCCTTGTGCTTCCTGAGTAAACCAGGTATCCCAACACAGTGGTTCATCCCGTATCTTCAGCCTTCTCTGCTTCTCCAGCCTCTAAGCTAGGTCTAGTAAAGGGCTACTTCGTTCTGGCCCTATGAACTTCTCCACCATTTGTGACTTCCTGAGTTATTCAAGCTATATCATCAGTACTGCTGTTTGTCTCTGCTGCCTTGAACTATGCTGCCATTTATAGCACCATTTTTGTCCTTGTGAATCTTGCCACTGTTGATTTTTACATTACCAATCTCAGATTCTTGACGACTAGCTATTATAGCTAATAAGAGAGTGGGGAGGAACAATTGATCCAATTTGTGCAGGGCAATGGAAGAGGTAGAGGCTCCTTTACCGAGCCATGACGGTAAAATATATTGCTTAGTATTAACCTGAGATTCCACAACAGCTATTTAAAAAGTAAAGTAGAACCTTAAAAAGCCATTCTGAAAGATAAAACTCCTACCACATCTTTAGGACAGTGTCCTAATCTGGGCCTTAACAATTGGGCTACAGGGCCCATAGATAAGGGGATCCAGCAGGTCCCACCCTTTCCAAAGCCCCACAGCCCATCAGGAGGCACCTATAACACCCTCTGATTTCCCTTCACTACTCTGAAAACGAGTCAATGGGGTATATTTACTAAACTGCGGGTTTGAAAAAGTGGAGATGTTGCCTACAGCAACCAGATTCTAGCTTTTATTTTGTAGAATGTGCTAAATAAATGACAACTAGAATCTGATTGGTTGCTAAAGGCAACATCTCCACTTTTTCAAACCCGCAGTTTAGTAAATATACCCCAATGTCTGGTTCTTACCCAAGTTTTTCTATGGGGCCCAGCAATGCACTGTTTCACCTCTGGTCCTAATGGATTCTGATACAGGTTAAAAAAAACTGAGACTATAGTCATTTGAGGTATTGCAAAACGCTATGGAATTTACTGGCGCTATATAAATAAATGTTGATTGTAACACCAATGGCCTTGCTCCTGTGTATGAATACATTAACCCACACAGTGCATTTCTGCAAAGCAACTCATTCACTCATTGTCAGGCATGTTCGAGAAATACCTACTACAAGTGAGAGAAAGATTGTGATGGAAATATTTAGTTGTAGCTTAGTATATTAATCCGTTCATTGCTAGATAACTTTTGATATATAATAAATTATTGAAATGGTGACTTTTCCTTTACATTAACCACTTAAAAAGATTTAGGGGTATATTTACTGAAGTGCGAGTTTGAAAATGGAGACGTTGCCGATAGAAACTAATCAGATCTTAGCTGTCATTTTGTAGAATGTACTAAATAAATGATAACTAGAATCTGATTGAATGCTATAAACATCTCCGCTTTTTCAAACTCAGTTTAGTAAATATACCCCTATGTTTTTATTGTATGTTCCATGGAGTTGAATCTACAGATATTGTCCTGAGACAGATCCTTAGCTGTTTCTCACATTTTTATCTTAATATTGGATAATTGTGAAATAGAAGTAACCACTTTTCCTCACAAGCTATTTTTCTGTTCTTTCTATCCTGAACAAAACTGGTATTTTTAACACAGAGTTTTAAGATAGCCTTGGGCTCTAACATGCTTAGAATCTTATTTACCCATGTTAGTATGTTATTTTTTTTGTATATAGTGTAATTGTGACCCTCCTATGTCTCATTTTTATTTTTGTTACCTTTTTCCATTTCTCTTCATAAACTCATTGCACTATTTAAATATTTTTATTTGCTTTTACAAAACAATAAAATATAACATAATAATTGACAATGTGAGACAATGGAACACAGTAATTTACAGACAACACTGATCAAATTTAGAAAAATAATATGCAGCTGCAGTGTGAATATAGCATCTGTATATTAATCTCCTCTCCTAAAACTTTCAAGACTAGTAAACATAAATCAAAATAAAACATAAGAAAGTAAAGCAGAACAAAACAAAATAATTTGCTAAAACTTCATAAATAGGTCAAATTAGATAGATCCAATTCAACAATACATGGTAAGGCATACAGTATATACACATGAATATGTGTGTGCCACGCAGCTAGATATGGTGAGAAGATCATTTATGGCCACAAAATAAGGTAGTAACATGAACATACTCAGCATTTCTTTGCAGTGTTTGTCGGGAAACGGGCACAATTTAACATACTTCACAAAGACAGAGAATGCCATTTGTTTTTCTTCACTGAGTTTTTGTATATAATCCAATTAGTGGATTTGAATACCTTTATAATACTGTCCTGTGTTTTACTGTACCCCATCAAAATTGGGCAATGCCACTATTCTTTCAAAGAAAAGTATTTCTAAGTAATCTAGCCTCACTTCGCTTGGAAAGAGAGGCGAAGATGTTCATTTCTGTAAGAATGGTTTTTTTGATAACCGTTAGTAAATGTAGACTTAACCTCATGTGTCAAACTCCCATTGTCCAATAGATTGTAAGCTTGCGAGCAGGGCCTTCTCACCTCTTTGTCTGTTTTACCCAGTTTGTTTACTAGTTTACTATGTTTGTCCCCAATTGTAAAGCGCTACGGAATATGTTGGCACTATATAAATAAATGATGAACTGTCAAGACTAGTTTTATATTATGAGAAGGCAGCCTATCGTTCCATGATTGCAGGCGAGCATCAGGATTGGATCCTTACATAATGTAGTCTTAAACGTTATGCTCAAAAAAGCCAACACTTTTTACCAAAATCAAGATGCATTCCCAGAAATTGTGCTAAAAGTTGGAGGTTTCTTTCTGACACTTTGGACAGATACCTGGTTCATCATCTACAAAATGCTTCCTCTGAGCTTGTGATTTGTACGCTCTATTAAGCGTTTTTATATGTACCTCTTGGAAGTTTGCTGAGGCAATTGTTTTAATACCCGATCCTAATATGTTAACAAAATATTTCAAACTGTCAATAGTAGGGATATCAGTTCAGCAGTTTTAAAAGCTGCCTCAGCCGATTGTCTGTTTGTATCAAATATTTATATTTGAATCAAATTCTAAATGTCTAGGTTTTCAAGAAATGCAACACATTGTCTAAAGCATCCAGTGATGCCCATTTTGCTTTATTTTGTGTAGCTTCATTATAATCTGGAAATGAAGTTAGGGGTTTTATTATATGATGAACAATGGTGAGTTATAATATACTGATTTCTTATGGAGATTTTTTATATGCAAGGCAATTGAAAGGTGTTTTTTATATGGTGGATGGTTGAGAGTACTTGTAAATGATGGCAATGGATGGAGAGTTGCAAGCTTTGGAATATGCCTGACATGGTTTTATTTCACTACTATTACTATACTGCTTACTCTACTATTGACTTTATTTTTTGATGGACAATGTTTTTAACACGTTGGAAGATTGTTGAAATTACTACATCTAGAAAAATTGGATGGATTTATCATGTATTGGACACTTGAGGGTTTCCATGTATATAAACAAAAAAGTATGGGTGTGTAATATATATATATATATATATATATAGTGGCAAGAGCCCGCTACTGCTGAAGCACACGCGTACAACTTCTTTTTATGCAGCTTTATTGTCAGGATGGTTAAAAATGTATTTGACACCTTATGACTTTCACAGCAATTATGGAGACCCTAAACGCTAGCTAGACATTGACCAGCTCTCAAGACCAGCCACCTTCCCCAGCGTTGGTCTCAGTGAACAAATGACACAAGCAAGCTTTTATACATGATACTCCTCCCCCAGCCTTAGCTTGATGGGCAGGTGACACACCCACCTTCCCTTTAAGAGGAAACGCCCATCACTGGCTCTGTTTGCACTAACAGACACCCTGTCTGTTTGCTGAGAGGAAGGAGCTTTCAAATCATGTAAGTTAACCAAACTTTAAACTACACATAAGTCTTTACCTGGTTTAACCTCAATCTAGGTGCATAACTGCGCCAATGTCTTACTCTGCTTGTATGCTCTCTCTGCATCTTGTCAGATAAATGCCTCCCTTTGTATATATATATATATATATATATATAATCTGCTAGACTACTGGGAGTTATATTTTCTGCTAGACAATTATGGATGCTGTTATTAGATGTTAGTTAGATGTATTGGGACTGGAGATTGATACAGAAGCCTATGTCAGGGCCTATGTATTGAGTAAGCTCTTACATTTTTTCGTGTGCTCTGTCTCTGTTATGTTCTACCCGCTTTCTGCTGCTTGCTTTGTCATCTCAGCCACACAAAATTGATTTGATCAGCTTGACACATTTGAAATAAAATTAATTGAAAACAATAGCTTTCTTTAACAATGACATGTTGCTAAACTACTGCTTTATTTTATTTTTCCTAATGGTAGTGTGAGATACCTTAGAACTTTGTGCATAATTTAAAAAAATATATTTACATTTTTGCATTATGAAAACATATTGTGACAGAAATGCTGGCAAATTCATTGATGGGCTGTATGTAAGTCCCAGGTTTCTGACCTATGTGATTAGAGACCTATTTTGTTGTTTAATTTTGTTTTTCCTCTTCAATAAAACTAGCTGAGGCTAGTTATACCATAACATTAGAATGCTGTCATATTTTTATGGCTGCTGTGTGGAAAAGTACTTTGTGTACCCCAGGAAACAGCATCTGTACACTGATCTCTTGACATATCATCATCACCATTTATTTATATAGCACCACTAATTCCGCAGCGCTGTACAGAAAACACACTCACATCAATCCTTGCCCATTGGGGCTTACAGTCTAAATTCCCTAACACACACACACACAGACTAGGGTCTTTATTAGCAGCTAATTAACCTACCAGTATGTTTTTGGAGGGTGGGAGAAAACCAGAGCACCTGGAGGAAACCCATGCAAACACAGGGAGAACATACAAACTCCTCACAGATAAAGCCATGGTAGGGAATTGAACTCATGACCCCAGTGCTGTAATGCAGAAGTGTTAACCACTATGCCACCATGCTGCCCATTGAAGAATGTGAACAGTGCACTAAAAATTGCGGCCATAATAGTTACATGAAAAATTTAAAGGACCGGATACCCATTCATTTGTATTGGTAAAATACTGTGTTACAGTACCCTAATATGGAGGAAGTAGTTAAGGCCTTACTACAGACTACAACTGCACAGCTAGAGGCCACCAGGATGCAGCAAATGGCCATCAACCACTATCCAAGAACAAGACAGAGACCTTGACAGAGGTTATGCAGTAGCTGACAACGGTGGCTGGAAATGTTTTAACTGGCACCATGAGTAGCTCATACTCTGTCCGGGCTAGTGAATTTTTGCAAAAGATGGGCCTGAGTCATTAAGGAGAGTAAAGCATAAAAAAGGAGTAACTTTGTATCTGGGCAAAACCATGTTGCATTGGAGGGGGAGATAAATGTAAAATGTGGGGACAGATTTATAGTTGGGGTAGGTCATGTCATAGATCAACTTTAAATTTCAGTGTACAAATAAAGCCATTAAGTATTTATGTGCTAGATGAAAAAACAGTCAGTATTTAACTTATGTGCAAAATAATAAACTAATTTGCACCCCTTGTTTTGTAACATGGTTTGTCCCAGAGAATATTTACTCCTTTTGTTGCCTTACTTTCCTTAATGTCTCAGGCCCGACGTCTTTAACGGATAATGTTGAGGCTCAACTTACTACCTTGAAGAGAACAGCCAAGCGAAAGTGCTGGCCTAAAGAACAGTGGGCAAGCCTGTTGGTACCTTCCCTTACTACAGGATCCCCATAAATCTTATTTGGATTTTTGGGGATGCTCAGGACAATAACAAAATAAAAACAGATCCTGGTGTAACCCTATCCTTTAAAGCACAAAATGTTACACTGCTTGGTGTATCTGCTGGACAAGCCTCCCTCTTCCCAGATACATGACCTCATCTACCTCACCAAGAAGTGGAATGGACTTAAAAACAGAAAGAATATAGGCACCGGATCTGGAGACTTGTCAGTTATGACAGGAAGGTCCCCACCTCATAAACAGCTTGGTAAACACATGATAAAAGGTTTCAGGTGTTGTGTGTTAGGACATGTTGATAATTGTCCAGTCACTGATGAACCCCTACAATGTGATGCTGCTTATGTAAATTGCAGAGTGTCTATTTTTGCCTGGCTAGCCTGTACTGCAGTGTAAAAGTCCAAGCAAGACAAACATATCTGGGCAGTTACTGTGTAGGACAAATGTGTAGAGGCCTCGTTAGACTCAGCCAGCCTGGTGAAAACAGGGTGGTGAACCCCTGAAAATACCAGGGGAAAACTATTGTTGTAACTTGTATACAAGGGTACACCCAGCAATATGTTACAGGTAAAGTGGATATAGAAACCCCCTGTAGTTCAACTGTTATTATGGGACTTTTCCCTTTCTTAATGCATGATGCTTTCGTAGAGACATATTTTCCCACTTCTGGAAGTTGTGGGAAACCAATATAGACACAGGGTTGAATAGCACAGATCCATTGAGAGTACTGTTGACACAGTGGCAGTGGGTGTGTCCTCTGAATCCCTTGAACCATTTCGTTTTGCATTTATGGATGGAGAAACAGAAAACAGTGAGGCCACAAGCGTAGCTAACATTGATGTACTCCCTCCTAAACAAATAGATGTTGGTGAACAGGTTGAGTGTATGTCTGAGCTTTTTTCCACAGAACAGTTAAAAGTCCCTACTTTAGTAAAACATGATGAAAATGTAAAAAAAATTAATGGGGAGCCAGTAGAACCAGACAATATTTCATACCCTCACATGGCAATATGCTATGCTTTGCCAGGTTAAAAAAGAGGGGAAGATCTTGTGGAACAACTGTTCCTGTTCCTCAACCATAAAGGGGAATGGTGCTAGACCTGTCTCATGGTCATATAGCCGCAGGGGCAGAGAAAACCACTGGGAGAAATTTGCAGCAGTTTTTGCGGCCAGGGGTCCATAAAGACATATCTGAGTGTTGTGTTTCCTGTCCAGGCGCCACAAGAGTTCCGCAGGGAGGAAGGTCGTTACAGTGAAGGGGGGCTGCACGGGAGAAGTCTTGGATTCTGGAGTGGGATGATGTGACGGTCATTGGCCGAGTGCAGGGAGCGGGCAGGAGTGTGAATGGAGAAGAGGTTGGAGATATAGGGGGGAGTAGACTGAGAGAGTGCCTTGTACATGGTGGTTAGAAGTTTGAAAAAGATTCTGTTGGGGATGGGGAGCCAGTGAAGGGCAAGGCAGAGATGGGATGCAGAGTAGGAGCGGCGAGAGAGGAAGATGAGTCTTGCAGCCACATTGAGAATGGAGCGGAGGGGGACAAGTTATGAAAAGGGGGAGACTGGTAAGCAGGAGGTTGCAGTAGTCGAGGCGGAAGTTAATGAGTGTGTGGATGATAGTTTTGGTGGCATCCTGAGAGAAGAAGGGCCGGATGCGGGCAATGTTGCGAAGTTGGAAGCAACAGGCTTGGGCAAGGGATTGAATGTGGGGGGCAAAAGAGAAAGAGGAGTCGAAGGTAACACCCAGGCAGCGAAGTTGGGCGACAGAAGAGATGGTGGTGTTGTTAACAGTGATGGAGAGGTCATGGTGGGAGGGGAGCCTTGGGGGAGGAAAGACAATGAGTTCAGTTTCAGCGATGTTAATTTTGAGAAAGCGCAGGGACATCCAGGAGGAGATGGAAGAGAGGCAGTCGGATACATGAGAGGAGGGTGGTGGAAAGATCGGGCGAGGAGATGTAGAGTTGGATGTCGTCAGCATAAAGGTGATACTGCAGGCCGACGGAGGAGATGAGAGCACCAAGGGCGGAGGTATAGAGTGAAAAGAGTAGAGGGCCGACAACAGAGCCCTGAGGGAAGGGGGTGGAGGAAGAGCCAGACGTGGATACAGAAAAGGAGCAGTTAGCGAGGTATGAGGTGAACTAGGCGAGGACAGAAACAGATAGGCCAAGAGAGGGAAGAGTTTGTAGCAGGAGTGGGTGGTCAACGGTGTCGAAGGCCGCAGAGAGGTCAAGGAGGATGAGTAGGGAGAAGTGACCCTTGGATTTGACTAATAGGAGATCAATGGTAACTTTGGCCAGGGCAGTTTCGGCGGAGTGGAGGGGGCGGAAGCCTGATTGGAGAGGGTCGAGGAGGGAGCAGTCTGAGAGGTGTCTGGTGAGGCGGCTGCAGACAATCCTCAAGTAATTTGGAGGCATAGGGGAGAAGTGAGATAGGGCGATAGTTAGCAGGAGAGGTGTGGTCAAGATTAGGTATTTTTGAGGATGGGAGAGATAAGAGCGTGTTTAAATGAGGAGGGGACAATGTCAGAGGAGAGTGGAAGGTTGAAGAGGTGAGCGAGGTAAGAGCAGGCAGTGGAAGAGAGAGCGAAGGAGGCTAGAGGGGATAGGATCGAGAGGACAGGTAGAGGGTGGAGAGGATAGAATAAGTGAGCGAATTTCTTTGCCTTAGGTGGGGCAGAAGGAGCACCAGAGTTTGTTGTTGGGGGGAGGTGAAGGGAAAGTGGAGAAGGAGGGGGATGGATGGAGGAGATGTTCAGTCTGATTGCCTCAATTTTGGAAGAGAAAAAGGTGGTGAAGTCAGAGGCAGAGAGGGAAGGTGGGACGTGAGGGGGGGTGGAGAGAGGAGGGAGTTGAAGTTGGCAAAGAGGTGGCAGGGATTGGAGGACTGAGAAGAAATGAGGGACTTAAAGAAGGATTGTTTAGCAAGGGAGAGGGCAGAGCAGAATGAGGTGAGGATAAATTTAAAGTGAAGGATGTCGGCCAGGGAGCGAGATTTCCTCCAGAGGCTTTCAGCAGTGCGAGAGCACTTTTGGAGGAAGTGGGTGAGTTTGGAGTGCCAAGGTTGGAGAATGAGGCAGCGCTGGCGGCCAGGGCTACAGCATCCAGGGCAGTAGTGAGGGAGAGGTTGTAGAGAGGACGCCTTGTCAGGGCAGGCCAGGGAGGGAAGAGGTGAGAGGAGAGTTTCGAGAGAGGAGGAGAAAGTGGTAGGGTCAATAGCCTCAAGGTTATGCCTAGTGAAGGTTTGGGCAAGGTGGGAGCCTGGGAGGTTGACAGAGTGAAGGAGAGGAGATTGTGGTCAGATAGTGGGAAGGTTGAATTGGAGAAGTCAGAGAGGTTGCAGAGATGAGGGAAGATGAGGTCCAAGGCGTGACCAAGACAGTGGGTGGGTGGGGGGGGGGGGAAGAGGTCCACTGGGTGAGGCCTAGGGAGGTGGAAAGGGCGAGAAGTTGGTGGCAGGGTCAGAGCAGTTGTAAATGGGGATGTTAAAGTAGCCAAGTATGATGGAGGGAAGGTCGAAGGAAAGGCAGTGAGGGAGCTAGGCAGCAAAGTTGGAAGAGGAAGGAAGAGGAAGGTGGGGCCAAGGGGACGATAGATGACAGAGACGTGGAGGTGGATGGGGAGAAGAGATGGATGGAGTGTACTTCAAAGGAGGAGAAAGAGAGGGAAGGTATAGTGGGAATGACCCAAAAGGTGCAGCTAGGGGATAGGAGGAGGCCCACTCCACCTCCTGGAGGCCCATCAGGTCTGGTGGAGTGGGTGAAAGAGAGACCCCCATAAAAGAAAGCAGCAGATGAGACGGTGTCAGAAGAGGAAAGCCAGGTTTCAGTGATGGCTAGGAGGTTAAGAGAGTTGGAGATGAAGAGGTCATGGATGGAGGGGAGTTTGTTACGGATGGACCTGGAGTTCCAGAGGGCACATGAGAAGGGGAGGGAGGGAAGAGGGGAGATTCGGATAAGATTGTCAGGGTTGATGGAGCGAGGGGGAGGGTGAGAGATGGGCCAGTGAGAGTTAGGGCAAGAAGGTGGTGAGGGGAGAGGATGGATATAGGAGCCAAGCGGGGCAGCATTGTGAGAGACAGGAGAACAGGGAGCAACACAGGACAGGGTGTAGAGACAGAACCAAGGAACAACAGAAGCACCCAGAAAGAATGCAAGTGTACAGGTTACTACAAAACAAGGATAAAACAGTAGATGGGGACAATAATAACTAGTTAAAGTAATAAGATACAGCAATAGTGAGTGTTGAGCAAGGCACAGCAAATAGGATAATCAGAAAATAAAATGGTAAATGCAGAAGAAAAAAAAAAAAAAAACAGTCAGGTAAAGCTAGATATAATACAAAACAGTCAGTGTAGATATCAATCAGGAAAAGCAGAGTGATCACAAATACATCTGGAGCATGAGCGTTCACGTGGGCATGATGTCCAGGAAGGGTGTCCACGGGAGCAGGAGGACTGGGATGAGACTCTACAGGAGTAGAGGAGGCCAGCGGTGGGTGGATGGACGGATCTCAGGGGTGCACCGGGCAGGAACAGAGATCAAAAGCAGGAGAACGTGGAACCAGGCAGGACCGGAGGAGCGGGAAAGGTTAACAGAGATGTTTAAAGGTTTACACTGCCAGGTACTCAGCAGAAATCTCATTTCGCAATAATTTATCCAATAATATAACTACGAAGCTAGTCCATGTCTTTGGCAGAGTAGGGATACCTAAATAAATCCTAACTGAACAAGGTGTCCCCTTTATATCAAGAAAGAATTGTACAGATTATTTAAGGTTACTCACATAGGAACCTTAGTTTACCATCCTCAGACTAAGGTTTTGTTGAACCTCTACTAAACCATCAAACAGCATGCTAAAAAGGTTGTAGAATAAGATTGGAAAAATCAGTATTATCTGTTACCATATTTGCTGGTGACCTTTAGACATCCTAGAAGTTTTACTGCATATTACAAAGGAGACATGGGAGGGACAACCAAAATCCAAATAGAAGTGTTATAGTGCAAGTTTCTCAGATGCAGGAAAGAATTGCTGTCATAGTACCAATAGTGAGGGAGCATGTGCAGCAGGTCCAACAAGCTTAACAGAGAGTTTACAACCATAATACCCAAGTACACACTTTTCCCCTTTTTCTAGTTCCTACTGTGAAGAGTGGCAGATACCAATTGAGAAGGTAAGTGAGTGTGTACCAGCCAAGGAAAAGGAAAAGTGTACGAATCTATCATGTAAATCTGATAAAACCCTGGAACCCTGCTAGCTACTGCCTTCCCTCCACAAACCTCACTACCTTTAGTCCCTGAAGTTTAAAACTTTAAAAACCCTGTCATCTAAGCAAAAAATAGAAAGGTGTTTTCACAACTACCTAACTGAACATTAATAATTAAACATGACTTTGTCACTGAACCAGGGGTTACAATTAATATAAAGCCGTACAGAATACCAGAAACCAGAGAAGAGGCCATCTCTGAGGAAATTAAAAAATGTTGGAGTTAGACATAAGCGAGGAATCACACAGTGGATGGTAAAGCCCCATTGTACTAATTCTGAAACCAGATTAGAGCTTACACTTCTGTAATGACTTCCATAAACTGGACACAGATTCCAAGTATGATATTTGCCCTATGCCCTGTGTGGATGAGCTTATTGAAAGGCTGGGAACAGCTCAATATCTCACCACATTAGACTTAACAAAAGGGTTCTGGCACCTGTCATTAACTAACAGGGTGAAAGAAAAAACAGCCTTGTCTGTTTCAGAAGGACTGTTTTAATACAATGTTTTATCTTGTGGGTTATATGGGGGTCCCAGCTACATTTCAACAGATGATGGATAGAATATTAAGACCTCACAGGCATTATGCTGCTGCCTGTGTAGAATATAAAGTCCCAGGGCAGAAAAAGCTTTTCAGGCTTTAAAAGTGGTGTTGCACTCAGCCAATCTTGGTGACAACAGACTTTAAAGAAGACTTTATGGTAAAAACAGATGCCTCAGATGTAGGAAAATGTTTTCCCGGAATGAAGATGGGGAAGAACAGTATCTGAGTAGGAACCTTAAAGTACTTGAAAGAAACTATGCCATAGTCGAAAAGGAAGCATTGACAATTAAATGGGCAATAGACACACACAGGAATTACCCTTTAGAGAGACGATTTAAACTGCTTACTGACCATGACTCATTAAAATAATGGATGTGTGAGAATAAAGATAAGAATGGGCGATTTATCAGATGGTTCTTAGACTTACACAATTTTACACATTTTCAGTTGAAAAAAGGCCAAGAAGCTAGCGGGCAAATTCCAATGCTCTGCCCCATATCTTCTGTATAGGGCTACAAGTGTTCCATTCCCTAGGTCAAAACAGGTGGAGGGGATATGTGACAGAAGCAATGACGAAATCACTGATGGACTGTATCTAGCTATCATTTTGTAGAATGTACTAATAAATAATAGCTAGAATCTGATTGGTTGCCATAGGCAACATCTCCACTTTTCAAACCCACTGGAAACTTGTGACTCAATACATTTACCCCAAGAAGTCAGTGGTGAAAAAATTAGGAAAATAGCAGAACCCATGCTAGTTATTCTCAAGCAAATATCTCCCAAATGCACTTGTTTTCCCTATCGATAAGAACTTTGTTTTCAAGGTATATCATAAAAAATATTGCTTAGATATACTATCTAGTATTGTTCCTAATGTTACCTGCATGGGAAGAATTATCTTTATTTACTGGGATGGGCAGCATGGTGGCTTAGTGGTTAGAACTTCTGCCTCACACCACTGAGGTCATTTCAATTCCTGCCCATGGCCTTATCTGTGCGGAGTTTGTATGTTTGCTCTGGGCCTGAGTCATTAAGGAAAGCAAAGCATGAAAAAGGAGTAACATTTGCACCTGGGCAAAACCATGTTGCATTGGAGGGGGAAGTAAATTTAAAGTGTGGGAACAGATTTATAGTTGGGGTAGGGCATGTCCTAGATCAACTTTAAATTTCAGTGTAATAATAAAGCTATCAAGTATTTGTGTGCTAGATGAAAAAACAGCCAGTATTTAACATATGTGCAAAATAATAAGCTAATATGCACCCCTTGCATTGTAACGTGGTTTGTTCCAGAGAATATTTACACCTTTTTTGCCTTAATGACTCAGGCCCTCTGTGTTTGTGTGGGTTTCCTCCCCCACTCCAAAAACATACTGGAGGGTTATTTGGCTGCTATCAAATTGACCCTAGTGTGTGTGTTAGAGAATTTAGACTATAAGCTCCAATACGGCAGCAGCTGATGTGAGTGATTTCTCTGTACAGCACTGCGGATTTAGTGGCGCTACATAAATAAATGATGATGCTGTCCCCTGTGCACACCAACTCCTATTACCCAATGGTAATAGGAGTTTTGAAAGCTGCAGAATAATAAGTTATTTGCCCTGGTGCTTTGAAAACCATTGAATGTTGTGGCAGTGTGATCTTAGAATATTCTGGGAACTGCATAAACTCTTTCCAGTAAATACAAGCAATTCTTTATATGCAGGTACCTTTAGGTACACCTTGTAGCCAGATACAGTTTTGCTAACTATTAGCAAAACAGATAGCACTGTTTTCTCTTTGTGCAAAGTTAACCTTTTGGTTTTAGAAGAGTCCTTTTTGGTTAACTGAAAGCTATTTAAATTTTGTATAGACAGGGTGATTAGTATATTATTCAAAATATTTTATATGCTAATTAGCCCAACTAGCATGCGGATTCAACTTCTCTATGTCACTGCTCTAGGCCAGAAAGGAGTGCTTATATAGAGCAGAGGTCCAGTGGGGCATTCTTTTTTTGCCCCTTATTCTTTGAAGAGATTATATTTAATAATAAGAGGACCAGTATCAAAAGTGTCAGGTCCACTCTACCTATAATGGAGGAATTTGTTTTAGGCAAAAAATTCTAAGCTTGCTAAATATTAACACAGATATCTTCACTGATGAAAATATTGTTTAAAAGAAAAGGAGAATAGTGACTTTGCAGATACATGTTACAAAATGCATCCCATTATATTTCTTTATGAATTTCATTATAAGTTATTTGAGTATGATCATAGCTTGCCCTACTTAGTGTTATGAATCCCAGTGCATTCACAAAGAGCAACGGAAGTGTAAAGCAAAGTGTCTTTATTCAGGTAAATACACAAAGATAACTCAGATCCTCTGATAAGAACAGGTTCCTAATGAGACTGTATAGTAAAAATGGCAGGAACAGGTATTATAAGTATTACCCCAGTCCAGAAGGTACAAGGCTGTCCAGGAAAGCAGAGTCCAGGGATCAAGCAGAGATCAGACACACAAATCCAAATAGCCAGGCAGAGATCAAGCAAATAGGCAAGGTCCAGAAGTCAGGCCAAAAGGTATGAGCAACAGGCAAAACAGCGTGGTCCAAGGCACAGGCAAACGAATCAGGGTCACAGGCAAGATCCAAGGTACAGGCAGGGGTCATACACAGAAGTTCAATCCAGAAGGTATATACCAAACAGCACAGGAGCATTTTCGCAGCAGCCAGGAACAAACAGGAATAACTGCACAGAGCACAACTTGAGGCAGGTATTTGAAGCAGTGCGACAGGTGCAGTTCTAATTAGCATCATACAAGGAATTTAACTCCTTCAGGTATGTTGCAGAGTTCCGGAGCAGGACAGCAGCACCTCTGATGGATTATAGGTACTGCTGCCAGATACAAAAAACAAAGGCAGACATAACACTTAGTCTGTCTTTACCAAGTTAATTTGTTGAAAAGCACCAAGTGTTAAGCATCGATATGCCACAGTCTTTTTGCATGCAAGTCAAGGGCAAAATTTTTGTTATGTGACAAAATCACCATGTCAAACTCTTGGGTATTAAACTCACTACAAACATTCAGTCTATACACCATCACCACACCAATTAATCCCTGCTTATGAGACAGGTGGTCTTGACTTGACTAGGTAAACACCTATAAAAGGGGTCATGCTGGCACTGTGGAAAAAAATGTGGTCTCCTAAACTTATCTTTATGGATCATCATCATCAGCTATTTATATAGCACCACTAATTCTGCAGCGCTGTGCAGAGAACTCACATCAGACCCTGCCCCATTGGATCTTACAGTATAAATGAACTAACATACACACAGATCTGGAGAGACTATAGACAATTTAATTGCAGCCAATTAGCCTACTAGCATGTTTTTGGAGTGTGGAAGGAAACCAACACAAACACAAGGAGTACACACAAACTCCACACAGATAAGGCCACAGCCGATAATCAAACTCATGACTCCAGTAATGTGAGGCAGAAGTGCTAACCACTAATTCACCGTGCTGCCCATTTATGGATGCAGAAAGATAACGAGACCTTGAAAATGTACAATCTAACAGCACAGGGAAAGTATATATAATCACTTTGAATGGGTCCTACTGCAGAACACAATATATTATTAGATGAGGAATACAAATTTAACTGTCTAGTGTCTCTTTATGAGCGATTGTTCTGCTCTGTTCACCCCTTATTTCATTTCATGATTTTTGTGTTGGTTCTGCATACTGAAAACAAGGTATCACGATTGTAATATAGTGGCTTGATGTATCTATCATTGCTCTCTCAACTTAAAGTACAAATTTGATTATGATATAAAGAATTGAAAAAAAATAAGATTGATAGGGGAGCCCTTGGAAAATAGATAATTGGATTATTGGACATAAATAAAACAATTACTGTATAGCCAAGCTATATTCTATAAGCCAATTTCTACCACTTTCACATTGCCGCCCCTGCAATATTCTCGGTTTTTCAAGCCAGGTTTTTACCGTGTGACAGAGCATCCCTGCTCAGATACTCCGTTCACACTGCACCTTGGACCCGGGATCTTCCCGGGTCGACCCCGTTCATAGTGAACCCAGGTCTTCCCTGGAAATAAGTGTCAGTCTTCACAAGAGGTAACAGACAATATCCCACCACAGGATTTAGGTTCGGCGCTAATAGGGATAAACAAATAATTAAATATAAATTAAAAATGGATAACATAAAATAAATGGTAATGCAATATTCAAATAATCATAAAAATACTAAACGATAGCCCTTATGTTAATACTTGGTGTTATCGACTCCCCTGCTGCTCATTAAGGGTCTATTGATACCCTAAAAGTACTGAAATAAATTGAAAAATAATGGTGCTGGAGAGTAATAACTTTCCAAGTATACTGATGTAAAAATAAATATAGATTTAATATATCACATATGACAAATGCAGAAGATAAAAAACATGTCAACACAAATCAAGTAATTAGAATGATACAGTTCCTCACTAATACTGGTGCCTTTGGAATAATGGATGAAATATAGCCATATAATTCGGATCCAGATAATAACAATGTAGAGACAGTCCAGAAAGACAAACATGCAAAACCAAATCCCAATCAAGGGAAATGAGGACAATAATCTTGAAGAGTTGAATATAGGCAATTCCTATTGAGCAGATAGCAAATATGAAGTGAAGCTTGTCCGCACAGTAGGTATAAATAATCAAAAGTTCCTCCGGCAGAAGAGAATAAATAATACGGCTCCTTACCAGGTGTGTTGAACGTCCTGGAATCCCTCTCAGGTGGGAGGATAAATATATCCACTGGGTGTGAGTAGATGGACGGAATATATCCGCTAAATAAACAAATTACACTCACTAATCCCCTCCGTAGAAACTTCACTTTAGCCGTATGTCCGCGCAGGTGCACTTGCTATTCCTGTCGGGTCGGAACAGTGTATGGCAAGAAAGGTTCCTACTATCAGCGGGTTCCCGGCTTCACTGTCAATTGAGATCCGGACACTAGTGCTACATCGTTAGATTGACACGTTTTGTCTTCTAGGCGGGACTTTTTCAAAGTCTTCACAAGAGGAGCTTTAATTGGCTGAAAAATGGTGAGGTCATTTGAAGGGAACTTTTTTTTTTTGCACACAAAGTTGAGGCCAAAGTAAGTGGTGACTGTTCACAGCATTGCTTGAAGAGTCACTATTGTGTAGCCAGGCGTTTCTGTTTTATTGCGTCTTTTGGCTGTTTTATAAAGCAAAAGAGAGCTTGACGCAGCTGCTAAAACTGTGCTACCTTGAAAAGTGTCATTTCAGGAGGAGAAATTAGCAATTTATAGCAGGGAGGGAGAATACTTGACGTCTTTAATTGCGCAAGAGGAGAGCTTTTGTCAGATCCAACATTTCCTCCATATTGAGATTCAGTGCGGTAACTAATCAAAAATGTGGGCCAGAGAACACGGTCATGGAGAAGCTTTATTGTTCTACTGTGGAAGTTTTTGAGGACGAGCAGTAGATAGAACACTTTCGTATGTCACGTGGGACATTTCAGTATGTACTGGACCTTATCAACCCAGCACTTTCTAGACAGACCATAAACTTCACAAAACCCATTGCACCAACTATGAGACTAGCAATTGTGTTGTGGTGGAATGCTACCCCTGGCGAATACCGCACAATCTCCTGCTTGTTTGGAGTAAGGATATACACAGTTTGCACTCTAGTTACCTCTCTGTCTGTATGTATTACCCAGTATTGTTTTATCAATGTTTGTTCCTAATTGTAAAGCGCTACGGAATTTGCTGGCGCTATATAAATAAATGTTGTTGATGATGATGCATAAAGTCACCAAGGCATTGCTGGAAGACCTATACCATAACTTCATCTCCTTGCCTCAAGGACAGTGACTAGATGACACCACCACTGGATTCCTGTGACGTGGATATCCACAGCGTGCAGGAACCATAGACGGGACACACATCCCTATCGTTGCCCCCACAGGGAACCCTGCAGATTACTACAACCGCAAAGGCTGACATTCCATCATTTTGCAGGCTGTAGTTGACCATAACTATCGGTAAGCATTATTTTTTAATTTAATGTGACTGTGTCTTATGATGTGTATTGTAAAACAAAGCTAAATATATTATAATTTAGTTTCACAGACGTGTTTATTGGTTGGCCTGGATGCTCCCATGACGCCAGAGTTCTGGCCAATTCGGATCTGTACCAGATTGCAGAGGAGCAGCAAGATGGCTGGTTGTTCCCTAAAGAGGTAAATATCTATATTTATTTTATGATGTTTTCTTTAGCTAGCAAATACATTCATGTATTTTTTGCTATTTGTTTACTGTCCCTGTCCATCTGTAGATGTTCCGCTTTCCAAATACAATTAAAACATACAGTATACCAGCAGGTGTATTGTCTTCTGTAATCAACATTTGGGTAGCGTGTATATGTTTGTTGATTTTTGGAAATAGACATTATAGATTGCAAGATCTATAGGTGTAGTGATTGCTGTCAAAGTTAGAATATTGTAAAGCACTACAAAAATTTAATCTGTTGTATTTCTTTACAGAAATCCAAGATCCCAGTACACATCATCAGAGATGCAGCTTACCCTTTGCGGTAATGGTTGATGAAGAGCTTCACACAGCAACATCAACTTACTGCACAACAAATTAGATTCATCCATACCCTCAGTTCTGCTCGGATGGTGGTAGAAAATGCCTTTGGACTACTGAAAGGACATTGGTGGTGTTTATTGAAGCGCAATGACATTGATACCAAATTTGTGCCCCATGTAGTTACTTCTTGCTGTATTTTACACAATATTTGGAAAATACAGAATGAGTACCAGAGTGGACCCTACAGGACTCTGAACTATATGTGCTGTCTGTGGATTCTACTACTTATAAGAGAGAATGTACAAATACCTCTGCAGAACTCATTCATAACCACCATCACCGCCAATCTGTCATCAATAATCGAGTAGAGCGGACAAAGGGATACCTGAACAAAATATTTTTATTCAAATTGTAAAATACTTTTGTAAAGGGTCCATATTACGTCATATGTACCAATAAAAATCAAAAAGTGTGTGTGTTTTCACTAGAGATGCTCACTGACTCCCGTGTTTTGGTTTTGGTTTTGGTTTTGGATCTGGATTACCGTCGTGCTTTGGTTTTGGTTTTGTTTGGTTTTGTTTTGCTATTTTGTTTAAAAATCAATGTTTTTGGGCCTAAAATAACCAAATTTAGTGCTCCACCTGTTTCTTGGATAATTGTAAAGTAATGTAATTGTAAAGCTAATAAATGATCCAAAAAACAGTTTAATTCCTGGTAGGCCTTCATTAATTCTACACACAAACCAGATTGTCTTCCTCTCCATCTATAAATATTGGCAATGCAGCCATTGTCTTTGGATGTATATTACACCCTACACTTATACTTAAATATGTAAAGAAATGGACAAAGGCAGTTTGGTTTCTGTCTCTCTAGGCCCCCCTCCAGTTGTAGAAAATACAAAAAAATTCAGCCATTATAGACTGTACAATATTAATAGAAATGGACAAAGGCAGTTTGGTTTCTGCCTCTATAGGCCCCCCTAAAGTTGTAGAAAATACAAAAAAATTCAGCCGTTATAGACTGTACAATATTAATAGAAATGGACAAAGGCAATTTGGTTTCTGTCTCTCTAGGCCCCCCTCAACTTGTCGAAAATACAAAAAAATCAGCCGTTATAGACTGTACATTATTAATTGAAATGGAGAAAGCCAGTTTGGTTTCTGTCTCTCTAGGCCCCCTTCCATTTGTATAAAATACCAAAAAATTCAGCCGTTATAGACTGTACAATATTAAGAGAAGTGGACAAAGACAGTTTGGGGTCACTCTGTGTATGACACCCTACCCTTAAGGAGAAATTGCCCAAACAGCAGCCTTTCAAGACGGTACGTGATATGGAATAGCCCTAAGTCCCTTTCCTCTTTTAGGGTAGATTGCACCCTACACTTACATAGAAAGTTTTAAAAAGATGTTATCATCATCATCTTCAGCTTCATCCTCACCCTCATCAGTGTGTACGTCATCATCACAGACTATCAATTCATCGTCGCTTGAATCCGCCATTAGAGAACAGTCAGTGCTTGGATGTCTTGGATGGTGAAGGCCTTAATCATGGAAGATGTAGTTCATTTTTATAAACATCATTTTCTCAACATTTTTGGGAAGTAACCTTCTATGGCGATCACTGACTAAGTTCCCTGCTGTGCTGAACACTCGTTCAGAGTACACACTAGAGGGTGGGCAGCTTAAGTATTGCAAAGCAAGTTTGTACATGGGTTTCCAAATCGCCTGCTTTTCTTCCCAGTAAGGAAAGGGACTGTCTGACATTTCCATATCAATCACCTCTTGAAAATAATCCTCCACCATCCTTTGCATGTTAATACTCTTATTGAATGGAGTTATGGGCAAGGTCCACATTTTTTTGAAAAATCCTTCAAACCATCCCAGACGTTAAACTGTTCTGGTCTGTCCTCTGCGTCCTCCCTGCTTCTTTTTTGAAAATTCCATTTTTTTACGAGCAGCAGCTGCTTGAGAAACTGAAGGAGGACACGTCGTCAAGCCAATGCCCAGTTCAGCGGACAACTTGCTGAGCAATAACTCCTTGCAAAAGTTCACATCTCGTTCATTTTGAAGCAAAGACTCAATGTAGGTCTTAAACCTTGGATCAAGCACAGAGCCAAAACGTACTGATCCGAGTTCAAGATCTTAATAACTCGAGGATCATTGTGAAGCGAATTAAGTACTTGATCGACAAGGCCAACATACTTTGCGGAATTGCTTGCTTTCATCTCCTCCTTCAGTTTCTCAAGCTGCTTTTCCAATAGTCTAATTAAAGGAATGTCTCAAAATAGCAGAATCTGCACTCACTTCACACGTCACAACTTCAAATGGTTTTAGCACCATGCACAGCACTGAAAGGATTGCCCACTGTACAAGAGTGAAATACATGCCCCCAGTGGCGCACGCAGGGGGGGTTTCTTGGTCTTCAGAAACCCCCCCCCTCCGCTAAGTAAGTGGCCACCATAGCGGCACTGTACTATACAGCATTGTATACAGCACAGCCGCGGATGCTTTTTTGACAGCGCCGCGGCTGCTGTATAGGACAGTGCTGCCGCAGCAGCTCTCTCGCGTTTTTGTTTTTTTTGTTTTTTTTCTGCAGCATGTACAGGGTGGAATTCCACCTAGTTGCCACCTCTTGCTTAAGTTGGTGGCAGGGCAAGTTAAACTGCTCTTGGAGCTGCTGCAATCTCCTACATGCTGTGGCTGAATGCCTGAAATGGCCTGAAATCTAATGGGCCACCGAAAGCATCTCCTGCACCTCACGGTTATTTCGTAGGAAGCTCTGCACCACCAAGTTGATGGTGTGAGCAAAACAGGGAATGTGCTGGAAATCACCCAGCTGTAATGCTCGCACTATATTGTCGGCGTTATCAGAAATGACATATCCTGGAGAGAGTCCAAGTGGTATAAGTCATGTATCAATAACATCTCTTAGTTTGCGTAACAATTGTCAGCTGTATGCCTGTTAGTGAAGCCGGTGATACAAAGAGTGGCCTGCCTGTGACAAATGTTACGTAGTGGTGTACATGCTGCTGCTGTTCCTGCTGGTGAAGGTGAATGACCAACCCAGTGGGCTGTCACAGTCATGTAGTCTTTGGCTTGGCCACTTCCACTTGTCCACATATCTGTGGTTAAGTGGAGAGTGGGCAGAATGTCATTTTTCAGCGCAACTCTACATTTGTACACACTTTTTGTGGAATAGATTTACGGGAAAAATGGTGTCGCGATGGAATTCTGTAACGCGGACACAAAACCTCAATTAACTGTGAAAAACCAGCTGCATTTATTGTGGATATTGGATGCAGATCTAACACTAACATGGCAGCCATGGCGTCTGTGATTCGCTTGGCGACTGTTGTCATATTTGCTTTCCCTAGCAAATGATTTTTTCACAGTTAATTGTTGAAATGTAGGACTGTTCTTTTTCTTGGCCTTCCTCTGGGCTGACGATTCACCCCCAGCAGCAGCAACAGCAGCAGCAGTGGGACTAGCGCTTTCTTCAGAGGAATCAATAATAGTGCAGGAGTCATCCAGCCTTAATAAGAGGGATGCTGGTGTGGAGATGGTGCCCGAGAAGCGGGCGAAGGTGCCCGCCATTGCTATGCCCCTGGAGGGGCTGAAGATGTGCCTGGTGCCCGGGAAGGGGGTGAAGAGTCCCCTGGTAGCTGAGCCCTGCAAGTGGGTGAAGAAAGAAGAGAAGAACTTACCCGTCCATCGATCCAGCGGCGGTGAGTATGACAGGTTCCTGCAGGTCCCGTGCGCGGGGGAAGGATGAGCCAATCAGGGCTCATCTTTCCCCGCTGGCCAATCAGCGGCCGGATGCACGAGCCAATCGCGGCTCGTGCCCGGCCATTCAAAAGATTGGCACCGACGCGAGCCAATCAGCGCTCGCGCCGGCTAATGACGTCACGCCGGCGACTATATAAGTCGCCGGGTGGCGCCATTTTGTCAGAAGTCCGTCGGCGGAGAAGAGGGAGGACGTCTCTTCAAGACGTCCAGCAACAGGATCAGCGGGAGCGGCGGCAGGGGGTCCTTGTAAGGGCCGTGAGCTACCCTGCCGCCCGAAGACTACAATCAAGCAGTGATCGCCGGCGGGGAGCCCTTGTCAGGGCTGAGAGCGCCCCTGCCCCAGCAGCAATAGGAGATCCAGCGCCGAAGAGGAGAAGAGGCGCCGCCGGCTGGAGGGTCTGGAAGACCCGGAAAAAGAAGCGGAAGACGGCGTGGCAAGTTGAGTATCCTGCGCAGAGCAGGTAAGTATACTCAGCGTTAATTCGGGCACAAGGCCCGTGGGCACAATAAATTAGGGGCACAAGGCCCAGGGACCTGGGCACTAGGCCCCTTACTATTTAGTGGGCTAGTAGGCCATAACTTTGGTAAAGGGGACAAGCCCCTGTTAGTTAGGCAGGGGGCGTGAGAGCCCCAGGTGTACAAGGGCACAAGGCCCTTAGGCAGTTAGTGGCTTAGAGGCCATAGGGAGGCCACAGGGCCTGGTTAGGGGCTGGTAGCCCATAGGCTATAAATGGCACAAGACCCCAGTATATAGCTAGGGAGGCCACAGGCCTCGGTAGGCAGGGGCTAGGACCCCTAGGTAGCAGGGCACAAGGCCCTAGTTAGTGGGCTCAGAGCCCTGAGGTAGAGAGGGGGCTGAAGCCCATTAATCAGAGCACAAGGCACTGTGTATCTGGGCAGAGGCCCATGGTGTGAAGGGCAGAAGGCCCTGGTGGTGATGAGGTAGAGGCGTGGGAGCCTCGTGAGTGTAGGCGCGGTCCTGTGTGAGGTGAGCACACGTGGTTAGGAGGTACAGTAGAGCGGAGGCTCCTGTGGTGCTGTAGCAACCGACTGGTTGGCTAACAGCGGTGTGCTCTGGTAAGTAGCTTACAAAGTACTGTATATTGTATTCTGTCTGTGCAGCGGGTATTGTTGAATTACAGTATTTTGGGTGTGCTACATAGTTGTGTCCAGGGGCAAGACGTCAGGCCCCCATTAAAGGTAGGCTCTTGTTCCTGTTGGTTTTCCTGTGCTAACCCGTGCTGTAGGGACAAGTGTAGTTACCAGCATACACATAGTCAGGGGAGAACACACGTAGTTTTCCTGTCCCTTAGGTCCCCGGGGTCACACTGGTACCCAGAGGGGGTGGCTGAGTGAGTTGGTGGCAGTGCAGCACACCTTGAGGCAGTTCCAGGGGCGGCTGTGGTTCTGATCAAGGGTCCTCAAGGCCGGTTCCGTGCAGGTGGACCTGTGGTTCCGGACGTAGGGACACGTGTGAGATACCCGAGTACAGGCAGTCGGGCGGTTCAGTTCGATCGGCTGTTCCGTGCGGCAGTCGGCCCGCGGGTTAGTGTGCTGTTCTAGTGAGCCTCAGCCGGGCTTAAAGAACCGGTCCTTAGGGTCTGTGGGTGACCCCATAGCAAGAAGGCAGCTTCTTGGTACGACCTGGGTGAGGGGGTTAGGAACCGCCCTCCGGTTTAGTCCGTGAACACCGGCTGGTGTTCCCCGTAGTGTGTAAGTGAGCAGTTCCGTTAGTGCACCACACCTAGTTAGTCATAGTGGTTTGACTTAGTTGCATTGCCGAACATTAGAACGTTGTTAGGGTCGGGTCGCTGTTGTAGTCAGTCCAGTTTTGTGGGTGCCATCTTAGTCTCACTGAGAGGGTAGAGGGAGGCTGTGTGTTCTTGTCATCCGCAGGAGTCGGGAAGGCGCAGAGGAACCGGATCGGAAGTGGGAGTGTCCCGGTGAGTATCACGCTCGATTCCCCCTTTCGGTTAGGCCCTCACCGGCAGGTGTGTGAGGTACTTGAGGCGGGATTAGTCCTCGGACTAGTCTTGGTCTTAAGTGCCTGTAGTCCCCCGCGTCTTGGCAAGAACAAAGTGAGAAGGCGGCAAGTGAGCTTGGACTGACCGTGTCCTTGTTCTTTGCCGTAGTCTCGGACAGCCCTTACCTGGTAGGCACGGCCGTAATCTCTGTCTCTTCCGTAGAGGGACGTGATTGGAGGTGACGGGTTGCGGCTGCAGATCTGCTGGGATTGGATCGCAGCTGGGATATCGGAGGCGGACTGGAGGTGACCATCGTTTACAAGATAAGTTCTTTTGTGTTGCGTCTGTCCCTGTCTTTCCCCGCAGGGGGCGTTACACTGGGTTAACTCCGAGCGCTACTGAGGATATTGATGAGGATTGTGTCGTTGGTGTATATTGTAGTCGTCGGGATGTCGGTGAGCGGAGGGTCTTAGCTGATGATGGAGTGCTTGTAATTTTTTGGGAAGAACTTTCAGCTTTTCCCAACACTTTGCCATGAACCTTTGTCAAATGGCGTAACATAGACGAGGTTCCAAGATGGTTAAGGTCCCTCCCTCGACTGACTGTGGCTTGACATACACTACAAATGGCTATACAGTTGTTGTCTGGATTGGGGTAGAAATAATTCCACACATAAGAAGTGGATTTTTTTGTTTTATGGCCTTGCATGACAATGGCCTTTTTCTTGTCACGTGCCAGAACTGCCACTGGTGCAGGACTTACACAAACAACCTCATCCTCATCAACATCCTCATTAGCATCCTCAATTTGTGTATCACCGGCTACACTCGGGCTGTTCAGGCACACATCAGCAGAACTGCTGAAAGGGTCAGTCTTTATGGGTACACTAACAGAATGCTCACGATTAGACATCCCACTGTTGGATGGACTCTCCACAGGGATTGGTGTCATTTGTGATTCAGAGCAAACATTATCCTCTATTGCCTTACTGTTATCTTGCAGCTCAGCTTTGACGCGTAACAGTAGTTGTGCACCACTTGTAGGCTCTGTACCATTTTTTGATCTGCCACTAATAGAGAAAGGTGAAGGCCTCATTCTCTCTTTGCCACTGCATGTGTAGAATGGCATGTTGGCAATTTTTTTTTATTGGCACTAAACTTTTCCTCAGTTACACTTCTTTTTTGCTTCAACACCGTAAAGTTTTTTTTGATGTGTGTTTTTTTGACTGATTTCAAAAGACTGTGTAGTTTGACATCGCCTTTCCCAGATGACGTACTAGGAACACTACCATCAGGACTGGTGACAGAACCTGGTTGCTCATTCTGCTCATATGTGGACTGCTTTGAATCCATTATGAGCCCAAAGCACTTGAAGTGCTACAAATTGTTTTAGATACTGCTGACAAATATGACTTTTCACAGCCAGAAAAATTTATGTAAAAGAATTGGGGACACCCCAAAAGCACTTGGAGTTCTAAATATTATTTTTTTAGACTGCTGAGAAACAGGACTTTTGACAGCCAGAAAAAGTAATGCAAAAGAATGGGGGACACCCCAAAAGCACTTGGAGTGCTAAAAATTATTTTTTTAGACTGCTGACAAACAGGACTTTTGACAGCCAGAAAAATTAAAGCAAAATAATGGGGAACACCCCAAAAGCACTTGGGAGTGCTAAATATATTTTTTTGACACTGCTGCCAAATAGGACTTTTGACAGACAGAAAAATTAATGCAAAAGAATGGGGGACACCCCAAAAGCACTTAGAGTGCCAAATATTATTTTTTTAGACTGCTGACAAATAGGACTTTTGACAGCGAGAAAAATTAAAGCACGATAATGGGGAACACCCCAAAATCACTTGGGAGTGCTAAATATATTTTTTTGACCCTGCTGCCAAATAGGACTTTTGACAGCCAGAAAAATTAATGCAAAAGAATGCGGAACACCCCAAAAGCACTTGGGAGTGCTAAATATAATTTTTTGACACTGCTGCCAAATAGGACTTTTGACAGCCAGAAAAATGAATGCAAAAGAATGGGGGACACTCCAAAAGCACTTGGAGTGCTAAATATTATTTTTTTGACACTGCTGCCAAATAGGATTTTTGACAGCCGAAAAAAATAATGCAAAAGAATGGGGGACACCCCAAAAGCACTTGGAGTGCTAAATATA
Organism: Mixophyes fleayi; assembly: GCF_038048845.1. NCBI lineage: Eukaryota > Metazoa > Chordata > Amphibia > Anura > Limnodynastidae > Mixophyes > Mixophyes fleayi. The sequence goes on from NC_134411.1 coordinate 68,668,778, forward strand.
ATTTTTTTAGACTGCTGACAAATAGGACTTTTGACAGCCAGAAAAATTAAAGCAAAATAATGGGGAACACCCCAAAAGCACTTGGGAGTGCTAAATATATTTTTTTGACACTGCTGCCAAATAGGACTTTTGACAGACAGAAAAATTAATGCAAAAGAATGGGGGACACCCCAAAAGCACTTAGAGTGCCAAATATTATTTTTTTAGACTGCTGACAAATAGGACTTTTGACAGCCAGAAAAATTAAAGCAAAATAATGGGGAACACCCCAAAAGCACTTGGGAGTGCTAAATATATTTTTTTTGACCCTGCTGCCAAATAGGACTTTTGACAGCCAGAAAAATTAATGCAAAAGAATGGGGGACACCCCAAAAGCACTTGGAGTGCCAGAAACTGGCACTTGGAGTGCCAGAAACTGAACAAAAACCCTCCTCTATCCTCCTCTTATTGCTGTAACAACTGGTATTAAGATTAGAATGGTATTGAATAGAAACAATAATGTGTCCAATTACTGCTCTGTCCCTGCGCTGATATAGCCAGTGTGACCTAACCCTGCTTTCTCCCTCTGTCAAAAGGCGATGGATTGCTGTGGAGGCTGGTATTTATGCTTTTCAAATCTCGCGAGAACCGAGCTCAGAAATACGAATATGTCACGATGACGTTTTGCCACGATTTCGAATCCAAATGGGCGGGAGAGTACCAAGTGTGCTCAGCTCGGTACTCGGATAGGCTAAATTCGGTAGGATTCGCATCTCGGGGAACCGAGCCCGCCCTCTCTAGTTTTCACAAAGGTATTATTTACAAAAAAATATATACAAATATACAGTTTAGACACACATGTGCCAATACAGTAGTGCAAGATAAAACTTTTTCAAGTGCTTAAATTATAAACATTTTAGATATATAAAACATTTTAAATATTGTTGCCTTAAACACAGGCAAACATTATAACTGTACTATACATACTTTCATTACCTATAACTGTCAGTAATGTGGGTACTCAGGGTTATGTGGAGTAGATGCGTACTCAGGGTTATGTGGAGTAGACGGGTACTCAGGGTTATGGGGAAAAGTCGGGTACTTATGGTTATGTGGAGCCATTTGTGGAGGATGATGTGGGGTATTTAGTGGTGTACCTGAGTTAGGGAGAAATATTTGTTGTCCTCTGTTATATAAGGGGTAAGGGCCCTCAATGTGGTATGGAGGTTGTGGTTGAGGTTGTGCAGGTCCTTGCAGTCTTGGCATCAGGCGATCTAGGTAAGCCATCATAAAATTGCAGTTTTCCCACAGAATCAGCTCCTGCATACCCACTATTTGGGTAATGAAAGAGTCTTGCAGCTCACGCTGATTATCCATGAAGTGTTGGAGATGAGCATCTTCTTGGGCCGCCATAGCCATATCCATTTCCTTGGGCTGTTTTACCATTACTGTACTCTTGGCTTTGGTTGCTTATTCCATCTTATTTAGCTCCAGAGCAGAGCTGACAGCAGTGAAACTTTTCAAATATGTTAATGTACGCCAGCTTCAATTTATTTACCACCTGCTGCTGGCTGCAGATGGAAAACCCGGGTCACATCGTTCACACTGCAGACGACTCAGTAATAGCCCTGCAAAAGTCCTGGGTCTAAACCCAGGATTTTGCACTGACTCCCTTTCACATTGAGCCACAACCCGGGTTGTCGGAACTCTCCCCAGCAAAAACCCGGGTTTTATAGGCAGTGTGAATGGGGTATTAGTAACACCTTTACAGAAGCTATTTCAATTCCTGCAAAATGAATATGATCTCTTTTATAGTTTCTTAATGTTTGCATTAAATTATTATAAAAGGTAATAAAAAATATGGTTATGTATCTTTGCAATGTTTATTTTCTTTACTATTTTGTGATTTTGAGGTTTTAATGCTGTTTAGTCTCCAGACTTAGGTTCCTAGAATAGGAATCAAAGCCTGATTAAGGGTTCAGGCCACCCTAGGCAAATAGACTCGTAGTGTCCCCTCGTCTTCTACTTGATAGGTAGAAATAAACTCGTCCTTAATTTAAAATCCAGCTTCCGTCATGTTCCCATGTTTTCGAAATTCAGCTCCACTTGGCTTTTTGCAGGGGTCACAGCAATCTTTCTCACTTCTTTAATTTGCATTAAAATTTGAACTGTATAGCAGAACAGAGACATGAACAAATGCTACTGATGGTGACCATGTGAAAGGAGCTGCCTTGCCTGCACCTGTGATCGTCCTTGTTTCTCCTAAATGCTTATCCTCAAGAGCCCACCCAAGGATGACTTATTGTCTTCAGCTTTAACCATGGGAATACATCAAGATTAAAACCTTACTATATTTGTCTTTCATTTTTTCTTTTTACTTTGGAGAAGTACTATTCTTATATATTGTATAATGGATTTCAGTTTATACTTCTCCCTGACACAATTTTACACACCCAAAAATGTTGCACCCCCAAAAGCCTCACGCCCTAGGCTGCAGCCTAGTCAGCCCATGAATGCTTTGTTTCCACAGTTCCACTTCTGATTCACCTAAACTAACACAAGCCTTTATAATGCAAATACATTTGCAGCATTATGGCATTCAAAAGGAAGTATGACATGGCTTTTATGTGGCTTTTATAGACCGAGCATGTCATATGGGCATTCTGGTTTTCTGTTTAATTACTCTTGCCGACTGACAGGTTTCACAATATTCTACTTAGCCATATCATAACAGTAATTAATTGTACCTATAATCTTCCTTATTTATTTTTCTATATTAGTAATCTATTAAAAGTCTCTTTACCTACATAAATATAGGTCTACAGAATATTATGAGATCATATGTTTGCAGTTAACATAGTCCTGGAGGATCATAGCACAAAAGAAAATTAGCTGATATAGGTGTTTATAAGGTGTGACTCAAATAAGTATTGTGGTAGCAATACTTATTTACACAACATGAATATTTTGAGTCCTATGGTGATATTCCAGTGACGATCTATAACTTTTATGAAATGCTGGGCAGGTACTGAACATGCATCACAAAGTATCCACCCAAGCTATAAGACATTCCTATATATGTGTGATGGTCACTGTGTTATAGGGAGGCAAGAATTAGTCTCAGCATTCTGTAAGTAAATACTGTCAGGATGGCCCACCAGACTGTATTTTGCACCATGCGTACTTGGGCAATGGAGACAAAGGGGTCCAGACAATCAATGAAAATTAGTGCAATGGAAAAAGATAGTGTTCCTGATTCATCTGGGAATGCAAAGTGAATACAATTTGCATTTTTTTTTTTAAATTGGACGAACATTGCACGCACATCTACCCCTATTGAAGTATAAGCGGATCTCAAGAAATATTTCCATTTGAATCTTGATAAATGCACGCTCTGGCTATACGGTACTTGCCATATGCAGACAGGCAAAACACACTGCAGGATACATTAACAACTATTAATACTATAATCATTAATAAAAATATGTTTAAAAATGTTTTTTAATCATTTTTTTACATGAAATACATATATCAGGATGTTTTTAATGTGTACTGTACATAAAATGCATTCTTACAGTTTGTATTGCTTGCAAACACATGTTATTGCATGTATATATGTTCATCATCGCTATCAATCGACACTTACACCTGCCCTGTAGCTGGTGCAAGTGATACAGCTAAAAATCATGTAACACAGAGATGCCCAAGCTTGAAATGGATGAAGGTGCATGCGCAAACTCAGCACCCCCTTATTGTACATTCCCTACATGTGAACGCCCCTTCCCTTCCCCGCTCTGCCCTTCAAGTCGTGGACAGTTGACAGTGTCATTTCTGTTGACAGATGAATTGCATGCACTTGCGTTCACTAGCGTAAAGTCAGTATCTGAGCATGCCGAGAGCAATTTCACGCAAAATACAGCACGCAACGGGGCTTACGTCTGAAGAAGAATCAGGCTAGGTATGTCCACTGGCAGCCAATCAGATTCCGACATTTTGCTATGGGCAACGCCATTTTGTTCCTGTGCATAAATGGCCACCATAGTGTAAAAGGGGAAACATATTATAAAATTCCTCCACTATTCAAGTTAATTGCAGATACTTGGTTTACATTGCATTTAGACTTCATTCTGGGTGAAAAAGTCATATGTTATAGCATAATGTCTACCAAAATACATATTTTAATAGACAACCTAAATATTACAATGTCTGGAGTACAAACCCTGCTAATCTGGAAAATTTTATGCTTCAGACACATAGCAATCAGAACAATCCAGGCATGAAAAAACCTTTTGTGTCAAAAGCACATTGATAACCGGAGAATCAGCCATTAGAGTTGGGCTGAGAATATCCCCTGAACTGCAAGAACATTGAGGATCGCTCCCTTGCTGTGCTAACACGTGGAAGAGGGGGGTGGGACCACAAAATATATGTGTTGGATAGACACCTACATATGGCATGGTTGAGACAACATGAATAAAACTTAAATTATAACCCCTGACTGCTTTAATTGAAGATTTATTTGCTCAGTGTCTGTTCATAATCATACACATGTGTATATGCACAGCACAGAAAATACATACACATACATTTATAAAACAACTTATTAAATTTCTATCCCTTTGTCAGGCATATTTAAGGTCATTTTTCAAGATAATTTCAGACTCAACATCCCAGCCTTACTTCCCTTCTTATGTATATCGTTTCCCTTCTGTTTTTTAAATATATTTTTAAATTAGGTCCAATCTGCCTCCAAAATCTCCCATAAATATATTTATATACTAACATGTGGTTTAGAGTAATAAGTTGTGCTTTATATTATTATCTCTAGTGAGGTATATTCTTTTCTGTTGGGATAAAGCAAGCAATCCTGTTTACATCGATCATCTGTTTGGACAATTGAAACAGCATCTAGTACCAGTACTTGATGCGTTATATTAGGTAGTTGAACATAATAAAATGCTAATTATCTACAGAACTAAATAAATCTGTATGCTTAAGAGAACTTTTTCCCTGAAAATTGAAAATAACGCATTTTTATTTCATAAACATTGTCTTCAGTATGTGAAATGTGATTGTTCTGACACAAGAATAGACACAACTAAATCATATTGAAGAGGACGGGCTTGTTCATGGGCAAAGCATGTTTCCTTTATTAACCTCTTCATAAACTGTAATTGGTTTGAGCTGAAGCCCCCAACCAGCTGCTGCTGAAGTATCTGGATGTGTTTATAATGAAGACTTGGTGGCAGGTCCTGTGTATCAGCAGATGAAAAGCAGCCAGATTTCTTTTTTTGTCTTCTAGACAAGAGCTGTTCATCAACTGAAGAGCACATGGGGGACAAAGTATATGAGAGCACCCGGAGGTTTGTGAAAGAAAAAAGAAAGACTTCAATATTTACCCTTGCCTTGCCAGATTCATTTAAGAAGGCTTTGTATGACTTCCAAGAAAATAGATACCAGTCAACAAAACAAAGGCTCCCACAAGCAAAACATAAAAACATTCAATAATCTAAGAATTTACAAAAATAAAAATTGAGATAATAAGATAAAATTTTGTACTCGGCAGGTACAGAGGACCCTATACATTAAATTTGTAGTAATATTTGATGATTCATTAACAGGATTACAACTGTATTTTGTATCACTTTAGACACTGCTTATCATTTTAATAGCTTGGGGAAAAAACACAGTATTTTTATATATGTTTATAAAACATTGTAGCAAGTTTGGAAAACTGACTACCTATATTCATATCATATAAACATTGTATTTGTGAATAACGGCACAATAGACACATTTTCAAATCTGCAATGTAAGGAAATAGTGGTGTTTGCGTGTATCCAGCCTGTTTACACTTCCCAGAAGTGAGTCAAGTAGTATGGGGATTGCATCTTGTCATTGTAATAATAACCTCTACAGAAACAATCAAGCTGTAGATATGATGGAGACACCTAGTGTGTTAGAAGATCTTGTATTGTCCCCATCAGCTCAACAAAACTATTACTAAGACAAAACTGAGGATAAATAAGGAGACTTTGCTTATTATGCTGGTATTAATTTTCCCCTTAGGACCTAATTAAATTCCTTCTTGAAGCCAGAGGCTTGAAATAAAGCCACAGAATATTAACTCTGCAGTATCCACTCACACTCTGTGGTTTGTCTGGAAAAATGCAAGATTTCATAATAGCACAAATAAGGGAATTTGATACATTGTCTCGAGAAAAATGACTTTTATATCAATAGCTGTAATGAGAAAATAATAAGTCAGCTTTATTACACCTTTATTTCATTGGTAATTTAAGGTACAATCAAATTTCCTCCCAAATTCACGTTCATAAAAGTAGTCATCTCTGAGTGCTGCAAAATTATAGTATTTAATTATTTTTTGGGAAATAACAAAAATTATAAATTAGCCAAAAAAAAAATGACAATAGTATGAAATTATAAACAGTGACATATCAGACGGCCGCTTACAGATAACATCTGGATAAAGAAAAGAAAAAAAGTCTTTAAATATATTTTATATATAATGTTTATATACAGATAATATTTCTGTGCATTTATATACACACCATCAGGATAGTTTAGTGTGTGTTTTTTTTGTTTGTTTTTTTACGTACATGATTTTGCGACTGTACTTTTGGATATAATTATCATTTAACATGCAATGTTAAGAGTTTAAACATACAAATATCATGTTAAACGAACGTAATGCAGAAAAAATAAAATAGACAAATCCAAAATTCTATTGTGTAAAAAAAAAAAAAATATTTTACAATATTTTATCATAATTCAAAATATGCACAGAATCATTCATTTGGCATTTGACTGGAAAAGCTGGGTTTTACATTTACAAATTTTAATTTGATTACTAAGTAAAAATTAGACCCCTAAATAAGGATTAACATGAAGCAAACGACATTCCAGCATTCACACTTATATTACAGAGTATAATACTGAAAGTTGGATATACTTCTATCGCTTGTTATTGGGGCACATTTTACAATAGCAGAACAAGCATCAGACATGTAGCAGCCTTTAATTCCACAATCACTCAGAATTACAGAGAAATATTGAAATACACCCTTCTGCCACTGTGTCTCATTAGATAGTACTGGTGTTATGTGGAACACAAGCAGCCAATATGCATGATATCTTTATGGTATTCTCTACTGGTTGTCAAATCGAGAAAAACAAATTTACATATGGGTTTGATTGGATTTCAAAAGAACATACACCTATGTGACAATTAAATAAATCATTCTTATTCTCTGAAGGATGTGAACAAAAGACATTTTTTTCCCCTAAAAGTGCTGTGTAATGAAATGACAGCTGATCTCACCAGTTTCTTGTCACTTACAATAATAAAGTTTCCAAAGCAGGTGAACACACAATTAGGTATGCAGGGTCTTCTATATTTCAAAGTGAAAAATGTCTTGTCTGAGTCTCTAAGTGCAGCCATGTTGGAGCAATAGCAACTCATCTCCTCTCCTTGTTGCTTGCTGCTCTGGGATAAAGTCATTTTAAAGGGGGAATACCAGAAATCCAGAAAATGTGGAAAACTTCCATCCTCCCATCAAATTACCCTTGTCTAGTTTTAGGTAAGCTCTGTCCCCTTTCTCCATTTGAATAAGAACACCGTTGCTGGCTGCTTCTCTTGTCACGTCCTGATCACCCGCAAAAGCAGATATCACTGGCCATCCATTCAACATCAAACTCACCTGGAGACCAAAGAAGTATAAATTATTTTATATATATATATATATATATATATATATATATATATATATATATATATCAGTCATGCTTTATTTCTGTAATAAAATAGAAAATAATTCAAAGAATTTCAAGATGTTCTTGTAACCTAGTGTCAAATCACTGGGTAAGCTAGCAATCAATACCTATGAAATAAGAAATGGAGTGCAATCACAGTATTTAGGTGTAATCAAGGTGCGTGTTTATTTCGGTTTGGTCAACGTTTCGGCTTCCAGTTAAGTATTGACTGAGACCCTGACCGAGTTGGAATAAGCAACCGATTATTCATTGTAATTAAGAGTTTATAGAAATTGGAACAAGTTCACTATTGGAAACTTAATTTCCACCCTATACATTGATGTCTATATTCTACCACTTCCTCAGTTAAATAAGTGATAGGCTAAGATATAGGTTGGGATCTTATGCTTTGTGACTTTTTATTTTACTTTAAATTTATTTTTACATTTTTAGTTTGTTTCTATTACCCATACATAGAAGACTGCAAAACATTTTAATTTCAACTTGTACATCTTTATAGGACACAATTACAATGAGGAAACTAGTTTATCTTTTAAATGTCTGCGAACAATATATTTTGCTAAACTATATTTATTTAAATATTATTATTTTAGTTGCTTTTTTAAAAGCACATTTATCCGTGGTGTGTAATATGTCACTTTGACATTTTCAGTAGCCATATTGGACAAAGGAAAAAACTGCTTGCTGTTCATAAGACATTGTTACAAAAGCAGGAAGATGTGTTCACCTATATGTTAGTAAGAGTTAAATAATAACTGGCATAATATAATAGGAGCAGTTTACTCACACCTTCATGATGAAGCACTTGCTAATTCTAAATTCCTTGCTTCAAAAATTACACTATGCAGAAAGGGCAGATGTTTGCTTTCTACTCACAAATATTAAATGACCAGCACATCAGATTATGAAAGTGTCTGACTCTAGAGACTCTTCGCAAACACCTTGCAATATTTTATACCCGCTAGCAGGAGTAGATAACTGTCACGTATCCTTACACTCACAATATCGGGATGTCCAAGTCTTTTATCTACCAAACACATTCAATGTTGCTCACAATTTCTGTATTTTAACTAAGCATCACAATATTTATTTTTACATTTTAAGACCTGATATGTAGTTTGCATTTTAGAAAATACAAATTTTGTCCCATAAAATAATTTTGACCTGTTATCAGTCCCATTGCTAAAATGTGCTTCTGTTAAAGAACTATCTTATCTGTTAGACTCGATGACAGACTTCATGTAATAACATGCCCATGCCATCAGGAATGACGCTTCATGATTTATCACACCAAGAGCATAAATAGGACAAATTAGCATATTATGTCTCATGAAACCAAAATACTGCTTGTTAGTGAAAGCACAGAGATGACAGTAAAAAAAAAGCAGTACCATTAATATCTTCTGAACTCTCCCAATAGAGATGATGTTTCTAAAAATTACCACCCGCATTGGCATTTTCACAACACTGTCTGCAAATTATATATTCCATTATGGTAAAAGAATGGCAAACCGCCTTTTTGTGAAAGTTCGTAAGAACTGCAATAGCGGATATTATTTTTACTAACCATCTATAGCTGAAGAATGAATATGACATATATTTATATATTACGTCATATAACAATATGCCATGTTTGTATGACTAAAAGAATAACCTGGTTGCCAGAGCCATTCTAATGTACTTTATTATGTTGATGCTAACTCCGGCATCAAAAGGCATTATAGACTTACTAACAGAGAATATTTGAATTCAAACACCTGTTAATTTCGTGAAAAGGAAAGTGTGTAAATGAAGATAGGATCTGATAATTTAATAATCCAGGGTTGATTTCAATCAAACTTTTTACCGTTTTTAACAACATTGATCCATATTTTATATAACTATTAAATGATAAAGATATTGCAATAAAAACACAAATTCCTTTGAGATAAAATGCAACAGATCAATAGTTCTCAGTACAATAAAACCTTACATTTATTAAAGTGTTAGGCATATTTAAAAATGTTTAATTAGGGACACAATATGCCATTGGATCTAGGATGGGCCTAAGACAATTTGATACAGAAACAAATGAATATACCAGCCTGACCTGGATGGTTTGCCGGTTATACACTTTCACCACATGGAAATTGAAGCTGTAAATCCCTTTTCTGGGTGATATGAATGTACTTCGTTCTGAATCGAAATTGCTTCCAATATTGACCAATATCTAGATTAAAAGAAAAAAAAGCAATTCAGATATAATCAATCATTACATATGAGCATCTTCAGTATGATAAGAAATTAGTAGAACAATTTATTTTGATGATAATAAATGCTTCACCTTTAGCTCTTGGTTACAGGTAGAGGCCTTCAATTGTATTAGATGTGCTGCAGGCGGTTCTGATATGAAATAATTAGCACAGCACACCCATAATATTCTGCACCGTGTGTTTTTACTAACACTCTAATATGACTGTTTGGATGAACTGTGTATACTGGACATGTTTTGTGTATTTCTTTGAATAAAAATAAATACTTCATTAAAAAAATCAACTATATTTTAAACAAAAGTAACTTTATTTTTTAAATTAATGCTGATAAGCCAAAATATTTAATTCAAACAGGTATATTTGCTTGTGTTTTTTGTATAGAGGGGAAAGCAATCTGGAAGAAGTGAAATAAATTAACAATGTGATAATTACAACTGATAATTCTTTTTTGCAGTGCCTTAGGTTATGTTGGCACTGTAGAAAGATGATAATATAAACAATTGGTTTTAGTTCAGCTAGGACATAAAACAACCAGGCTGATCAAATATAGCACGACAGGTTTATTACTTTTATATATGGCCCACTGCGTTATACTGTGGAGTTTACAGCATATCAATCATTGGGTGACATTTAGTTGTGACTTTTGCACCAGTTAAATTAAGTGCCCTTTACATACTATAACTAAAGTCTATATACTGTACATTCTTCATATAGAACAAGCGTTTAGTCTCTCAATACAGAAGCGTCCCTTGAATTTAAATGCCACATGGAGCAAAAATAAATACAATTTGTCTTCTTGCGGGACTTATATTTCCAGTCTGAACCGTTGTTTCAGAATAACTATTTACAGTTTTACGGATTCTTAGAACGCTTAAGTGGACGCAATTATAGATCACGAAGCACTCTAGGGCTCGGTATTCAATTTTGATACACACATATTTTACATATTAAAGATACTTTACTAGGCATTTACTGTGACATGAACTGAGGTCATCTTCCTAAACACTAAAAAAAACAGTAATACATTATTACAATCTTTCACATACAGCAAGGGAATACTCATATTGATCCTCAATAAAACTTACTCCACACCAAATACCATGTTATGAGAGTCAAAATGCAAAACCACTGTCCGACCTGCCACTTGATACATTTATGGAGTCTAAGTCAAGGTGTATCCAGGGATATTTAATCCATGTGTCTTCTATTGGCATCGGCTAATACCTCTAAGGAAAATGTCAGACTCAGTTGGTATCATATCAACGATCTGAGGGGTCCACAGACCACATCATTATAACATTATTCGACCATTTAACCATTAAACTAAAGATGTGGTTTTCAAAAATATTAAAACGTATATTTTATTTAAAGATAATATTTAAAAAGTGCATTAATATGTTACCTCCATGGTCTGGAAATAATGAAATACCTTCAAAATTATGCAAGTTGTAAATATTAAATAGTAAGTAAAACGAGCTAACACTTTTTCCTGGTTGACTTGAGGCGCGTGTCTAGGTCTTACGACACCAGTGTTTTGACATAAACATGAAACAATAGGAATACACTGACAGTTGGCTTTCAAACAGCTTCTTTACGTTTCATTAGATTCTACTATACCGTATGCTCATTACGTTTGATTAATTGTACTCGGATCTGGTTGAGCTACTTAGAATTACAGATCATGCAGTCAGTGGGCATTGTCATATACTTCACTGCATCCACCCATCCATTTATTTGTTCCACAAACAGTACCTGCCAGGCACCTACTCAGTTACTAGCATCACACTCACACGCTAAACAGATACAATAGCACCTACACTTCTTTATCATTGCTTACCTGGTCAAAGTATATAGTCATTGATCTGTTACTCATCTCAGAGGGCTCGTGGTTTGTGCTCCTGATGGCAGAGAAAGCCACCTTGGCACTCCCAGAGCGCACGGAGATACCCAGAGCGGTTCCGGTTGGGTCAGCAGTCGGGTTGGAGTCACAAACCACCAAGCACTTTCCTTCTAGCAAAATAGGTTCCGTTTCGTTCTGACCGCTCGACAACCCTGCCAGCCATGCCAACCCTAGCACCAGCTCCAAAACCCACATCGCTAGAGCTTGGTGGGCAGTGGTAACAAGCTGAGCACTCTGAGATCCACGGGAGCACTCAAGCACCTAAACGTCCACTTTGCTTCCAAACCTCCTCCCTTCTGCTTCTCGTAGAGAATATAGATAGACCATCAACCTCTTAAGCAATGCCCAGTCTTGCTAGTTTGAGCGTAATCAGGAAGAGCGAAGCTACTCTTAACAGGCACTTTACTCACTTACAGAGTGCTCTCCACCTTGCGAGTCACCACCTGCTTTTCCCTGGTCTACAGCCTCTTGTTTTCCTCTCCTAGGACTCCCTGCACTTTTAAAGCGTCGTGTCTCAGTACTTCAATTCTTGCATCTCAGCTAAGCACCGTACTGCGCCCTTGGACTGGCAGATGAGCTCAAGACATAGCATAGCTCCTGCTAGAATATCGATGCATCCAATACTATGAGCAGAGCGCAAAAACGCGCAGGAAAGAAGGTGGGGGCACGTCCAAAACCACTCCCACCCCACGACCACCAATCTACATTCACAACCTTTTACGGGACAGCGAATCTTATTCAAGTCTACATCCCTCCATGTGACAGCTGTGGCTTTGTTATAGGAGTCAAAGGCAGGTGGTGACTGGCTCTTTTTCATTCTTGCTCAGGTCCGAATATGGCAAATGGATCATTACTGCTCTGTCGCTGCACTACTGGCTTTAGATTTGCTGTCAGGTAAGTGAGAGTGTGAGGTAAAACACGTGCTCTAAGTGACATAGGGGCTCTTCGTTTGATAGCATAGAAATCAATATTCTGAACATGTGAGTGCATTCATTTTACAGTACTTGCATTGAACGTATGTACATGTTTAAGCATATAGATGGCATCTTGGGTTAGTCAGGTATCCTTGGAAACTGTCAAATAGATAATATTTCTGAGAACACGCTGCAGTTCACTTACATTGAACTGCATCAGTTAAAATTGTTGGTCTTGGGTCTGAGGTGTATGCAGGAGTTACTTTTATTATTCCCTTATACCCTTATTTATTTATTTGCTATTTTACTCAGACAAGGGTTATGTAGTATACACTCACTTACTCAATTATATGTCCCCCTTGTAGTTAAACTGAGGTAGACAGTATCTCAAAATTCTTAATATATAACTATTCTTCAATGTAAGTTTCCATAAGTTTTATGTTTGAACAACTTTTGTATCTAATACACTTTAGCACTATAATGCAACATATAAAACTTATTGTGTTAAGTAAAAGGGACCCAGGGCATAGTTTGTACAGGCATTGTAAATAAATGGGATTGTGGTAGATTAATCTCTATTAATGTGAGGGCCAAATGGGTGGTTTCTAGGTAATTACAGTATTTTAAACCACTCTTTCTGAAGTTACAGCTGTTTTAAGTGTGAAACATGCCTAATCATATTAGATAATTAGTATATAACAGTAATAATTTACTTTATTTAGAAATTAAGTAACATTAAGTAACATTCTTTAATTCCTTGGTGAGCTATGGCATTGGCCAGCATGGATTAACCCTACAAATCAATAGGGCATAGCTGAGTTTAGTGAGAAGTTATGTATTGTTTTATACTCTTTATATAACGGAATTAGCAGGTTGTTTTATTCCTCTTGCAATAAATCCTGGGTTTATATGACAGATACCCTGCTTTTCAAGGACATAAACAAGTGTCCTGAGGCTAAACATTTTTTATTGTAGCAGTTGTTTTTTACCATCAGCTGAAAGATTTCCAATATCCACTGAGCTGCCTCCATTATGAGTAACATCACATACTAGAGACTCAGATTAGTTGTTCCTCTCCTCATTTTAAGAACTTCAACGATAAATGTCCGTTAAAAATGAAATACAGCATTTCTTAATTGTTTTGTAGGATTGCCCATCAGCATCTTTTAAGCCATTCGGCAATCTGAAACAAATACAGTCCAAATAAGATCAAAGTTACATTTATTGTAATTTTTATAAATCTGTACATATTTTTAGTAAACAATGAAAATACAACATTGGATCTATGGCAGTTTTATACATTGAAAGCTGCTGGAGTATGTAAATATGTACAATATAATTGCAAACATTATACTTAGTATATACATAGTGAACATTTGTTTAAACAATATACGAGTAGATACATTTGGAAATAGTTCCAATTTAAGATTTCTCACATTTTACTGAATTGGAATTTTACTAGTGTTAATGTGAGCTGTGTGATTAAAAAACTGTACAAGTTTTTTGGACTAACTCCGGAACAACCAAAACTATTCATTTTGAATGAATTTGTTTGACCAGACAGGCCTCAAATTGTTAGGGCTCCCATGTGTCCCCAATTTTTCAGGACATGCTGGAAGTGAACACCAAACTACCAGGCTGGGGTAAATCTTATGCCTTCAGTAGGACCACCTTTTTAAAATTCAATAACATGGATGTATTATTGGTGTGGTAAGCTGAGCATTAACCATATTTCTCTAATTTCACAGGTAGCTTGATATTAGTTGATACTGATATTTGAAGTGTTTGTTTTAGTAATGGAATGGCTGTCAGAAGATTTCTGCTTTTCAAGAAACAATTGATTGTTTCAGTGCTTGCTGCATGTTGTTATATTTCAGGCAATGTCTGTCACACTCAATTTAAACATACATTTGAGCTACTGACATCTTCACTGTATGACATACTACATGTATGCAAAGCAAAAAAAAGGAGTACATTTCCTCCTGGACAAACCATGTTATACTGCAAGGGGTGCAAATTAATTTATTTTTTGCATACAAGGAAATACTAGCTGCTTTTTCATGTAGCACACACATGTTTGATAGCTTTATATCTACACTGAACTGTAAGTTCATCTAGGACCTGCCCTATCTCAACTATAAATCTGTTTCTCCAATGCAACATGGTTTTGCTAAGGTGCAAATCTTCTCTTTTTTTTTTGCTTCAGCATCAGGCTCACAGTGTACGTCGGAAATGAGTTCCAAATGGGGAATACATTAGATGGTGTTAATAGTTATGGTATAAATATCAATTTGCTTTCTACATAAGGCTAACATAATCACTTTCAACTTTGTATGAAAAGTACATTTATATTATCATAATTATCACCTGTATTCTCCTCATGCTGATCCCTGAGTAAAAGGGATCTTCACTCATAAAGCAGCAATCCCACATAACATGTTTTTTTTCTTAGCGGTCAAATCATTATCTCCTTTTCAAAATCTCTCTGGAGGTTGCAACAAAAAAAAAAAATATGGCTGAGCGTTACACGGACTCACAGCTATGAGCATGTCATGTGAAGGCAGAGGTGGGAGGAGAAAGGAGCCAAATTACAGTACACAGAGAAGACAGAGTTGAGAGTTCACTACATCATGTGCAACATGGCACATGATGTATAAAGCATAGAGAAAATCCTCTACATCATGTGCCATGTGGCTGTAATTGCCATGGAAGTCAATGACACTGTGCATAATTCTAAATAATTAATAGCATCCCAAAGGAGCAAATCAAAGAAAAATTGTAAATACCAAGACTGTTCTTAATGGGATTGCTGCTTTAAAATTTGTTATAATTGCAGCTTTTTATGGTGTGTATCTACTGTCTAACTGTCCCTGGAGGCGAGGGTACGTGGCACCATAAACAGAGGATGATAATATTTCTGTAATGCAGTTTTGAGTGTCTAATGTGCTCTGAGTCATATCTGTGCCCTACTATGTGCAACAAACCATCTGTGGATGACAAGGTGTTGTCTCAACACAGACTCTGCGATAAAACATCTCTTTGCTCATGTCTAATATTTAAAAATCAATGTTAGGGAGGGAGACAGGGGCTCACAGCTAGTCACTGTACCCTAAATCTAGGCAACTGGGTTCCCATACTTTTTCCATCACTGTCCTAATTTTATTTATTCTGTTAACCCATTGTCGGCAGTGTTTTTATAGTGGACAAGAGTGGGCCTTATCCATATGCGTTATGTTTTTATCGTTATTAAAAGTTTTTAGCTACACAATTGCAGCTGTAGTTACACAATAACAGCTGTAGCTACACAATTACAGCTGTAGCGCTCAGTGTATAAAGTACAGTCATGGCCAAAAGTTTTGAGAATGACACAAGTATTGGCTTTCCCAAAGTTTGCTGTCCCCAGTTGTTTATGATGACAATTTGCATATACTCCAGAATGTCATGAAGAGTGATCAGATGAATTGCAATGAAGTCGCTCTTTGCCATGACAATGAAGTTTAATCCAAAAATAACATTTCCACTGCATTTCAGCCCTGCCACAAAAGGACCAGCTGACATCAGGTCAGTGATTCTTTCGTTAACACAGGTGTGAGTGTTGACTCCCAAGTTAAAGTGACTCTTCAGCTCCACCCCAAATGGATGGAGCCCCCATAAGGGTGTACACCCAAACCCCTAGTGACATGAGGACAAAAAACATACAATTAAAAATGTGGATAAGGTGCAAAAAGTGACAATAAATAGAAAATAAAAAAGGGCCTAATGGCAGGTGGGGTTAAAAAAAATTCTTGGGAAAGCTTGGGCCTACTTTGGAGAGAAAGGGCCCTTCCCAAGCTTTGCAGCAGAGGCGGGACTGAAGACCCGTGTCTCCTATGGGGTTTTTGGGCTCTTGAGGTCGAGAATGTCAAGGGGCCCTCCCTTCGATGAAGAGGGACCTGAAGACCCTTCTCTCTCTCTCTCTGGCCTTTTGGCTCATTTTATAGGGCCATTTCCCATTACTGAAGGGTCCAAAGTCCCAAACCCTCAGCGCAGTTTTGTACTGTACTGGGTAATTTTGTAATGTTGTAATTGGGATTTTTCTGGCAGCCCTCTGCATTTTACTATGTTATCTTACTTTAGCAAGTCCCCTGATAAACCAATTCTAGAAGCCCACAGGGCAGGCTGGACTGGGAGGCACCTGCCCGCCCTGGCTGGACAGATAGTGGGCTACCTTGGGCTGGGTCACTTGGCCGTCTGTATTTTGTTTCCATTAAATATTTCCTAATAGGCTGCTGTGTCGATTCTTACCCCTCGGACTAAAATTTGCCAGCCCTCCCCTGCCACAGTGGTACTTTGGATGGTAATAAAAACTGCATTGTGGTGAACAAATGCTTGGGGGTGGAGGGTATTGATCTCAATAAAAAACTTTGATCCGGTAAAAAATGAAACAAGTATACATGTAATGAGTTTAATCTTCCTAAGAAAAAGCTAAATTCTATGTTAACCCTTTCTCTCATTAAGATTATGTATGTTAAACATTTCTATTGTTTAGACTGAGACAGAGAAATGTAAATTACCGTAGAATCACAGTGTATACCTCTGAAAGAGAAAGTTAAATAACCAAAAACTACAGATAAACATACAGTAACAGAGCTCCAGTATACTAAAAAGAACAGTGAGAACATCACACTGCAACACTGATCACAAAGGATATAACAAGGGATATATATATGCCCACATGCCTTACAGGTAACATGGAGAAAATGCATAATGGTAGTCAAAGGCAACTACCAATAATGGCACATGCAGCCAGCTACCAGTAATGGCATTGGTACAAATTACAGGCATTACAGGCAGTACAATCACAGCAGAAACCCCACTATTGCACCTACTGTGACATCCCTGGACTTTGGCAAAAGATAAATACAAAAGATAAATATCACAAGAGTTAAATACATCTAACTACACGGCTGTTCCTGTAGTATAAACACATTATGTCACCTAGGATCCTCTAGGGAAAGGATTCTTCAAGCCAAAAGTTGTTTTTGTGTTTTCACTACTAAACATAACATATCAGTGATAACGGTAATTGCTTGATGATGATGTCAGCTTTCTTTTTCAGCATTCCACTATTAGTAATTTTCAGGACAGTTGGGTGGCTGGAGATGTGGTCAGAGACACAGGTGGTCCACTGTAACACAATAGATTTTAACCTTGGCTTAAGGGTTGGGTGGAATTGGGTGTGGGGTCGTGAATGTCACAAAGTATAGGGAAAATGTGCTAATTTCTAGCTGAGCTGGGTGCTGGGGAAATGGACCTCCAAGCCGCCAGTCCTCATTGCAGCCACCCCGGTTGTACCCACTATCAACTGCAATAATGGCATGGACACCGGAAGAGATGCAATGCATCATTTAACTAATGCACATTTATTAAAGAACACAGTGGTTTTGTAAGTATATGTTGTGTGTCATTACTGCTGCAGTATTATAGCTTGTCATTGTTGATGGTTTGAAATCTTACACTCTACTGTAAATGTCATATTTTGTGCTGTGTTATTATTGGGGGGATGTAGGTGGTGTGCAACAATATTCCAAAATATCGCAGTCATCACTATACAGTGAGCACACTGTAATTGTTACCTTGGCAATAAGTCACAGCTATTGAAATTCGCATGCAGTTCTGTCTTCATGAATAAGCACTTTACATGCAGCAGTTGAACATGTACTCACACCCTTTGTGTGAACAGATGTAACCTGGTTTTTCGAGCAGGGTTCTCTTACCTCTCTGTCTGTATGTATTACCCAGTATTGTCTTATTAATGTTTGTTCCCAATTGTAAAGCGCTACGGAATTTGCTGGCGCTATATAAATAAATGTTGATGATGATGATGATGATACTTAGTCACCTTTATTGTCATGGGAGGATTTCAGTACAGATATTCGTAAGATTAGGAATGTTAGAAGGTATCACGTTTTTTCATCTGTTATGTGAACTGCTGTTGACTGGATGCTCAGATACTGCTGTACAAATGGAGGAGAGGCTGTGTAATGAATAATATATACAGGTATAAAGAAACATGCAAACCATTATCAGCAACTATTAATATAGCGCCACTAATTCTGCAGCGCTGTACAGAGAACACATTCACATCAGTCCCTGACCCATTGGAGCATACAGTCGAAATCCCCTAACATACACACACACACACACACACACACACACACACACACACACCACATCATAGTAACATAACAACAACATTTAGCTGTGGAAGAAAGGATCATGACCTCATTTAAGTACAACAACTACAATTGATTTCAAGTAAAAAATACTGTAATGTTTTTGATTGCTATTGCAAGTCCAACTAAAATACATGAAACTAAATGAAAACTAACTTATCACAATGTCTCAGTTTGGTAATACAAAAGAATGTAATAACAGGTACTTAAAAATATTGCACAAGACAAAGAAAAAGAGAAAGTTCAAGTCAGTTGAAGTCCACCATGCTGTTCTTCCCATAGAAACAGATGGAAAAGTCCTAAAACATAATTGGCAAAGAAACAGTAATGTCAAGAAAAAAATCAAGGGGGAAACCTATTACGGTACAAGATACACTGTACAATTTGTTAATAACAGTAAAGCAAAAAGTTATGAACTAGATATGTACTGTATATGTACTGATCACAAAATGTCCATCAAAAGTACAAGACAAAAAGTCCAAAATATGGACTGTTGAACAAGCAGTACAGTACATAAGGACAGTGAAGTACAGTTAACATACAAGGTGCAGTTGTCCGTATAATATCAGAGGAAGTCCAAAACACAAAATGTCCAATATACTGCACACTAATGTCCAAGAATTGTACCAGAAAAGTCCAGCGTTCAAGGGCAATTATGTCCACTGTTGTGAAAGTTAAAGTGTTTAAGTGTATATGACTGTAAGTCACTAGGCTTGAATATTTTCCACTTTCGTTTTTTTATCAACTTGGATTTAATAGCAATTTTTATATTCTTGATGTCCATAGGGGCAATGGTGAACCTCAATCATGGCTGGCACAAGATTTCGACTATTTGGTTCTTTGAAGTCTGTTTTCTTCTCGGAGTCACCCAAGTTCATTTTTATACTCCACTCTTGAGACATGTATTGTAGTGTTACTCCAACACGAGTGGCATACTATTCCTGAGCTGTCTGCTGTCATGAGAATGTTGGGGACATTAC